>NC_066584.1:21052983-21385149 GCF_024323335.1 Lathyrus oleraceus | reverse complement strand
TATATATATATATATATATATATATATATATATATCACTCTTGTTGTCCTGCTTTCTGCCTTGTTCCCTTTTTTAGGGCACAAAAACGCAAATGCACGTCGCAACGAATCAGGAAACAACCAATGTAGTTGATGTCCATATTAAAGACTTATGGTGCTATCAAAGATGATTTGATCTTCCTAATACAACATTCAAAACCCCGAGCGCCTTGTGCGCCCTCAAAAGTTAGGGGTGTTGTCGGATACGCTTCGAGCGCCCATCTATAACAATCCATTCCCCGCAGCGCATCATGCGCCTATAGAATCCATGGGAGCTATCGGAGACGCTTCACACATATGAATACAACAACCAATTCCCTTAGGGGTGCTATCAAAGATGCTTTACATGTCCAAATTACATCATTCAACAAACCCCTATCAAAGAAATACATGTTTTCACGCATAAATGGCACACCCCTCTAGATCTTGCCAATTCAAGGGCGAGCTGTTAGAATAAGATTTAGTTCTACATCTATACCTTGAGTTTTGATGATAACAATATTGTATTTGTGTGAGAACAAGTTTGGTACCATAGTAGTTTGTTATTGTGTAGCTTTAACATCCAGTTTCAATTCTGAGTATATGACATGCAACGTCATCAGTTTCTAAACATTGTATTCTGATTCCGCTTTTGCGCCAATCATAAGAAGTTCTAAAAGATGTTCAAAGTTATTGCTGCAATGATCTTTCTACTTCTGTGCTGATTCACTCCTGAGAACCTTCTGAGGAGACGATATGTTGCTGCTGCAACGTTCTCTTAGTTCGTGCTTCTGGACGTGACTCTGATCATAAAGCTTCTAAAGAATGGAAAGTTTTTGAAGTTATGTTACTTAGCTGAAGATTCTAAAGATCTAAAGCCAGGCGTTGAGGTTATCAAGGTTCTGACTAAAAAGTCTGAAGATTTTGAATATTCTGAAGATACTGAAAATCTCAAGCCAGACTACTGACACTGTCAAGGTTTTGATCTAAGAATCTGAAGTTTCTGAATCCAACTTTATATTTCTTCATTTCACACTTCATCAAATTTCATCAAAAGCCAATGGGTTTGAAGATAAGATCAAATTGGTACGTGATGAAATAGTATATAGTACAAATCAAATATTATTTCCAGTACCTGATTTCGTGGGCAAGGATTGTACTATACATCACACCTGCCACTGAATTTGTGGGTGAAGGATAATACACAATATCATTCATTTCACCATCCAACAGTGAACAACCGCTCTATCTGGTTTCCCCATTTTTTCCTCCAACGGTCTTCTCCTTATGCTATATAAGTGGGACTTGGAGACTTGAAGAAATATACACATAGAAGAATACTGAAGCGACTGCAAAAACTTGACAAAGTTTATTTGAAAAGCCATCATTTTTCTATACAATTTTCTTTAAGTATTTATTTATCATTTGTGTAAAATTTTCTTGTGTAAAAGCAACTTATAGCACACAAAATATTATTCAAATTGTTTGTTTGATTCCTTAAGGAGCCTAAGGTATAGTCAAATTCTTAAGAAGACAAAGAAAGTTGTTCTTTGTGAGTCCTTAAGGAGACTAGGGTATAGTCGGATCCTTGAGAAGACAAAGAGGGTTATTCTGTGTGATTATTGTAATCAGTTGATTATAGTGGATTAAATCCTTGTGTATAAGTAAAAATCACCTTGGTGGGTGGACTGGAGCAACTTGGAGTTTCAAGCCAACCAGGATAAAAATACTTGTGTTTTTATCTCTTTATTATTAATATTTAAGTGGTGTTCTTGAGTTGGCAAAAATATTTTATTTTATAAAACCCAATTAAACCCCCCCTTTCTTGTTTTTTTTTACACACTCAATTGGTATCTGAGCTCCGGTTTTGATTGTGATAAAAGATTTATCAACATTTCACCGTGTTCAGTACCGATCCAGTTTTGTGTGAGAAACAATGATCGTTGTTAATGTTGTTAACAACAATGAGAGAGATCACTACAGTGCAAAACCACCAATCTTTGATGGTGAGAAATTTGATTATTGGAAAGATATAATAAAAAGTTTCTTTCTTGGTTACGATGTTGATCTCTGGGATCTTGTAGTTGATGGCTATGTTCACCGAGTTAATGCTGAAGGAAATAATATAGCAAGAAGTGCTATGACTGATCAACAAAAGAAGGATTTCAAAAATCATCGCAAGGCTAGAACTATACTGCTAAATGTTATCTCTTATACTGAGTATGAGAATATAAAAAACATAGATTCTTCCAAATTCATTTTCGGCTCTCTGAGGATAACTCATGAGGGGAAAGCTCAAGTAAAGGAGACAAATGCCTTGGTCTTAATCCAGAAGTATGAGGCATTCAAAATGGATGATGATGAAACAGTTGAGACTATGCTCTCAAGGTTTTAGATGCTTGTTGCAGGATTGAAAGGTCTAGACAAAGGATACTCTATAGTTGATCATGTCAAGAAGATAATCATAAGTCTCCCTAAAAAATGGAGACCTATGGTAATTTCTTTGAAGTTGGCAAATGATTTTAACAATATTAGTCTTGAAGAACTTGTTAGTTCTTTAAGAAACCACGAGATTGAGCTCGAGGAAGATGAACCTCAGAAGTGAGGTAAATCTGTTGCGCTAAAGTCCAAGCCTGAGAAGACAAAAGCATATCAAGCTGAGGAAGAATCAGAAGATTCTGATGAAGACTCAAATGATGATGATGAGTTGTCTTTGATTTCTAAGAGGGTCAACAAACTCTGAAAACACATGAAGAAAGGGCCAGAGAAGTTCAGAGGAACCAAAAGGATAGTTGGTCGTTCTGATTCTTCGTTTGGACAGAAGAAGCAAGGTCCTAGAAAAAAGTTATCTTCTTTTAGTGCAAGGAGTCATACCACTACAAAAATGAATGCCCTTAGCTGAAAAATGACAGAAGGCCTAAGAAGAATTTTTCTAAAGGCAAGAAGGGGTTGATGGCTACATGGGATGACTCAGAATCGGAAGAAGAAGATTCTGACGAAGAACAAGCCATACAATGACCTACATTCAACCTTATCAGTTCCTTGAGCCTTGAACTGTCTGAAGATGAGAAAAAAATACAACATTATTTGTAACATCTTCCATATAGCTCTACCAAAGTAATCTTAGAGAGAAGAACTTACTTCTTTTTATGTTGGATTTTCAATCCCCGCCACAATACCAGACAAAGATGTCAACCCCCTGAAATCTTCAAAAATATTCATAAATCATTAATCATAGAACAATCATTCTCACACAAATCTCTCATCCTAAGATGAGAACTTAATCCAAAAAATAATGAAAGACGCAAGAGGTTGAAGATGAACACAAATTTCGGTTGAAAACTCAAAACAAAATTCAAAACTCTTTTTTGAAAGTTTGAAAGAAAATGTGTGTTGTGAGTTCTAAATCATAGAGATGTTATGAGAGTGATTTGGAAAAATGACTTATATACGTGTTAGAGATAAGGCACACAAATGAGAGAAAAATCCATTTGATTCGAGTCACATGCAAAGGTTATGAGCCGAGTCAATGGAGTGAATGATTTGAATCAAGATCCAAGAACCAATAAAAACTGCACATATGATTCGAATCAACCATTTTATGATTCAAGTCATGTGATTCGAGTCAACTAGATTTTTTATTCGAATCATGATTACATAACCAAAATCCAAAATCGCCGTCAGACTTAAAATTTGCCTTTGATTCTCCAAGTAGAAAAATATCATTTGCAAAAAGAACACATCTCGGTGCTAACTCTTGGATGTGTTCCATGAGTGCTTCCAAAATTAAAGTAAAAAGGTAAGAGCTTAGGATTGAATCTTGATACAATTTTATTGTAATAGGGAAATGGTTCGTCTCTCCATCATGTGTCCACACGCTAGTCGATATATATATTGGATAACTAAAATATAAGAAATTGTAACTCCTTTCTTCTCTAGAGTTTTATACAAAATCTCTTTAGACACTCAATCATATGCATTTTTTAAATCAATAAAAATTAAGTACAAATTTTATTTATTCATCCGATGCATCTTCATCACATATCATAATAAATATATTGCTTTCATAGTCCACCTCTCAACCATAAAACCAAACTAATTATTAACAACTTAAATCTCTTTTTCGTAGACTCCTTTCAATCATTCTTTTCACATTACTTCATTTAAAATCAAACATCCACAAATTCAAATATATATCACATACAAATTAACCAAAATTTCAAGGTGAAGACAACACACAACTTTAAACATATTTTTAAACTATTCCGATCAATGTAAGGAAGACACTTAATACAACATATTTGACTAATTTACATGTGCTTTGAATTATATACTTTACCTTAATGTTGAAAAGATAACAATTCTTCCAATGCTTTAATATTACAATCTATTTGGTTTACATACTTAAACACTATTATGCTCTTTTTATTACTCTAAGCTTGACACCATGCTTGAAATTAAGAACTAAACCATATTCAAGTTCTATAGGTTTTTCCATGCTAAGTGAATGGCGAAATACATATTTTCTATATAAATGAATCAAAGTAAGCTTGATCTCTTGCAATGAAAATTTCTGGCCAATACATGCTCTTGGACCAATTCCAAATGGTATGAATGCATAAGGATGCCTTCTTTTCATTTCTTCACATTTTGGATCAAACCTCTCTGGTTTGAATTTCTCTGGCTCTGCAAAGTTTCTTGAGTCTTTTGCTAGAACCCCAAGTGCTAACCAAACCCATGTTCCCTACTCATATACATAAAACTAAATTAGTCCTAAATTAGTGCTAAAAAAATTCAAGATGAACATACCAAAACATATATCTCCATAGACATATGTGTATTATGGTTAAGGTATCGCGCATTAAGGCGCATGTACCAACTTTGGTAAATACGGTTCAAAAGACACAGACAGATGCGACAGATGCGAAATATGAACTATTTGATCTTGATCAGACAACTAAAATTGTTGGAGTAAGATTACCTTTGGAAGAAGGTAACCTCCTATCTCTACTTCATTTGATGTTTCTCTTGCAACTAATGGAGAGACAGTGTAAATTCTCATTGCCTCTTTAATCACCTACATTAATAAAACATATATTTTGCTAATTAGTCCTTGCAACTTCAACAAATTTCAAAACAAAACTAAAAAATTTCTTCATCTTTCACCTTACCTGATCAAGATAAGGAAAACTTTCATTAAGATCTTTAGCATTAGGTATCCTATCATGTGTTCCAAACTCATCAATCTCTTGAAGCAATTTTCTCTCAACATTTATGTGACCAGCAACCAAATAAACAATAGATGACAAAGTAAAAGATGTCGTAGCTGATCCAGCAAGTAAATGTTCGTAAGTGACCGCGCTTATGTAATCGAACGGAAACACATTCTCCGACACACTCTTTGATTCTCTTGCATTCAATATAAGCGACAAGAAATTCTTCGAAGTTCTTCGATTTTTATCTTCCATTCTCTTCTTAACAATCTCGTCAAGACGACCGGTTAAATTTCTATTAGTACATTCCATTTTCCAATCCATAGTGCCCGGTATTCTCTTAAGAATCTGCCTAAATGGCTCTTGAAGAATAGGAGCAATTAGGCCAATTATAATCGAAAATGAACCGGATAAATCCATCTTGAGTTGTGTTGTGGAGTAAATATGTTGATTGATGAAATTTGATACTTCATCATTACTAGCACTTGAATGTTTTACATTGTTAAGATTGTTCATTGATTCACAAATTGATTGAGGCTTAGAGAGACCAAAGTTGACTCCGAATGCCGCATCTCCAATGATATCAGTTGCTAGTCTTAGGGAAAGATTTGAAAAGATTATGTCTTCTTTTTGTGTGTCAAGATTTTGTGTGGCAGATTCTATAACTGATTGCATTTTTGGCACTAAGTTGGCTAAGTGTGATGGTTGGTATACAGATAATATAGTATTTCTCATCGAAGTCCACTGCGAGTCTCTACAATTTCAAATCAATCGTGTTATTTGAATATAAAAATACAAAAAAATATACACAGTAATTTTACGTACATTTTAAAAACATATATAAAAATTCAATATTTATTTGATATCACGATATAGTTAAAATCACATGAATCTTTCTACTTTTAAAGAAATTATTTGTAAATCTACTTCTAACTCACAATAATTCTGATAAATTTATTGTGGTACCAAACATCTACTTAAATGAAAGCGACCTCAAAAATCAATTCTTATTTCAAATTTGGAGGATAAATATTTGTGAGTTGAAATTTTGCACATCAAGCATAGTGATGTTAGAAAAAGGACAAAAGTTTTGGTAAACCCTTGGATTTGAGTGATTTTGAGGATCTTAATTTAATAATGTTGTGATCTAAAAAAGTTGATAGCATTGAACTTAGTGGTTAGGCTACCCCACCTAGAAATCCACATGAAAAATGCAATGTTGACTTTTGAAGTAAAAAAGTTGTACAAAAAAAGTACATTTATTTATACCTTATCTAGCAATATATTTTACATGGTATTGAAAAAATTATTCAGATAAACATCTATAACATCATTTTGTCATTGTATGCATGATATGAATAAAACAACCCATCATTGCTCTATCATGATTCATATAATCCAAATTTTTCAGGAGTTCATCAAAATAGTCACATATCAAGAGTAGTGTATATACCATACTCATATATATGAACGCAACAAGATGTTTTTTCTAAAGGAAATAGTTACGAGGATTCTCACACTCAAATGAACAATATCTCATAACAGCAGTGATGCGGACTTGAGGTCGACCAGATCATATAAATCATGATGCTCCAACAAGAATATTATTGTTATTTAAACCTTTTAAGTCATAAATTTGAATATACATACCTTGTGAAGAATAAACCTTTTTGGTGAAGAGGAGAAGCAGAGATAGGAGAGGGAATGCTTCTATTTGAAAGGTTTTTGAATTTTTTTATTCCAACTTCTTTACAAAGCTCTGGATCTGCTATGATTATAAGAGGTTGTCTTCCCATATGAAATCTTCATCACCATTTAACAAACATAAAAACAATATCATCAACATGAAAATTATGTTTATGTCTTTAAGGTTTATGTTTATGCAAGTAGAATATAGAAACCTGTAAATTGGACCATATTGCTTGGCAAGGATTGAGAAGACATCAGGGCCATACTTTGCTAACAATGGAAGGTGTCCTACAAGTGGAAGAGATGGTGGGCCTGGAACTTTCCTTAACCTCCAAAATGGCCCATAAAGGTATCCTCCAATTAAAGCTAGAACCAAAGACACAATTGAAATTATAGTACTAAACATCATTGATATGTTATGAGCAAGTTTTTTGGTTTGAAATAGAAGAATGACGAGTGGTGTTTATATAAGGTATGGATTTGAGGGACCATGTTAATTATAACATCGCTAAATTAGGAGTGGAGTTGAGATGGTGTTTTTTTTCTATGCATGAATGATGATATAGATGAATTATTGGTTCCCTAGCATGAAGTAATGCATTTGGTTTTTCTTAATCATTTTAGATTAATATATTTAAAGTTTAAACCTCATACATGACCTATTACCTCATATGAGTTTTTCTTTGAAAACAACTTTGGTTTTACCTTTTATTGCTCATTAAAGGTATATTTCCTATTAACTTATCATGATTTGTTGAACATTGATGCCATATTGTTTTAATAATACTCATATTAGATTTTAAAGTAATCTTAAAATTCATCAAGAAAAAGAAGGTGATATAATTTTTTTCTTCATATTTTGATAATCTTCATAAATTTTGTTGAAAGTACAATATTTTCTAAATGTCATTCTTTAAATGACATTTATAGCATTTGTATTACTTTTGAACATCATAGAGTTATTTGTTGTTACATCAAGTAGATAGGGTGTTTGAAGCTTGATATGAAATATGTGAATTTGTGTTGTTTTATTAAAATTATGATTTTGACATTTTTTTAACATTGATTTATATCGCTCACATACTTTTCATAATTTTTTATATAGATATTTTGAAAACATATTGACGATAGTTTTGGCTTTCGTGAATTTTTTGTATGGCACACAAAATCTGGCAAGATGTGAGCTAGATGTTTCTGACTATTATATTTCTGTAATTTATTATGATTACCATCAGTATCTATTTAATAGTACTATACAAATTTTTTTATGGGTTAGCAATATAAAGTAAAAAATCAATTTAGAACTAAACAAAATAAAATAAAAAGGTTGTGTAAAATCACTTAACAAGTAGGTTTTTCGTTTGACAATTTGTAAGAGAGAAAACTTACACTTTTTCTAGATAAATCTAAGATTTTTTTAAAGGGATTATGAAATAAGTGATCAAAAATATTTTTTAGAATTATAAAATCACTCAATGTTAAAATATAGCGACCTAGTTTTTAGTCTTATCAAAATATTTATTTAATAAATCTTATTAATTCCGAGAGACTTGGAACATATCTTTGTTGTTCAAATATTTTTATAATTTTAAATTAGGATTTTAAAAAAAAGTGTTGTTTGCATAAGCATAATATACGATAACTTTTAGGAAATTTCACTCATGAATAGATGTTGTGATTAAATTTCATAAGTTACTTCATTAATATATTCTTTAGATTGATTATATACTCGTATTCTTTCAATTACAACTTTACTTGCCACTCGTCATAGGTTTTTGTTTCTGGAAAAAAAAAATCCATTATATCGATTAATTTTCTATTCCTAACTCAGTGAACCAATATAATAGAATTACGACCCGATAATGGTTTAAGACTGTAAATTTAGCCATATTCCCTAACAATTAGAGATGAAAGATGATGAAATTGAATTAAAAGATAATTCAATCTCAAATGTGTTTCCTCCTTTTATACTTCATGGTGAAGTGTTATCATAAAAATAACTATTTTTAATCCATTAATTTATAGGAAGATTTGATAAATTAAGTTTAATTTAAAAGCTTTTTTTCCACATTTAGTTTAAAGTTGGTGTTCAAGAACAAGAAATAAATTTAGGGCGTTTTTCAAGAAGAAAAAAACTGAAGAATGAAGTTCAAGAACATAAGTGCTAAAGATAGAGATTAAACTAATAAAAGAAAACTGGAAATTAGGGGAAAACTATTGGAAAAATCTCAAGTCTCATATTGATTGGAGATTGAGCATTGAAGAGTTTATATAGACTGACACCCCATACATTGTTCCTTCTTATTAATGAAAATGATTCTAATCGGGCCCTGCACATTTTCAACAATTTTTATTCTAAAAAATACGTTATTATCTGACATATTCAGGACTTCATTTAGCATTACTGCACAACTTGATATGAACAACTACATTCCTTTTGGACTGGTTCAATGTGTACTCGTCAACACATATATAAGTCTCGAATGGTTTGCAGAGAAACTAAAAAAAGTTAGGTATCCATGCAAATCATGGTATCCCATAACACCTCAACCAAATTACCTGTTCATTGTCGACTTCTTCTTTCTTCCACGGTCTAACCTCCTTGAACTATTAGCCTAGCTAATTTGCACTTTCTTTAATTAAAGCTTGAATCTCCCATTCTTCTTTTTCCTCTAGATGACATTAATTTTCTCCTAGAAGAGTTGCTTTAATTGAGAAATACCCTTCCAAATTGAAAGATTGTTGAATGTTATATGACATATGCCCAAATTCTCTATGACCCCCATGTAAGAGTTTCTCAATCTCTTTAATGTTTCCTCTTCCATGTGAAAATCCGTTGTCTTGATAATGGGATATTGGTTTCTCTCCTTCATATATATAGAGATTGGTGACGTTGATGATGAGTCTAACTTAACTTAATTGCCTACGCATAAGACTGCCTTCCTCTCTTTGAAGAACGATTTTGCACCTCGTCATTCTTCTTAATCACCTCAGAAGTTTGACCACGTTCCACAAAGGCATCCTCCTTACTTAAAAGAGATGTTTATTCCTCATTTTGCTATCTGACTTTTATATCCCTATGAAATCTCAAAATAATGGCAAAGAGCTTTGTATTTCCAATGAAAATATTGTCGAATTTTGTTGCGATCAATCTTTTATCCTTAATGTTGATAAATCTATCAAACCCATATCTCTTACCTCTTTTGTCCCTTTTTGAAGGGATGTTAACCTCCTCTACATCTCCATATTCCTTGAAGATACCATAGAGCTCTTTTGCTCCACACTTATCTGGAAACTCTGTGATGAAAAAAGAGCTAATGAGTCATTTTCTTTTCGAGCTCCCTGTCACACCTCTTGGCCTTGATTCCTTGTCCCGTCTATTATGGCTTCTTTCTCTCACTACTCCAAAATATATCTTTGGTAACACTAACTTACAACGGTATGATAGTTAACCATGGCAATACCTAATTTATGGACATATTTTTTTATATATTTACGAAAAGACATTGTACTACCGTCAAAACAAATAACTGTGATTATACATCCATGGAGTGACATGATTCAAATCCTAACTCCAACAGTTTTCTACTTTTTTGTTACAATGAGTGTTATCCTTATAATATGATATACATATTAAAATTAAAATATCTATCACCATCGTTGATAATGTCAACTTTTGTGAAAGGTATTACATTTCTTCACGATTTTTGAATACGACTGTGGTGAAATTGTTTACCCATATATAAGCGAATTAACTCTCGCTTCTTGACAATATCGCCTTATCTCTCATAGTAAAATCCTAGCACACATTTTCTCTCTTTTTCTTCGCCATTAGTTTTCCTATAATACACTATTGTCTAAATCTTGTTCTTCATACATAAAGGTATTTTTTATTTTTTATTCTCTCGTTTTTGTGTATGTTGTTATTATGTTTCACATGATTTTTACATGATTTTCTTTTTGTTCATGTATGTTGTTATATGTTGTTATTGTTGATGATAAATGTAGATAAATGTTGTATGTTGTTATTGTTTTTGATAAATGTAGATACATGTTGTATGTTGTTCTGTGTTATTGTATGTTATTATTGTTGTATGTTGTTGTATGTTGTTGATAAATGTTATTGTATGTTGTTGATGTTGTAGTTGATGTTATTTCATTCCAAAATTTGTTTATGTTTCAATAGCTTGTTTCATAAATGTTGTTGTATGTTGTTGTTGATAAATATTGTTGTATGTTGTTGATGTTGTTGTTAATGTTATTTTGTTTCAAAATATCATTATGTTTATGTATTTTTTTTTATGTTTCAATAGTTTATTTCATAATGTTTGAACTTTCTGCTTGTTTTGACTTGTAGGTAAATATGTTTATTTTAGTAACGAGGATGAAGCTAAAGTGAGCTTGACAAACTTGTTAGAAAGATCCAGAATGACATCCATTCAAAATTAACATAAGTTTGCAGCTCTCACTTCAACTTCATCCTCCTTTCATTGTGGATGTCATTATGGGAGACATGTACGTTTCTGAAACATTCTATAAGTTGATATATATGTTGTTGTTGCTCTTATTGATAGAATTGTTATGTTGTATGTTGTTTAAGGTTTGTTGTTGATGAATGTTGCTGTTAATATTTGTTTAAAAGATGAGTTTATTATATCTTATATGGTTTAAGTGTTTTTACAACCCCTTACCGAATATATAACTTTTCAGATTACATTACAAAATTGTAATATGATAGATAAAGTTATATTAGAAAATAAGTACACGATCAATTCTATACAAGAATTCTTCAGTCTGTTATCTGTATTTTGTTCTTTAACAATTAGAATTTTATTTGATGCTTGTAGTTCTTCAATCGCCCATTTCTCCACCTCTAGTTTTGTTTACAAAATAAATAATGTTTTGCAAAATGAACTAGAGGCGAAGGAAAGAGAGATTGAAGAACTATGAGTATTAAACAAAGTTCTAACCATTAAAGAACAAAATGCGGATAAGGAGGTTGAAGAACTCTTGTCTAGCATTGAATGTGATGTTCTTCTAATATAACTTAATTTGCTGTATTATAATGTTCTCGATCATATTGAAATGTTATATGTTTAGTGAGTATTAGTGAAATAAGTATTTCACATAATTTATAATAAACTCAATGTATATATCACAATTTGGTTATACCAACCATTGTTAAATATTATGCGTTAAGAATATCACAACGGTTATTTAAAGTAACTGTTGTGATAGATAGCGCGCTACATAGCTTATAATCACGGGCGTAAGACCGGGGTGGAAAAATCATATATATATATATATATATATATATATATATATATATATATATATATATATATATATATATATATATAATATATATATATATATATATATATATATATATATATATATATATATATATATATATATATATAATATATATATATATATATATATATATATATATATATATATATTATATATATATATATATATATATATATATATATATATAATATATATATATATATATATATATATATATACTTCAAAACGGTTAATCAGACGTGATAGTATCCCATTTTCCAACCGTTAGAAAATAGATTTTCCGTAGTAGTGTTTTAATCTCGCCTTCTCCTATTGGAATAATTTTGCACCTTAATCCAATCAACTTCCTTGATTGATAACATGATCCTAAATCTCTCTTGTGCTTCACTCCAAATTGAGTGCATGGAAGCTATAGAAAAGGTAGAGTTTCTCTCTCTAGCATTTTGTAATGTCAATGTGAGAGAATAAAAAATAAGAAATGCATTAACCCTATAGTTCCACCGAGTAAAATAATTGATCAATGTTTTCATATACGCGATTGATGTTAAAATAAGCCTTTGATTTGATAGAGGAACTATATTTATTTGATTTGATTTATGTTAAAATAAATACTTATGATAGATTGTTTGTTAAATAGAACATTAAATATAATATTTTAAAAAATATATTAATTAGATTAAATAAAATAAATTTAATTTAATTAAACTAATTTTTAATTCTTATTTATTTAATCAAATTATATATGTAATTAAATATAGTATACTATATATTTTCACGTCAAATTTTGCAGTTTGGGGTGGGCATACGTATTTGTCCACTTCTAATTAAGATGATTAAATTTTCTAAAATTCCTCTTAATTTTCACACTAAGATACAACAAGCATCAAAGAATCACCACCTAATGGTGGAAAAAACCAAACACAGACTACCAACGTAGAAATTACAAAACAACTTAAAGAAAATAATTTTAAAGAGTCAAAATACATCAAAATTAATAACTATGTGATAACAACACCATGTTAAACGTTTAGCAAAAATTAAATATACTTGCTCTGATAGATTTCTATGAGAACTATTTTTGCTTTTTTCTTTGTATTGGGCAATATGCTCTCCATTTTATGCATTATTATTTTCTACGAAATTCTTCTCTCCTCTAAATCTCATATCTTCGAATTATTAAAAGTTTTTTTAAGAAAAAAAAATATACATTGACATATAATAAAATAATTTTATATTATCAAACAATCAATGATTTGTATTCCGACAAATCACATTTGTATTTAAAAATTACACTAATGACATAATAGATTAATGAAATTTTATTAAATGACATTGTAAATCTATTTTACATTATCAGTACATTATCTTTAATGTCTTTTTTAACTCTAAAATTTGAGACATATTTACTTAAGCGTTTGAATTCTAACATCTAAACACGTAAAGAATGTGATATATATTCATATTCTAAATTTTGAACATTTTAAAAAGTACATTCAAGACTTTAGAATTCAAAAGATAATTTTGACAATTCAAAAAGTTGTTGAGAATATTGAAGAAGAAGAAAAAGAAATTATCATATTTTTCTGACACCTCCATTTTTACTCTTTAAACAAGAGTGGTGCTTACACCACCCTGTGTAGTGATCACACGCCTTATGAAAATTCGAAAATTTCCTTCATAGCGTAGAGAGATTGAAATCTAGACACACCAATTTTACAACAAAATCACTTCATTAGAGATACCTCATTTTCCATACAAAAAAAGTTTGAAGTTCAATTTCAAGATATACCCTATTAAAATATGAGTTTCAATCTTCAGATAAACTTCATGCATTGGCTGAGATTTGTATTTTATCACCAGATGGTGAAAAATTGGGTGTGAATTTGGATTTCAAAATTCTGACAAATCCCAAGACAATATCTCACCCCTTGACAATAACTTTAAAGAAAATATTCATTATTAATAAACCATACATTATAAGTAATTTTTAAATCATACCCACAATAGACCATACACATTAGACGTTCATTAATAAGATTGATTTATCGAACAATAGTTCATTTGGCAATGGAAGCTTTGCTACCTTCCTCCCATGGTTGATGCATTTCAATGTCTTGCGGTTCTCCAAAAATAAATAAATTATCGTCAGACAATTCAACTGTTATAACACAGATGTTTAACACATATAGTTTAATTATTTGTATTACCCCTCTCTCTCACACGTGTCTAGCCGCATGACGTCCATATACAGGAGGTAGTGAAAGATCTGAGGGGCCTCCCAAAAGGCACAATATCATCTGATTCAACATTGGATACATCAACATCTACTTGAGCAGCAGGGACTTTGTAATGAGTCGGATATACATGACCCAAGAATATGATTCCTCAACAACAAATAATGATTATCCAATCAAAGATCGTGAAAAGTCTAGCTTTCTCCCTGGACACTGTGGTATGTCGGATCGCTTTACCATTTTCTTAATCTTTCTTGTTGTCAGCCATTTTTCTAAAATCAAACAAGAAAATGCATATCATAATCAAAGAAGCACAAATAATGTATAGCAAAACAAATTTCAAAATAATCTACAAAACAGATAAATCCAGATTTTGTTATCCCAGCTAAGGATCCGAATTGTATCCAGACTACACATAACCAGAAAACAGAATATGCATTATGAAACATGAGCTCAAAAGTTCAAAATTTTAAACCAAATATAATTAGGACGAAACAAATACAATATTTCTATTGCATGTAACCTAATGTAGCATAACTATAACCTATTTAGGAAACATAATGTTCACGAATAAATAAATAAATGTAAGGAAATGAGAAACTTACGAAATGTGAGAGATGGATAATCTTGGCTTGAATGTAGTGGATTAGAACTTGAGAAATGTACTAAGCTTGAATGAATTGGAGTAGCCTTTTAGTTTGTTTTATTTTTGGGCTTTGGACCCCTTTATCACACAATTTTTTTTTAATATTTTCTCTTTCCCATACATGGGAAAGTCCCATTAAAATATAATTTATTTTTTCCTTTTTTTAAGAGTATTACTTTTCCGACCCTTAAGGGTGCTAGTTCACCATGCTGAAAAGTTAGAAAAATCTTTGGAATTCGGAGATGCATCTCTGGACGCGCCCAAAATACACACCCCAATGCTTTAGTGAATGATTCACCCTATTTTACCCAAAAATATTTAAGAATATGCATCTCCGTAATAACCCTTAATTTAAAAGTTAGTATTTTTACAGAGATTCATCTCCGAGCGAGGTTTAATTGATATACCACGCGCTAGAACCTTCCTCATTCCTTCTTCATTTTCTACACTTTCACAAACCCTTCAACTTTAGAGTTCGTGAGAAAGAACCAACAAGGGTATTTTTCAAGCTTTAACATTACTTCAACTGAATTGGAATTAATCACAGTAGATTTCATTCACTCCATTCAAGCTTTCACACAACAAATCTCTCATTCAATAGGTTTCTCATTTTCTTTCGATTTTGAGTTGTAATGCATGCATTACATAAAATAGGTTGTTTAAAATACATTAGTTTTTAGTTACATTCAAAATAGGTACTTTGTTTAGACATGCATACATATTTGTTGGTGTTTAGGGAATTATCAACTTTTTTTTCGAAGTTCTGCAATGTTGCAACTATTTACGGAGATATATCTTTGATTTTTTCAGGAATTTATTGTCTTCACATTGTTATAGAGATGCATCTCCTTTTTTTTCTTCCAGATTTTGTTTTTCTGTTTTACGGAGATGTATCTTTATAATTTACTTGCCTCGATTTTCATATTTCTTTATGTTTTGTTTTATAGAAATAATTCCTGATAAATGGACATGTTTAGGAACAATTGTGTATCCCAACATGCGCCCGTTAGTAAGGAAATGACAGCGCACTCGATGCCACAAATTTATGCTAGTTTGTTTGATGCAGAAGCCCCGACTTTACATGGTCACCTGTCTTAGGCTTCACAAGGTCGGCTGTGTCAGACCTCGACCACACGAGGGCACGTGTCTCCTACTGGCCCTCCAGCTTATGAAGCCCATGTTGCTGCTGATCCCATTCCTGATAGTTTACTATGAGGCCTCTATGACACCTCCTTACTTTCTCTTTATGTTAAACATGTTGCTAGGCATGTGTGGGAATGAGAGATATCTTTATTTATGTTACATTTGTTTGATACTAATTAAGTTGCGACTAATGTTGGTATATTTATTTTTACAGGAGCATGAAACAGTCAAATTTGTAAACCATGTCAGGAAGATTTTGAACTTGGAACAAGATGTAGATGCATGGTTTCAAGATTGTGTTTGTTACTCTGGGTTTACTGGTTTATGCTCCACTGGATACATGACCATTAATCATGGCATGTGGGCGGCTTTTGTAAAGAGATGGTGCAAGGAGAAACCTTCTTTCCACATCACTCATGGTGAGATGTCCATCACCCTTGATGATGTCTCATGTCTTCTGCATTTTCCAATTAGGGGAATATTACTAAACCATTCCCTTATCGGCAAATACGAGGCACTTGAGTTGATGGTAAACCATTTGAGAACTGACCCAGGTGAGGCCCAAGAGGAACTTGATGACACGAGAGGAGCTCATGCCCGATTTCATACATGGATGACTTGTACAAATCCAACCTAGTTGCGGCAACGAAAGTTAAAGGTGATGACAAACATGTTTGCTCCATAGACAATGTGCATTGAGGTTATACTTCTTATACTTGGTTGGCACGACAATATTTGTGGATAAAAGTGTAACCTACGTCAATGTAGTCTACATGACATACTTCACTGATGTATAGAGGATCCACGAGTACAAATGGAGTGCCACATTTTTGGTTTATTTGTACTATAAACTAGGTGAAGCTTGTCTTTGGAAGACAAGACAGATGACTGGAAGTTGCACACTATTTATGGTAATTTATTTGTAACATTTATTGTTACTAATATTTTCACAACGCTTGTGTTACACTTATTTCTAATATTTTATATGAACCATTTTTAGGTTTGGATCATTTATCACATTCCTCGCATATGCAGGTGGGAATGTGAGATTGACTTCACCGAGGATTGGCCACGTGTTTGCGCCTTTGCCCTATATAGAGGGAATCAGTTGATATAGTCATACATAAGGTCTATTGACTACACTATAGCACATGACATATGCATATGCCCGTAGGAATGCCACAATCAGACGTATTCCTGATAACATGAAATAATATCACATTCTAGGACTCAATTTAATTAAATTATATTATTATTTACTTCAATTTATTTCATTTTACGCGATATTACTCGGTATTTTCTTTCTATTTATCTCAGGTAGTTTATTTGAAGCACAAGTAAAAAAAGGAAGAAAAGGAGGTGAAAAAGGAATGGAAATAAGCAAATATCAAAAGCCAAAGCCCAGCCCAAAAACACAGGCGTTGTGCCTGTGACGAGCGTCACAAAGGCTGTGACGAGCGTCACGCTTTATCCACTTGTGTGACGAGCGTCACACATGGTGTGACGGACGTCACACCATTCTCCTATATTTTTGGCACAAGGAACGAAACAGACCACGTTGAAGCCTATTTGCACGCCTGACCATTTGCCACGTGAAGACCTTTGACGCGGAATACCTTTGGAAACAGTTACAACAAGTGACCAATATAAATAGTAACCTTACGGAAAACCCTAGAGGTTCCACGCTTCTTCGCCGTTTTCCCTTTTTCGCATTTTTTCTCTTCCAGCAGTACAAACACATTTTTACAGCACTACTTTTACGATTTTTATATTGTTTCCTTTGCAATTTCTATTTTCTTTTCCAGCAATTAATTAATTTTTCGCACAGTAGTTTCTACACCGGAAACTATTGTGTACCTTTCTCTAGATCTAACCTTACGTTAGACCCTAGATTTTTATTCCTTCACTTTTATTTTTCTGTCTGATTGAAGAATTCAAGAACAAATCCAACCGGTCTGTGGTGGAGTGTTCAAGACTGCTATTTAATTACTCAGGTTCTTTAATTATTGTTTGAATTTATATATGCCCTGCTTTATTGTTGATTTATATTATTTGCTTGAGATGAATTTGTTTATGCATGATAATTATTTAGATCTGTTTAGCATGTCTGGCTAATTTATTTAGGTATCGGTATGTAGAGTAAGCGGAATGAAGGAATCAAAACTAAGTTGGTTTAATTACATTTAAAAATAAAATCACTCTTTTTACGGTCTCAATTTACAGGTTTAATAACAAGGTTTTTGTACGAAAGTAAAAGACATAAAGAAGTTAAAATCAATAGAACGAGAGTTTGAGTTTTTAACTGGACAGTGTAAATTAGACATTAATTCTAGATCAGGGCGAAAGCAATTTTTAGAGTTAATTAAATTCTAATCTTTTTCAAAAAGTATTTTTAAATGTCGAATGTGAGGACGAGAGTTAAGCGTTTGAATTTAATTATATAATCTAAGTCAATAGAGCGAGAGTTTGAGACAAGGGTGTTTAAACGATTAGTACTTTTCTTAAAAAGAGTTTCTACGGATCCTATTGTTTTCAAAGAGTGGTTTTTGACTTAACTAATAAGTGACAGCTACATTAATATAAAATCATAGTTTATTCAACAGAGCGAGAGTTTGAGATAAGACTTTTAAACAATAGTGTCAACTGAAAGGATTTATTTTAAAACCTAGAAACCAACGAAGAATTGATTCCCTAACTACGACGAACTGCATACCGATATCCGCTTAGTTGATATTTAATTTAGATCCTATTTTTAGTTTTAACTTTCCCCCAAACAATCAAAGTATTACCTGCCTTAGCTTTATGAAGTAACCTTAGATAACGGTATATCGATTCATAAGTCCCTGTGGGATCGATATCTTTTAAAACTACGCGATAGAACTGTGCACTTGCAGTTTGTACCCCAAATTCGACTCATAAAGTCGCGATCAAGTTTTTGGCGCCGTTGCCGGGGACTTTTATTTAGTCGATATCGTAACTCTTCTGTTATGCTGTAGAGACTAAGGCTTATTTTTCTTTTCTTTTCTTTCTTTCGTTGATTTGTATGCCACACACTCGCTCACAAGGCGAGCCGTTCTATTTACGAATCAACGATATCGAACTATATCTCCGAGTCTTACGACGAATTCGGGAATATCGTGCTGCAAACAATCTCCCTCCTGTCGAACTTCCTGATCTCAAAAATCTTCTTCCTTCGCCGATACCCGAGATGGCAGAACCAGCTCGTGCTCTTCGAGATTACGCCGCTCCATCGCAAGATGAGCCGCATTCGAGTATTGCTCCACCCGCAATCGAAGCAAACAACTTTGAACTTAAACCTTCATTGTTGCAGGCAGTGCAACAGAACCAATTCTCTGGAAATCCTACCGAGGATCCAAACCTTCATTTATCCGTATTTGTCCAATACGTTGATACTGTTAAAGCTAATGGTGTCACTTCAGAGGCAATTCGACTTCGTCTTTTTCCTTTCTCGTTAAGAGATAGCGCTAGAAGATGGCTTCAATCTCTTCCTTCCAACTCAGTCACCACATGGAACGAGTTGAAGAAAGTCTTTCTTGCCCGATATTTTCCGCCGAGCAAAACAGCTATGTTGAGAGCCCAGATAAATGGATTTAAACAGAAAGATAACGAGTCTCTCTTCGAAGCATGGGAAAGATACAAAGACATGATGAGACTTTGTCCACACCATGGTTTAGAGGACTGGTTAGTAATTCATACCTTCTATAATGGTCTCCTGTACAACACGAGGTTAACAATAGACGCCGCCGCAGGTGGTGCACTAATGAACAAACCTTATGCTGATGCTTACCAACTTATCGAAAGCATGGCTCAAAACCACTATCAGTGGGGAAGCGAACGAACAATGGTAGAAAAACCTCAAACGAAAACTGGCATGTACGAGATAAGTAACCTTGACCATGTTAATGCAAAAGTGGATGCTCTGGTCCAGAAAATTGAAAGTTTAAATGTATCACCTCCTGCCACCGTGGTTGCCATAACTCAGAATTGCGAAGTCTGTGGAATCCAAGGTCACACTCCTGCAGATTGTCAACTCCTAACAGGAATCCATGCGGAGCAAGTAAACTATGCTCAAGGAAGCCCCTACTCGCATACCTATAACTCAAATTGGAAGAATCATCCAAATTTTTCATATAAGAGTAATAATGCCTTATACGCGCCTGGACAATCTCCAAATCAAGCCCCAGCTATACCTCCGGGATATCAAAAGCTGAACCCATCCACACCTAACAATAACGCCCCTAGGAAATCCAACTTGGAAATCATGATGGAAAATTTTATAGCTTCTCAACAGCAAACCAATAAAGATTTCTTAAACCAGAATGTACACACTGGCGAACAAATTAAACAACTAGCAAGTAAAGTAGATGCCCTGGCTACCCATAACAAAATGCTGGAAACGCAAATATCACAAGTAGCTCAACAACAAGCACCTACTGCTGCCCCAACTGGTACATTTCCTGGACAGTCCCAACCTAACCCGAGAAGCCAAGCTCATGCAATTATACTGAGAAGTGGAACGGAAGTGGAAGGACCGTCTGACCCAAGGATAGAAAACCAAAACTCTAAAAAGTCAACTGAGGAAGAAAATAAACCTAAGGAAAAGGAAGAGAGTAATAAGGAAACCGTAGAAAAGAAGGAACCTTATGTACCTCCACCACCTTATAAACCACCTATCCCTTACCCTCAAAGGCTTATTAAAACCAAAGATGCGGGCCAATTTAAAAAATTTGTTGACCTACTAAAACAATTAAACGTCACAATTCCGTTTACAGAAGCTATTACGCAGATGCCCTCATATGCTAAGTTATTAAAAGAAATTCTTTCTAATAAAAGGAAACTTGAAGATAGCGAAACCGTTACACTCACTGCTGAATGTAGCGCTATAATCCAGAATATGCCTCCTAAACTTAAAGACCCAGGTAGTTTCTCTATACCCTGTCACATAGGAAAATTTGTCATTGACAAAGCCTTATGCGATTTAGGAGCCGGTATTAGTGTTATGCCTTTATCCATATGCAAGAAACTGGAAATGGGAGAATTAAGACCAACTAAAATGTCTGTGCAACTAGCAGATCGTTCCGTTAGATATCCTATAGGAATTCTTGAAAATGTTCCCGTGCGCATAGGTCAATTCTATATTCCAACCGATTTTATAATTATGGACATTAGAGAAGATGAAGTTACACCCATTATACTGGGAAGACCGTTCTTAGCAACTGCCGGTGCAATCATAGACGTAAAACGAGGACGACTCACTTTCGAAGTAGGAGAAGAGAAAATTGAGTTCATTCTTTCCCAATTTTTGAAAGCACCTGCAATAGAAGGTACATGTTACTTCATGGATATCATCGATGAATGCATAAAAGAAACGGAGTTAGAAAAAGACAAATCATCTGACTATCTTGTAGAAGACAAACTTAACCAATGTTTAGCAATAACACCAGACCCTACGCAATGCCTTAAGAAACCAACCCTAGACCTGAAAACACTTCCCAAAAATCTGAGATATGAATTCCTAGACTTAGAACTTGAACGACCAGTGATAGTTAATGCTGACCTAGGAAGACTCGAAACAGAAAAACTCCTGCATATCTTAAGAAAATATCCAACCGCACTAGGATACAACATCACCGATCTTAAAGGAATAAGTCCTTCTATTTGTATGCACCGCATCATGCTAGAAGAAGACTGTAAAACTTCTAGGGAACACCAGAGGAGATTAAACCCTATCCTGAGTGAGGTAGTGAAGAAGGAAATAACCAAGTTATTAGAGGCAGGTATCATATATCCTATATCTGATAGCAAATGGGTTAGTCTTGTACACGTAGTACCAAAGAAAGGAGGTGTAACAGTCATTGAAAATGAAAAAGGAGAAACTATAACCAAACGAATCGAATCGGGATGGAGAATGTGCATTGACTATAGGAAACTAAACAAAGCAACCCGAAAAGACCATTTCCCTTTACCATTCATTAACCAGATGTTAGAACGATTAGCAAAACATTCTCATTTCTGCTATCTAGACGGTTACTCAGGCTTCTTTCAAATACCAATTCACCCTGATGACCAAGAAAAGACAACGTTCACATGTCCCTTTGGTACCTTCGCTTATCGACGAATGCCATTTGGCTTGTGCAATGCTCCCGCAACCTTTCAAAGGTGCATGATGGCCATATTCGCCGATTTTCTAGAAAACATCATGGAAGTATTTATGGATGACTTTTCCGTATGCGGACAAAGCTTTGAAGAATGCCTTGAAAACCTAGAAAGAGTTCTAGAGCGATGTGTAAAAGTAAACCTAGTACTTAATTGGGAAAAATGCCACTTTATGGTACAAGAAGAAATTGTTTTAGGACACATCATCTCGAACAGAGGAATTGAAGTAGACAAAGCCAAAATAGAGGTAATCGAAAACCTTCAACCCCCGAAAACTGTGAGAGAAGTACGAAGCTTCTTAGGACATGTCGGCTTTTACCGACGATTCATTAAAGACTTCTCTAAAATAACTAAACCTTTAACCGGGCTATTGATGAAGGATGCTGAATTCATATTCGACAATAGATGTTTAGAAGCATTTCAAACGCTTAAACAAGCATTGATCTCCGCGCCTATAATGCAAACACCAGATTGGAATGAACCATTCGAAATAATGTGTGATGCCAGTGATTACGCTGTAGGTGCTGTTTTAGGACAACGAAAGGATAAAAAGCTTCACGTTATATATTACGCAAGTAGAACTCTAGATGAAGCACAAATGAATTACGCCACAACCGAGAAAGAACTTCTAGCAGTAGTGTTTGCGCTAGATAAATTTCGTTCTTACCTGGTCGGAGCCAAAATAATCATCTACACTGACCACGCTGCTATCAAATACCTCTTAACAAAAAAGGATGCTAAACCTAGACTCCTAAGGTGGATCCTGTTGCTACAAGAGTTCGATTTAGAAATCAAAGACAAGAAAGGAACTGAAAACGTAGTAGCAGATCACCTCTCGAGACTTGAGAACCTTGAACCAGAAAGAACATCAATTAACGATGATTTCTCGTACGATAAACTTATAGCTACTTTGGAAGAAAATAACAATGATAAACAGGTAGAAACCACCTTAGCTATATCTGTTACTCCGTGGCACGTTGATCTCGTCAATTATTTAGCTGCCGGAATAGTTCCACCTACTTTATCCTACCAGCAAAAAAGAAACGATTCTTCTATGACATAAAACACTATTACTGGGATGACCCCTTACTTTTTAAAAGAGGCCCCGATGGTATCTTCCGTCGGTGCATACCCGAAGAAGAGATAGAAAATATAATCCAACACTGTCACTCCGCTCCTTATGGTGGACATGCAAGTACATCCAAGACCTGCTCTAAAATCCTACAAGCCGGTTTCTATTGGCCAAATATATGGAAGGATGTACATGCAGCTATTAAGAAATGTGACAGATGTCAACGCACAGGAAACATATCTAGACGTGACGAGATGCCACAAAAGGGCATTTTAGAAGTAGAGATTTTCGACGTGTGGGGAATAGACTTCATGGGACCTTTTCCATCCTCTTTCGGTAACAAATACATACTCGTGGCAGTGGACTACGTATCAAAATGGATTGAAGCTATAGCTTCTCCAACAAACGACACACGAGTAGTAACTAGACTCTTTAAGAATATAATATTTCCAAGGTTTGGTGTCCCAAGAATAGTAGTCAGTGATGGTGGATCGCATTTCATATCCAAGGTACTCGAAAAACTACTGTTTAAGTATGGCGTAAGAAATAGAGTAGCGACACCTTACCACCCTCAAACCAGTGGGCAAGTGGAAGTGTCTAACAGAGAAATCAAACAGATACTAGAGAAAACAGTCGCCACTTCAAGGAAAGACTGGTCATTGAAATTACCAGAAGCTTTATGGGCTTACCGAACTGCTTACAAAACTCCCATAGGGACAACCCCATTTAAGCTCATTTATGGAAAATCCTGTCACCTCCCGGTAGAATTAGAACATAAAGCCTATTGGGCTATTAAAAATCTAAATTTAAACTATAAAGCCGCCGGCGAAAAGAGAATCCTTGATATAAGCGAATTAGAGGAACTCAGAAGAGACGCTTATGAAAATGCCAGAATCTACAAAGAAAGAACAAAACAATGGCATGACAAACGCATATCAAGGAAAATCTTCAAACAAGGCGATACAGTCCTTTTATTTAACTCTAGGCTAAAGTTATTCCCGGGAAAACTACGATCTAGATGGTCAGGTCCTTTTCAAATCACCAATGTTTTCCCCAGTGGAGCGGTAGAAATTAAAGGCAAATCTATGGAACCATTTACCGTAAACGGACAACGTCTAAAACATTATCACTATGCAGAAAACAATGAAGATTCGCAAGTCTTGCACTTAGACGAAATGCCTCCAGAACTTATAGATTATAATTGATAGTTTTTATGTCGAGCTTGCGACATTAAACAAAGCGCTTAGTGGGAGACAACCCACAAATATTTTTTTTATTTCTTCCTTAATTATTCTTTTAATTTTTGTTTAGTATTCATTCTTAATTTATTTTAATTTATTAAAAACTTTTCTCTTCTTCTTTCGGCATTTGGCCAAATCCTGACTAAAACTCTTGTTTTTCTTTTCTCTAGCTAACATTAACCTGATGGGACAAATCGATCGTATGGGTATCAAATTCAGAGGGAAAGCTCAGAAACAAAAGTTTAAGGAACTAGCCACGAGAGAGATACTACCTAGCCTGTATGCTGATGACTGGGCAATGACTGCCCTTGGACTAAGAGAAAGTGTCCTGTATTTGTTGAGCCAGATAGGGTGGGAAACCTCTCCCATCCGTAGACATTTCGTCACTTACCGGAGACTAACACTAGAATTCCTTAGCTCCCTGATCTATCTACCTAGCCATGGAAAAGGAATAAGCAGAGGTTTCATCCAGTTCAGAATGTTCAACATGGAGTACCAATTTAATATTCAAGACTTTACCAACCTTTTAGGTTTCCCTACCTCTTTTGATACATTCACAGTGAGCCAAGAAGAACTTTTTGAATATAGAGAACTTGAACACTTTTGGGGAAGCTTGACTGGAAATGACGATCCCGAGAAACATGAGTTTCTCTCTGGAAACATACATAACCCGGCCTTTCGCTATTTCCATAAGATCCTAACCCACACCTTATTTGGGAAGAAGCCAAACAGTACCACAGTTTCACGTGATGAACTCTTCATCATATTTTGTGCTTCCCAGAACCGTCCAGTAAACGGTGCCACTTTTATGTTGGCAAATTTAGACCACCTTATCCAAGACGAACGAGCACCAATTCGAATAGGCGGTTTGATAACCATGATTGGTAATGCTATCGGATTACGTCAGCCTATGCTTGACTTAAGCCCTTTTTGTGGCATTACTGTTATGAGTATACCCTTCCTCTTCAGCACTATGTTCATAGCAAACCTAGGATCTGACGAGTTTGAGCTTATAATCAATAACCAAGTTCTTTGCCTATTCACCTTGCCCAGTCCTAGGACTAGTGTTCATAACCGCAATAACTGGCTCTACAATCTGAACGAAACCCCCTCTCCTGCTAGATCCACTGAATCCATCCAGGACTATGAGATTTGTGATGACCAGATTCCTTATGCTGAATCTGACCCTCAGACACCATCTGGTTATTATGATATTGACCCTCCTCCTCAACCTGTTCAGACCGAAGAATCAGCGATACCCGATCTTAGACATCATATGCCCGGAACTGATTATAACACTGCCATTGAAGCTTTGATGTCAGAACAGGACGCCCTCAGAGAAGAATTCGCTAACATGAGACACGAATTTCTGGGATACATGAGCAGTATGACAAATCAGTTCCACGAGTTGCAAACCCTTGTTAACTCCTTTTCTCCTCCGGCCAGAGATCGTGCAGATAGATAGAAGTTGTTTTTCCTAGTTATTTAGTTTTAGTTAGATTATTCATTAATGTTATTTCAAATTATGTTCGTATTTGTTTCTTTTTCGCAATCTTTTGTTTTCCTTTTTCCAATGTTACATTATGATTATTTTATGAAGCTATTGATTTATTTTACTTTATTATAAATTATGCAATATCTATCAAAAATGCTCTCTACTGTTGCTACCTACATAACTTATTAAGATATAGCATGGAAGGCAATTTAAAATATCACAATAGCAGAATAAAATAAACTGAAGCAAAACAAAATAATAAATTACTACAATTATCATGAAGAACGTAACCATGCCAGAAAAACTGTGTGACGAGCGTCACACAACCTATCACGGACGTCACGCCAAGTACCTGTGACGCCCGTAATGCCCCTGTCACGAGCGTGACACCGTCCGACCATGTTAACGTTACTAGCCGTTGAGACGAACGTTACAACCCTTCACCTTTTTACCTTCCCCATTTATTCACATTTACCCACATTTATTCACTTTTCAACCACTCCCTTTCCAACTTCCATTTTTTTCCCTATAAATACCTACCATACCTTTCTTCATACACCACAAACCATTCTCTAAACTCAATTTCATTTCCCTTCTTTCCTAATTACTTCTTCCAACTCATTCATCAGTATGGCAGGCAATCAAGCTTTCGGAAATATCATCTTCCGATCCGAAGATGATAATTATCAAAGGGAGCAGTTCGAGCGTTTCCAACAACGAGGTGTCACCTCTACCAGGTATCCTGATCTAACTTGTTTACAAGAATTAGGATTACTTCAAGGTATAGAATGGATGCTCCGTCTCGCTGATTTAACCTTTCTTTGCACTCATAATCAACCCACATACCCATCCCTAACCTTAGAATTTTTAAGTTCATATTCATACAACACCCCCACCGGTGAAGACGAGTTCTTAACCGGTACCGCAACCTTCCGTATGTTCAACACCGAATACTCCCTATCCCAAAACCAATTGAGCACCATGCTACAATTCCCTATAGGAGACCAAGTCCACCCGAGAATCCCTCCAAATTCCCAGTGGCACATACACGCCTTCGACCTTTTCAGGAAAATATCCGGTGTAGATACCAACAACTGGGATGTGCTCCTTGTCTCCCATATACATAACCCAACCATCCGGTACTTTATCCGCATCCTACAAAACACAGTCTTTGGAAGACCAAACAACAGCAAAGTAAACGCCAAAGAATTATTCTTCCTCCACTGCGTCTTTCAAAGGGATACCCAGGTAAACGCTGCCTCCTTCCTATTTCATCATATCCGCACCTTATGTGCTAGAGGCCGTCAACCTTTTGTAATTGGAGGATTGATCACCACAATAGCACTTGGCTTAAACCTAGGGGATCGACTTCAAACTTTAGAATCTCTACCTCCCCTATTTATGGATATCAGCTACTGTCGGTCCAGCCGCCTGATTAAGAACAGAGTAGGCGGAAAATATTACCTTATGGTGAACAACCAGGAAGTCCCAAGCGTTGTTCTACCTAACATTGCCCTAACAAATGTCACAAACCCCAACCGCCACCTCTATGATCTAAATGCCCCCGAAGCTACCGAGCCTTCACATGCAAACCCGTCTACATACGAGTTCGAAGAGAGGGAACAAGGTGATCAGGTTCCTGCACAACAATCAACCCCGCTCAACCCTTCCAATGGTGCAGCTGGTCCATCCTCGCGACGTCGTCGACGAAGAAGGCCTGCAACCAACGACGACATCATGGATGCTATTGATGGTATGCAAGCACAGAATCTCGAAATGATGCAACTGATGCGCCAGATGCAACAACAACAGGAAGCGAGGAATGCTATAACCGACCAGCGGTTCACTGATCTGCTTAGCAGGTTTGACAACTTAGAAATACGTCAAAGATCACCCGGCCCAAGAATCAGAGGCGGAAGGCAGTATTGACTCTAGTTTCTTTTCCTTTTTTTTGTATTTCTTTTGATTTCCTTGAAACATTGGGGACAATGTTTCATTTAAGTATGGGGGGAAACCGTGTTCTTTCTATCCTCCTTTTTCTTTTTCAAGTATGTATCTTTCTTTTCATTTTTATTTCCCTTTTCATTGTTATTTCCCTTATAAAAAAAAAATAATAAAAAAAAAAATATATATATATATTTCTTATAATATAGATTTATTTTAAGTTAAGTCCCAAGTGTGAAAAATTTCTATTATCTATTCCCTCAAAATTTTCATGAGCCATAACAAAAATTCAACACACTCAGTAAGTATAAAGGTTGCTCATTTTATCGAACTTGAGACAAATTAAGACAAAAAAATTATTACCATAACAACGCTCTAAGAACCTCAACATGTTAGATCAGGATAAGTACCTATTATACCAATCCCTTGAACTTTTAGTTTTATAGTAACCCCGAGTAGTTTATACAAGAAGTCAGCACCATCTTAATAGCAAACTACGTGGAGAGCCGATGAATATAAGTGAATGATTCCCAAAGTAACAAAAAAAATATATATATCAGGAAATGCACTAAGTAAGTTAGGTGATCCTTACCAGATCATTTAATCTAAAGGTTGCAGATCATACAAAAGCATAATATGAAAGATCCATTATGAGTTGGTTCAGCAGGTATCTGGTACTGAACTTGGTAGGGCAGACTACAGTCCGATCCCCCGCAATTTGCAATGGACTGAATAACGAAGTTATCCGACTTATGTACCAGAGCTTCAAGCTAAAAGGGGATCAGAATCACTAACCGGTTACTCCACTATGTGCGCAAAGAGATAAAGGGCTTAATGTGACTTCGCTAGAATGAAAACGGGTGAAATAAGAGTAAAGGAACTAGGATAGCTATAATAGCATGACTCGAACTGGTTTGCATAAGGTGAGGTTACCTGAGGTTGTAACGGTAGTTGTTGATGTCAAGATTAAACTCAAGTTGCTTCTAAACAAAATCTACTTGCAACCTAGTACGAATTGATGTGTGTTCTGAAATTTCATTTGGCTAAAATTTTAAAAACAAGTTCTATACTGTATTTTGCTTGAGGACAAGCAAAGATCTAAGTATGGGGGAGTTTGATAACATGAAATAATATCACATTCTAGGACTCAATTTAATTAAATTATATTATTATTTACTTCAATTTATTTTATTTTACGCGATATTACTCGGTATTTTCTTTCTATTTATCTCAGGTAGTTTATTTGAAGCACAAGTAAAAAAAGGAAGAAAAGGAGGTGAAAAAGGAATGGAAATAAGCAAATATCAAAAGCCAAAGCCCAACCCAAAAACACAGGCGCTGTGCCTGTGACGAGCGTCACAAAGGCTGTTACGAGCGTCACGCTTTATCCACTTGTGTGACGAGCGTCACACATGGTGTGACGGACGTCACACCATTCTCCTATATTTTTGGCACAAGGAACGAAACAGACCACGTTGAAGCCTATTTGCACGCCTGACCATTTGCCACGTGAAGACCTTTGACGCGGAATACCTTTGGAAACAGTTATAACAAGTGACCAATATAAATAGTAACCTTACGGAAAACCCTAGAGGTTCCACGCTTCTTCGACGTTTTCCCTTTTTCGCATTTTTTCTCTTCCAGCAGTACAAGCACATTTTTACAGCATTACTTTTACGATTTTTATATTGTTTCCTTTGCAATTTCTATTTTCTTTTCCAGCAATTAATTAATTTTTCGCACAGTAGTTTCTACACCGGAAACTATTGTGTACCTTTCTCTAGATCTAACCTTACGTTAGACCCTAGATTTTTATTCCTTCACTTTTATTTTTCTGTCTGATTGAAGAATTCAAGAACAAATCCAACCGGTCTGTGGTGGAGTGTTCAAGACTGCTATTTAATTACTCAGGTTCTTTAATTATTGTTTGAATTTATATATGCCCTGCTTTATTGTTGATTTATATTATTTGCTTGAGATGAATTTGTTTATGCATGATAATTATTTAGATCTGTTTAGCATGTCTGGCTAATTTATTTAGGTATCGGTATGTAGAGTAAGTGGAATGAAGGAATCAAAACTAAGTTGGTTTAATTACATTTAAAAATAAAATCACTCTTTTTACGGTCTCAATTTACAGGTTTAATGACAAGGTTTTTGTACGAAAGTAAAAGACATAAAGAAGTTAAAATCAATAGAACGAGAGTTTGAGTTTTTAACTAGACAGTGTAAATTAGACATTAATTCTAGATCAGGGCGAAAGCAATTTTTAGAGTTAATTAAATTCTAATCTTTTTCAAAAAGTATTTTTAAATGTCGAATGTGAGGACGAGAGTTAAGCGTTTGAATTTAATTATATAATCTAAGTCAATAGAGCGAGAGTTTGAGACAAGGGTGTTTAAACGATTAGTACTTTTCTTAAAAAGAGTTTCTACGGATCCTATTGTTTTCAAAGAGTGGTTTTTGACTTAACTAATAAGTGACAGCTACGTTAATATAAAATCATAGTTTATTCAACAGAGCGCGAGTTTGAGATAAGACTTTTAAACAATAGTGTCAACTGAAAGGATTTATTTTAAAACCTAGAAACCAACGAAGAATTGATTCCCTAACTACGACGAACTGCATACCAATACCCGCTTAGTTGATATTTAATTTAGATCCTATTTTTAGTTTTAACTTTCCCCCAAACAATCAAAGTATTACCTGCCTTAGCTTTACGAAGTAACCTTAGATAACGGTATATCGATTCATAAGTCCCTGTGGGATCGATATCTTTTAAAACTACGCGATAGAACTGTACACTTGCAGTTTGTACCCCAAATTCGACTCATAAAGTCGCGATCAATTCCTCGGACAACATAGCCTTCTACTTTGGATGGTTGGCGTGTGGATCACGCCTAATGTATCCACATCTACTGAGCGGGTCATGCGCCAATTTGGGTTTCAATAGATGATTCCAAGACATCCCTCCATGTCTTCTCATCCGATAATCCGCCGTAGAGATCTTGATGCCATAGTAGGTGATTTCTATAGTCATATGGTATGAGATGAGGCACGCAGTGTGCCAGCGGGTGACCCATGGACTTATGAACATGGTTACATTCGATGATTTTATTAAGTGTCACATCCTTACATGACACAAAATGTCACGAGACTACCACTTAGACCTTCTCGTCCGGAGATATTGGAAGAGGAGCCAGTTAAGGATGACCACAAATCAGACCGGTTTCCGATCTTTCAGCATATTGTGCAGGTTGCAAGAGATGCCATTGAGAAAGGAGACATTGCGAAAGGCAATCCTAATATGGTTCACTTGTGAGCATTATATGTATTTTAAGTGCGTTCGGAGATTAATTTTTAAAAATATAAGAGCAAATTCGAATTTTTAATTTCTTCATCCTCCCTTTATGAGAGGGATAAAATAATACCTTTTTAATGTGCATGAGCTCCGACTTGAAGTGAGATCCACCCAAACCTAAAAGACTAAAGTATTAAGAGTTTTTTTTTTACATGTACACCAACCGTCCATATATAATATTGTTTAATTTAATGTTGTGTCTTGAGCTGGTTAGTTTATAGTATATTCTGCATTACTTAAGTATTATAATGGTATTTGTAAAATGGACAAAGTAGTGGAGTGTTATGATGTATTCGTCATCGTGTTTCCAATTGAAAACAAATGTAATTGTGCATGCGAAGAAATTGGCGCACAATCACCAGAATAAGAAACATATTAGTTGAAATAATATAAATGAATGGTTGAGTTGAGATTTTAAATTATTTATTTGTTGAAGTCATGATACAATTCGTCTAATATTCATTAAATAACGAAAATCTGTTGGCGGTAATGACAACAGATATTAGTGATGGTGGTGAATCCATATTCATAAAGGAAGTATGGAAGAGTATTTAACGGATAGCAAAACACCTGTGAATAAGATAATATATGAAATTAATTTTATATTTTCATAATCAATAATCATGATGATGGAAACATAAATGATTTCAAGTATATGGGATTTAGGCATGTGAATTGGTGTGATAACAAAGTATCCCATTATATTATTATTAACCCAAATTGTCTTTGTTATAAAGCACTCCTCAATATACAAAAATTATATAGAATTAGAAATTCATACTCATCACCATTGTCTTAACCATTGTCTTTGTTTCTCAAACCCTATTAAAAAACACCTAATATATACACACGAAAAAGAAAGAATATTTCAATAAATTTTATAGATCATACCATTTTTATCTGAATACAAAAGTATAACGTGCATTTAAAACCTTTGTTTATATTGAATTTTTAGTATTTTCTTTATAATCACATATTTTAGCTCTAAAATAGTACTAGTAGAACTTAAGTATAGTTGGATCTAATGAAATAATTAGAATTTCAAGAAAAAGAAAATAGAGAAAAGAGAATATTATTGAATAAAATTAAAGTGATTACATGTATATAGGCAATCAATGTCCAAGCCTAAAGCATACCACTCACACCCAAAATATACAAAATTATATTTTGGTTTTGACACAACAATTATATGTTGTATCCGACTCTGTCGAAAACAGCTAAATCCTACTACTTCGACACAGTGTTGAATACTAGCTTTCTATAAAATAATAAATTACAACTTCTAACACACCATCTAATTCATGTTTTTGAGACTTCTCATCCCGATACTTCTCTTCAACTCATCGAACATGACTTTTTTCAAGGATTTGGTGAGTATGTTAGTTAGTTGTCATTATGAATTACAATGCTCAAGTTCAAGCTTTCTTTTGTTAACTTGATCCCTCAGAAAATGATACATCTTCTTTATGTGTTTACTTTGACCATGATACATAGGGTGATTCGACAGATTGATAGCTGACTTGTTATCGACAAATAACTTCATATTCTTAGGTTCCACTATCTTGAGCTCTTCGACCACTCCTCCTCGTCACAACTATGGTTCCTCTCCCCTTTGACGTAATATGCATGCCATCTCCAAACTTGATAATTTTCTTGATTGATTCATTTAACTTGGTAAATCAGTTTTTATTTTCAGTCATGTAGTTGCTGCATCCGGAATCCAGATACCACATATTGATTTGTTCATTATTTGATTGAGTATTTGCCATGATCAGCATATCACCATAGTGTTTTTTTCCAGGATGTACATATTGCACTTTGTCATCATCTTTTGCTCTAGATTCCTTCTTTCTTCTACAATCTTGAGCATAATGACCAAACCATTAACAGTTGTAACAATGCATCTCCTTCATGTCAACTTTCTTCCCCGAATACTTTTTGCTCATGACTTTCTCGATTGAATCAAAGTGATTCTTTGAGTTTTTTCTTGACTTCTCATCATTAGCAAGATTCTTCCTATGTTTCTCCTTTTCTTTCCCAAAATTCTTGGTGAATCTTGTTTGCATTGCCTGTTTAGCCACTTTCTCCCTCTCTGAGCTCCTCTACTTCAGTTTTATCTCACGAGTCCCCAATGAAGCTTGAAGTTCTTCCACCTTCATATCAACTAGGTTTTTGGACTCTTCAATGAACACGACAATGTAATCAAAGTTTACAGTCAGAGATCTCAACACTTTCTCAATCTACTGCAGATCAGTAATTAGTTCAGCATTCACCTTTATCTGATTTGTTAGAGATACTATATGCATAAAGAATTTTGAAACTGACTCATCTTCTTTCATTTGAGTCATCTCAAATTGCTTTCTCAACGTCTGCAATTTCACCCTTTTCAACTTTTCATCCCTGCCGTACAAGTTCTTTAACTTGTCCCACACTCCTTTTATTGTTTCATCTTAAACGATCTTCTCAAACACGTTAGGATCCACACATTGATGAATCAATAACATAACTTTTATATCTTTCTTTCTTCATTCCTTGAGCGTTGCTTGCTGAACGTCATTTACATTATCTTCCAATGTAGGTACTTCATTGTTCACGATTTCAGCCACATCTTGAAATCTGAAGAAGACCTTCATCTATGCAACCCACCTCTCGTTGTTCTCCCCTATGAAAACCGGTAGATTCGGTAAAAATTGCATTGATATCGTATTTCTATTTGCCATTATAGATTCTCTCTGAATCACAATCGGGTTCGTTGATGCCAAATTGTTGGAACTGATGAAACAAGAGAGAATATTATTGAGTAAAACTAAAGTGGTTACAATGAATTTATTATTGAAAACTACAAATATATGTATGTATATATAGACAACAAAGGATCAATCCCAAAAAACACAACTCAAGTCCAAAATATACAAAATTATATTTTGACTTCGACACATCGACTTACTCCTACTACTTCGACTAGTTACTTTGACACAATGTTGAATACTAATTTTCTACCTAACAATGAATTACAACTTTATCTTTCTACAAAATAAAAAATTACAACTTCTAACAAACATATACCCATAAATGTATAGAAATGTATAGGGTCTGGAATTTATATGAACTATTTTTTGTGTTATTGATATATTTAATGTGTATTTTACAAGTTTAGATTGTAGAATATAAAAAAATATTAGTAACATAACATATCAATTTTCTCTAATTGTTCAATGATTGTAGATAACAATCAGACCCAAAATCGCAAATTGTTCTTTTTTTAAATTTTTTTACAAGCTATTTTTGATATTCTTAAAATTGATGCATTGATTTAAATAGAAAAAACTACAAGAATTATACACATAGAATTTTAATTAAAAATATAACTAATCATCAAATTTCTTATTTAATTTAATATTTCAATTTAAAATAAAATATATTTTAATTAAAAAATTAAATAGAAACAATAAAATAAAATAAAGCCTTAATTAAATATAAAACAATTATTGTTTAGTACATAAAGAAGTAAAAGATTCAAATTGTATTTCTTTACTTGTGCCAGATGTCACCCTCTTAAGAAATACATCTTAAAGTGTAATGTATCATCATTGCCGACACCAACATAGAAAAACTAACAAACAATATCTTATTGTTATGGCCTTCCAATAACTTGTTCCATTTCATATTATTTATTTCATTGCTTTTATGTTCACTCTGTACTTTCCCTATACGAGTCAATGACATGAAGGGGGGTAGTTCTACCCATCCATATTGCATGAGCAATGATGCCATAACTTTTGTGCTTTGCTTTGGTGTAAGACACTACTTATATTTTTTTAAATGAATTAGGGTTTTGCCTCCGTCCATTCTTTGTCAAGAATGTTGAATCATGATGGAAAATAAACAAATTTTCAACCGTTTATGGCACGAGAAAAAGCATTTTTAACTTTCTTTTTCTTCATTAATTTTGAAAAATGAATGAAGACAGTGAGATTATAGAGTTTTGAAAAATAGTATTCGAAAAATAAGATTAAAAGATATAAAAGAGATTGCTAATAAGATGAATGAAAAAAAAAAGACGAAAATATGTTGGAAAACTTCAATCTTAAAGTTAATTGAATCAATCTTGATGAATAAGAATGAATCTTTTTTATTGATCACGTTTCTTGTTTTTCACCTTTTTCTCGGGTGAAACAATCACTTATTGGTTGCAAAATGATTCTACACTACGTAGAGAATTGACAGAAGAAAACGAGCCAAAAAATAAAGAGAAGATAAATTCTAGAGGAAGAAGAAGAAGATTGTATTTCTGTGTAAACTGCACTCTAAGTGTTTGTTACAATGTGTGTTAATCACAACTATGATTTATGAAAGCTACACAATGCTACTACAAAACTTCTCACAAAACTTCTTACAAATGAAATAGAGTATCTCTCTACTTATATATGAGATTACTTGCACTCCAAGTAATCATAAGTTAACTAATTCAACTAAAACTAAGCTAAGTCTGTCTTTTTGACTCTGTCGAGGTTGACTCTTTCGACAACAACATACTATTTCAACACAAAGAGTTACATATTTAAAACACCACCTAATTCATTGTGTATAAGTTATCTACATTCATAATTGTTCTTAATCTCACAATTTGAACTGCAAAATCTTCCTCATTATATATGCAATCTGATTCTCTAATCTATAATGCTCCAAGCTCAACTTTCCATTTGCTACCTGCTCTCTCAGGTAATGAATCCTCACTTTGATGTGTTTACTTATTCCATGTGCTATCATATTCTTTGTTAGGTTGATAGCCGACATGTTGTCGATCTTCATGGTTATAACTCCATGATTCTTCCTTGTAACTTCTTCGATTAGATTCATCATCCATATTGCTTGGCATGCACATAGTGAAACTATTATGTATTATTCCTCACATGATGATAAAGCTATCACTAGTTCCTTTCTCGAACCCCATGCAACTGGCACACCACCTAACATGAACACATATCATGCTGTCGATTTTCTATCTTCAACATCACCACACCAACTAGAGTCAATGTAGCCCATACGTTTGTATTATTTTCCTTCATCGAATAAAGGAAAAATAATACCATAATCGAGTATTCCTTTGAGATACCTTAGTATCCTATTGATGTCTGCAAGATGGGATACCTTCGGCTTCTGCATAATCTACTTACCATGCCTACACAATAGGTTGAATCTGGCCTTGTGTGGCAGAGGTATCTAAGTGACCCACAATTCTTACTGAATTCTTCTTGATGTTCTTAGTCCAATCCTAGTCCTTAATCTCATCTATGAACACATCCCTGCTGATTAGGACTTATTTGTTCATTGGGGAAAACAACTAGTATCAACCAGTTGAGTGATATCCCACCAAGATCATCTGACTCGACTTATTATCCAACTTTCTTCTTAGCTGACCTGGTACATGTTTATGTTCTATGGATCCAAACAACTTCAAATGGATTAAACGTTTGACACCAGACCAATATTATTTTGGTGTGATACCTTCAAGCCTCTTTGTCAGGCACCTATTTAATATGTATGTTGCAGTCAACACAACCTCACCCCATAGTTCATTTGGGAGATGCTTTCGTTTTAAGATACTTCCCACCATATTCATAATGGTTATGCTATTTATTTCAGCAATACCATTTTGTTGAGGAGTATATGATGGCACCACCTCATGCACAACTCATTCTCTTGTATATAGCGTGTCAAAATATTTCGACATATACTCTCCACATCCATATGTCCTCATAATCTTAATCTTGTGACCACTTTTTTCTTTCTACAATTACCTTGAATTGGTGAAAACATCGATCACATCATTTTTCTTCTTGATTAAGTAGGTCCACGACTTTCTGTTGTAATCATCAAAAAATGTGACAAAGTACTTGTTACCTCCAAGTGAATCTACCTGGAGACGACCATACATGTTTGAGTAGATTATCTCGAGAGTGGCTTTCAACATGCTTCTTGCATCCTTGATGACATTATTCTTGTGTTTCTTTTCTTGAACACATTATTCACATACTTCTTATGGAATATGGATTTCTGGTAGGACAGAAACCATATTCTTCCTCTTCAGATTGGTTATGTCATTAAAATTCAAGTGACCGAGTCTATAATGCCATAACCATTCATCTCTGCTTGTTGCAGTCACCGTGCACTTGTGTTCCAACACATCAAGTTCAATTTCGAAGGTTCTAATTTGAGACATAAGAGCCTTCAAGATTAACATGTTACTTGAGTCGATCAATCTCATCATTCTATCTTTGATCAATACTTTGTAACTCCTCTCGATCAATTAACCTATACTTAGCAAATTACTCTTCATTCCAGGTATGTGCAACACATTGGAAATTTCTGATTGTTTACCATCATTTCCCTTTATCAGAACATCACCAATACCTTCAGCATATAGGGTATTTTGTTTTCAAATTTTACCATGTTTTTCAACGATGGACTGATGTTGATAAACTAATATTTTCTTCCAGTCATGTGTGATGAACAACCTGAGTCGAGATACCATTGATCTTTGAATATTGCTTCTTCTTTTTTTATGACCATTAACATCACTTTGTCTTCTTCTGCAAGCTTTGAATTACTTTCTTGATCTTTCTTGCCTCCTTGACATTGACTTGTATAATGGCCATACTTCACACAGTTATAACATTGAATATGGATTTTGTTAATTTTTCTTCCATCACCTCTTCCTCGTCCTGCATCACCACCTCTTTGATTGCTTTGGTTTGAAGTTTGTCTATGATTTGATGATTTACCTTCTTGTTGGTTTCCTCTACCAGTCAAATTTTTGTAGCCTCGTCAACCTTTATTTTCATTCCATTTACCTTTGCCTTTCTTATCTTTAGTTTATTGTTCCTAGAAAGCCATATCACTTTTTGTCTTTCTTGCATATCTTTCATCCATTATTTGTTCATGAGATTCAAGCGTCCTTTGAAGCTCTTCTTTTGACATACTTGACAAATCCTTCGATTCTTCTATGGATACTACCACATGATCGAATTTTGGATGTAACAACCTAAAAATCTTTGACATTACAAATTTTGATATCAACACTTCTTCAAACGTCTTGATTTGATTCACCAGTCTTGTTACCCTATTGAAGAAATCGTCGATGCTTTCACTTTATTTCATCTATACAAATTCATACGTTCTTTTATGAGTATGTAATCTCACCTCTTTCACATTCTCAGTGCCTCCAAATGATTTCTCCAGGATGTCCCATGCTTCCTTTGCTTAGTCCACATCACTAACTTTCTCAAAGTTATTTGGATCAACGCATTGGCTGATTATAAAGAGAGCTTTATAATCTTTCTTCTTCAAATCTTTATGTGCAACCTTTTGTTAATCTGTATCATTCTCTTCAATTGGTGTTACTCCATCCTTCACACGAGCCTAAAGGTCTTGACAATAAAAAACAACTTTCATATGTTTACTCCAATTCTCATAATTCTTACCATTTAAGATTGGAATATTTACTGGAAAATGCTCGTTCATATGATTCATCATGATTCATTGCATCCCAAACATCACACAACCAGTGCTATAGATATCAGATGTTGGGAAAACTCCAATATTGAAGTTAATCGAATCAATCTTGATAAACAAGAATCAATCTTTCCGATTGATCACGCCTCTTGTTCTCCATCCTTTACTCAGGTGAAACAACCACTCATTTGTTACAATATGATTCTACACTACACAAAGAATTGAAAGAAGAAAACGAGATAAAAAAATAGAGATAAGAGAAATTCTGGAGGAATAAGAAGAAGATTGTATTTCTGTGCAAACTGCACTCTAAGTCTTTGTTACAATATGTGTTAATCACAACTGTGATTTCTGAAAGCTACACAATTCTACTACAAGACTTCTCTTAAAACTTCTTACAAATGAAATGGAGTTTCTCTCCATTTATAGATAATATTACTTGCACTCCAAGTATTCATATAATAACTAAATCAACTAAAACGAAGCTAAGTCAGTCTTCTTCGACTCTGCCGAGGTTGGCTCCTTCGACAAGCTGTATTTGACTTTCTGTCAAATACAGTTAATACAGGCTATGTTCGACTCTTGTCGAATGCACAATATTTCGACACAAAGAATTACATATTTAATAAAATAGACAACAAAGTGAAAAAATAAAAGTTAAACTATGACTTTATATAGAAGAAGTTCATCTAATGATTAGACTAGTTAATTTCTAAAATCAATCAGGAAAATCAAGATCACTATTAGGGTAATTTATTGGCATGGACTAATTGTTTTCTCCCATTCGCATTTGAGATCACCTTTACAACGACCATTTCTATATATTACGACACAATAATAACATTATTCTCATAATAGGTATTATTTATGCTACACCAACTCTCGTCGCAAGCTAACAAATAATGCAACACATGAACATTTGTTCATGCCTAAAAGTAAATAAGTTATTAGGGGAAAATTGCAAGCAACTAATTAATGGTCACCTGAATACCCTTTAGTTGAATGAGGATTAATTGAATAAAAAAATTTCAAATACGGAACTGGTGAATCTTTCTCAAGTCCACAGGGGTTCAAAAGATTGTGGGAGTGATATAAATAATTAAAATTGTGTGAAGCTCGACATTTTTGTCATGTTTACATATGGAGGAACATTCAAGCAAATAATGTATATATAGATAGAGCAAACGAAAAACACTCCGAAAGAGGAGAAATAAGTCGAACGTGAGGCACCAAGTACTTCTACCAATTGGATGAATCACATTATAGCTATAAAAATTGTCGTGTGACACTAAATTTTTGTAGGCCATTGCATTTTGTCCAGTAAGACTATTGTTACTACACTTGTACATTACATTTAATGAAGTAAATCAACCAAACAAGTTTATTTTCGTAATGTATCTAACTATCTTGCTCTTTTTCACTTTATTTATGCATTTTTAAGATTAGTAGCTCATAAAAAAAACTATGTAATTAACACTCTTTGGAGGAGTCAAAGAACTCATAGCTGAGAAAAAAAATGTCTTCCTCAACATAATTGTTTGAAGTTCAAAATGAACCACAACTGAGAAGTATCAGTCAATCAATTATTTAACTTTTAACTTCTACAAGATACAATAAAAAAAGTCGAAAGTAAAATGCATAGAATAATGAGAAGTGAAAGAAACGACTTAAATTTAATAATTAGTAATAATAAATTTTTAGATAATATATACAACACTAATTCTTTATTTTTCTTATGTTTGTCAGTCATGTTGAATATAAATAACACTACAAGAAAAAAGGGGGGGAAATTTTGATGCATTTTTCTAGGAGTTGTGGCGGTTCAAACCGTTGTAAAACAGTGTTATGAAGATTTCACAAATGTCAAAAAAACACGTGTCGGGATCCCTTTTTCTGACTCATTCCAACCTTTATAGATAGAAACCGCCTCTAAAGTAAAATGGTGATATTTCTAACTGTCACTAACTAATTGATGTTTACTCCCCTTTCATTTACGGTGTTCTATTCAAAGTTTCTGATTGATGTTCATTTCCTTTTCCTCTTAGAATTTCATTTTACAATGAGAGAACAAAAGTGAAGGAGAAACAAAAAGAATTGTGTGATTTAAGAGGCACACGACAAAGGGAGAGAAAATTGTATATATAGAGAGAGGCGAATAATTGGTGTGTCATTTTTAATGCTAAAACATATAATAAAATTAATTGGTGTTATTTGGATATTTTGTAAGTAGATTTATTTATTTGTGTTAAAATTTTTTTGAGACACTTAGGTTTAATTGTTGCGACAACAGTCACAGATAGGGAATGTCGGAGGTTATTACACAAGGGTCGTAACTCATGTGTCACAAAATGGTTAATTTTGTGTAGTGTAAGAAAATTCTCACTTATGTCAAGGAAGAAGGATTTGGAGTGTGTTTCATGTCAAGCAAAAAGGATAAAGAGCTTGTTTTTAGGTCATGTGGATGCAAAGCATGTTGAACATATGGAGGGTATGTAGTTATAAAAAGTTTCCAAGAATATTCTGCCCTGATTCTAGGATCCAGAATCTTATTTTGGTTTTCAAAACACATCATATATGCAGCATGTCTAGGATTAGACGACCTTACTCACCATATTTTCCTTCTTCACTACATACCCTCCAAAAAATCTTCATTTACATGAAATATTATTTTAAAAATAAAATCTAATTATCAATGAACTACACACACACACACTATTTGAATTGTGTCACACACTCCATACATATATAGTTTGGATTATACAATTCGAGCATTTTAAAATACAAGTTCAGATTATGTAGTACAAAATTTGTTTTTACTAAGGCAATATAATCTTCTTAATCTATTTATATTATTTCAGATGCAAATACTCCTCATGTTACTTCTTCTAATGTTAAAGTTGAAGTTGTGAATACTCTCGCCAATACAAAAGTTGGTATTGTACCTCTAGTTGTGTATTGTATTGATTTCTCCCTATTGTATTGTTTGATTAGTGGTATATGGATTCTTAGCGTTCTGCATGGAGAACATAATCATAAACTAGCTCAATGGCATGTAAAACCTGAAGAAAATAATCTTGTTTGTGATACTAAAAATAATATAGTTCTTCTAAGAAATATTTTTATGATGTCGAAGAAATAAATGTACGTCGTTCAACTATTGTCAAACATACTTATAATGCATGTCATTGATTTAAATAGTCTATCAAGGGTCAAATATCTGATTAAATGCTTAATTTAAGATATATATATATTGTGGATTCTAAAAGTTTTAAATATATTATTGATTCCATTAAATTGTTTAACATATTTCCTTAATGTACTTGTGACGAATTCCACTTATAAAATCAATAAATGTTCCCTTCCATTGTTTGAGTTTGTTTGCGTAAATTCTTATAAAATGATTGTTTACCAGTGTTTTTGGTAAACAAGAGTTTAGAAATTCAATGAGATTACCTCGAAAAATCTCCAAAGCAATTTGTGCAAATGATTTGTGTGAATACATGTGCGTGTGAATTAGATGCAGTCATCGCGTGAACGATAACAACATAGAAAAAGATTTGAAATGAAGTTAAGTTGAGATAAATGACAAAGTAAAATGAAATAAATGACATTAAATAAAGCAAAACTTAAAGTACATGTTCCGTTTAAGGAAAAAAAAGACTAATGAAAAAGACTGGACTCAGACGCATACATGTTTCTCGCTCAATGGTTTCACTCTTTGAATCGGGTACTCCAATGGTATTGAAGCATATGTATGAAATTTTGTAACTTTTGATTGCATATGTATAAGTGTTCTATTTATTCTATTTACAAAGTAACTGTCGACGAAGGTTATGACCACTAGGGGACTTATGCGTTCACTTCATGTTCATCTTCAGGCTCCCACTAGCGAACTTATGTTTTGTCCATGATAGTATCTGTAAAAACCTATGTTGAGTTGTAACGGATTCCCACTTCCTCACGAACCCCTGATGGTAACTGCTCCAATTTGTTGGCGACGCTGCCCATCAAGGACTCTGGACTTGTAAATTTACTAAGTCTTTCTGTCATACCCCAAAATTTGCCCATTAATATTTCAAGACATTTTTCAAGGCATTCTGACTCATTTTTATGACACTGATCTTAAAGGAACAAAGGCCCAGCTCACGAATGGCCCAATCCAGAAAATGGCCCAAACTGGCCTGTTCGCTACACGCTCGCCTAGCGAACGTTACGTTCGCTACCAGCTCGCCTAGCGAACGTTCGCTACGCGTTCGCTACCAGCTCGCCTAGCGAGGCTGACAGACAACAAAAAATTTCGGGCTTCGTTCTGAGCCCATTAGGTCATGAAAAAGGGCATTATAAATACCAGCACTTCAGTAATGAAAAGGAAAACGAAAAAGGAAAAGGGGAACCCTAGCAAGCAAACCCTAGCGCTCACAGTCGGAAAACCCTGAAGGAAAAGCCGGCGGCCGCAAAGCTACCTCCGTCCAACTCAATCCGGCTCGCCAATTCAGCACTACCACTCCATTGCAAACAGCCATGCTGCAGGTTGAAGTCATACTATTCTGAAATTCAAAACCCGCAGCCGCTCGCTAGCACATCGCTAAGCGAGCATGTAGCGAGTATTCGCTAGGCCTTCGCTAGGCGAGGCAGGCGCGAACCTGACAGTAGCCAGCTTTTCTGTTATGACTTTTCATTCATGTTTTATCATGGCCAGGCATTGTTTATTTGATCCTATTACTGTTGTGATTTCTTTTGCGGTGTAATCCTCGATTGCACCCTGATTTGGTATGCTAACCCGTTTGTTGAATTTTGCAAAGGTTCATATGTCCCAGAAAAAAAGACCGCCGTTAGGTCTTCCACTTTATTTGTGGGATACCCTTGTGGAGGCTCACCCTAAATTGCTTAATTAATTTTAATGTGTTAATTTTAATAATTAATTTTAATAATTAATTTTAATAATTAATTTTAATGTATTAATTTTAATGTATTATTTTTAATGTATTGATTTTAATGTGGAGACTCATCATAATCACCTAATTAACTTTAAAATGCGGCCTTTAAATATGTGATCTTGGACCTCTCTTTTGCCTTACGATATTACGGTATTATGGTCATGTCCCGCGAATGTGGGGATACACTTAGCAATGGCCCTTCGATTAAATCATCATAAAATAAATCATGGTCCCTCGGATGTTGCCTTCGAAAATACAATTTTGTCCCTCGATGACCCTTCGGTGTAGCCTACGGTTAAATGATGATCGTCCCTTCGAATGCTAAGGTATCCTTACAACTGTTGCCTTCAATGACCTATCGATGACCCTACGGTGACCCTTAAACATCCAAAGGGTAAGATTACTTACTTCTCAATAGTAAGGACAGTTTTACCCTCATAAGGATAGGAAATGCCCATAACGACCTCAGGAAGGTATAACTCTCAATTACTGGATCATAACCTAAAACATGTTCCACCCCTCACACTTTACACTTTACAAATCTTAGAAAATCACCACTTGGTATACATTCATACTAGAATCATTACCGAGTTATATTTTTCTAAACCATTTTCAAAATCAAATGAGATAAATACTTTGTATACATTCATACGAGAATCATTACAAAGTTAAACTCTCTTTCAAACATTTTTTAAGCAATTCACCGACACTTTTCAGACAAAAATATAAGTGATCCAGTAATTAAGAGCCCATGGATAACCATGGATACAAAGGGTGCTAACACCTTCCCTTTGTATAATGTACCTCCCGAACCCAAAATCTATTGAGGTCTTTCCTGTTCTTTTCCACCTTTCCTTATTGGATAAAAGAAAAGTCGGTGGCGACTCTTGCTATCCGCGACATTGCGATAAAAAGCAAAATACCCCAAGTCAGTTCACCGTATGACAGAACTGGCGACTCTGCTGGGGAGTAACTGAGAGAGGTTACCTTAAAAACAAGATCACTTATTTAAAACTGTCTGATTTACTTTTAAGGGATTGCTTGGGTATTCTTGAGTGAAAGATCCTACACCCGGATCTAGTGTACCTTAGGTAAGTAGCAATAGATCATCGCAACTATCCGGCGTATACTGGAATGGTTAAAATGATGGCTACGGTTAATGTGACACTTTGGTTGTCCTGATGTTCCTCATGTTACTTGAGGAAAAATTTGGCTTCCGCGTGGTGTCACCAAAGCATTAACCAGACCTTTAGAACCCTAATTGACTCATCCTGGCCATTAGAAAGTAGTGAGATAACTGACTTCGGTTCCGACTGGGGTTGGTTGATACTCGATACTACACTCTTTGAGATTGGACTTTAGGGAAGCTTCGGTCAACCGCTTGGTGTTGCACTGAAGTGGACTTAAAGGAAGGTCGATGATCTGAGATCCTTCTAGAACCCGGTTACTATTCTAGGACAGGTTGAACCAACCAAACTTCAGTGGGGAGGGTATTCACCTATGGAACTCATGCAAGCCTTAAAACCTAGGAATCATTGTTGTGTGACATGCTTGTGTTTGCATAACATCATAACATCATAACATCATGACATCATAACATTGTACTAACCATTTCAAGGACTTAGGGATTTAACTTTGCTCTGTTTTGTATGAAAAAAAAAACAAAAAAAAAAAGTTTCCCTTTTCGGTAGTTTATGCAAAGTTAAATTCCAAAAGGCCTTGAAAACATTTCATGCATTGCATAGCATAACATAGCATAACAGGTACTCTAAGGGATCAATGTTCTCACGGTCTTCCTCCAAACAGAAAAATGGACCTCGAACAAACTGTCAAGGATCTCCATGCTCAGAATGCTCAACTCCAGGAGATGATCTTGAACTTATCCAGGGGGCAGGAGGAACTGAAAGCTCTCTTGCTCGAGAAAAAGAAAGACAAGAAAGCTGTGAGTTACATTAACCCGGGAAGAAGGCTTAAAGGACAGGCTGCGGGAATCAAAATCAGAATTCCGAAGGATCAAGAAGAGGAAACAGAGACATATTCAGAAGATGAGAATGCTGATCCTTTCAACCCTGAGGATGACGATGAAGATTACGAGAATGAACAGTACTCTCCAAAAGATGGCAAGTACAAGTTGCTGGAAGAACGCATGCTAGCTATGGAAGGTCAGAAGGCGCCCGGTCTGGATTTTGAAAGTTTGGGTCTAGTCTCCGATGTGATCATTCCTCGCAAATTCAAGGTCCCCGCTTTCACTCAGTATGATGGGGCATCTTGTCCTCAGATGCATCTGAGAGCTTACGTGAGAAAGATTCAGCCGTATACCACTAATAAGAAGCTCTGGATCCATTTCTTCCAAGAGAGTCTGTCTGGCACACAATTGGAGTGGTATTATCAGCTCGAGAGCTCTGACATCCACACATGGACTGATTTAGCAACTGCTTTCTATAAACAGTACCAGTATAATTCTGAACTAGCGCCTACTCGGCTACAGTTGCAGAATATGACTATGGGATCTAAAGAAAGTTTCAAAGAATATGCTCAAAAGTGGAGAGATTTGGCTGGCAGAGTCAAACCCCCGATGACTGATCGAGAATTAGTGGACATGTTCATGAGCACACTGACTGGCCCATTCTACAGCCATCTATTGAGGAGTTCCTCATTGGGTTTCACTGAACTTATATTAACAGGTGAACATGTTGAAAGTGGCATTCGAAGTGGGAAGATACAGGCGACTATCTTTGATCCTCCGGAGACTCCTAATGGCATCACTGCCCCTCTGCCTAATCATGACGAGACTGTCAATGCTGTGGAAGATACTGATAACGATTATGACTTGGATAGCTGGATTTTCCCAACAATTGGTGACGGACCCAATAATTGGAAGGCTGAAGACACTATCCCGATTTCCTTTAGTCAGGAGTAATTGTTATTGCTATTTTTGTGTTTCAAAGCATTGTGTCTATACCCGGGGTATAATAGCTAATTTTAAGGGTTTGTCATTTTCATAAGCATATTCATATTCAATAAATCAATGGACTTTTTGCATTCAAATATTGCGCTCTTTATCCTTCCTATCATTTTTCAAACAAGCTATGTTTTCTTGCACACACGCACGTAACAGTTTTCCGATCCATATCCACTCTGGATCCTGTTGATAATAGTTCTGCTACTGTTCATTATGACTTTGAAAATCCGATCTACCAAGCCGAGGATGGAAGCGAGGAAGATTGTGAAGTCCCTGGTGAACTTGTCAGACTGTTACTACAAGAAGAAAAGACCATACAGCCGCAGGAGGAATCAATTGTAAATCTGGGTACTGAAATAAACAAGAGAGAAGTCAGAAGTTTCTTGGGGAACTCGAATTACATTGCCCGATTCATTCCACACTTGACTGCTACCTGCAAACCTATCTTCAAATTACTAAAAAAGAAAAATCAAGAGATGGTATGGAATGATGAATGACAAAATCAAGAAGTATCCCCAAGAACCTCCAGTTCCGATGCCACCAGTTGAAGGAAGACCTTTAATCACGTATTTGACCGTGTTAGAAAATTCAATAGGGTGTGCTGGGGCAACATGACGAGTCTGGTCGAAAAGAGCATGCCATACACTGCCTTAGCAAAAGGTACCGACTGTGAAACAAGATACTCACAGCTCGAGAAAGCTTACTGTGCTTTGGCTTAGGCTGCTCGCCGACTAAGACAGTATATGTTGAATCATACCACTTTGTTGATTTCTAGGATGGATCCCATCAAATACATGTTCGAGAAGCCTGCCCTCTCCGGAAGAATAGCGAGATGGCAGATGATCTTAACAGAGTACGATATCCAGTACACTACCCAGAAAGCAATCAAAGGAAGCGTGCTCGCTGATCATTTGGCTCATCAAGCGGTGGATGATTACCAATCTATGAATTTTGAGTTCCCAGATGAGGATGTCATGTTTGTTACTGATAATGAAAAACCTAAATCAGATGAAGGACCCGAATGGGGATCCCGATGGACTATGGTCTTTGATGGATCTTCTAATGCATTGGGCCATGGTGTTGGGGTTGTACTCATTTCTCCCGAGGGTTACCATACGCCTTTCACGGCTAGACTATGTTTTCATTGTACCAATAATATGGCTGAGTATGAAGCATGTATTTTTGGACTCAAAGCTGCTATAGATTGGCGAATCAAGTTTTTGAGCGTATACGGAGATTCGGCTTTGGTAATCAGTCAGATCAAAGGAGAATGGGATACTAAACATCCAAATCTCATCCCTTATCGAGAGCAGGTAATGACATTAATCCCATACTTTGAAGAGATTACATTTGAACATATTCCACGAGAAGAGAATCAGTTGGCAGACGCATTAGCTACCATGTCATCTATGTTCAGAGTCAGAGGGGACGGTGAAACTCCCAGGATTACCATTGAGCGACTAGATGAACCGGCATACTGTTATGAACTTAACACTGAGGAAGTACGGAAAAAACCTTGGTTCCACGACGTAAAAAGATATTTAGAAGCTCAGGAATACCCTAAAGGGGCATCCATCAATGACAGGAAATTCCTGAGGAAGTTCTCCGCTAAATTCTTTCTGAGTAATGGAGTGTTATACAAACGTAATCATGACTCGACTCTGCTTCGCTGTGTGGATAAAAAGGAAGCAGAAAAGATTATGGAAGACATGCACGACGGTATTTTTGGGACTCATTCTAATGGACATACAATGGCCAAGAAGATTCTGAGATCAGGGTATTATTGGTCTACCATGGAAGCTGATTGCCACCATCATTCCAGAACCTGTCATAAGTGTCAGATCTATGCGGACAAAGTACATATGCCTCCTGCTCCATTGAACGTGTTGACAGCACCTTGGCCTTTTGCAATGTGGGGCATTGATATGATTGGAGAGATTAAACCTACGGCTTCTAATGGACATCGCTTCATTCTCGTCGCTATTGATTACTTCACAAAGTGGGTAGAGGCAGCCTCATTTGCTTCTGTTACCAAGAATGTGGTGGCACGGTTCATCAAGAATAGCCTTATTTGTCGATATGGCATCCCTGAAAGAATTATCACTGACAATGGTACTAATTTGAACAACAAGATGATTACTGAACTCTGCACGCAGTTCAAAATTAAACACCATAACTCCTCTCCGTACCGGCCAAAGATGAATGGCGCCGTAGAGGCTGCTAATAAGAACATCAAGAAGATCATACAAAAGATGACAGTAACGTACAAAGACTGGCATGAGATGTTACCGTTTGCCCTCCACGGTTATCGCACTTCAGTACGCACTTCGACAGGGGCAACTCCTTTCTCTTTAGTCTACGGAACGGAAGCTGTTTTGCCAGTGGAAGTTCAGATTCCCTCTCTAAGGATCATGAAAGAGGCAGGTTTAAGCGAGGATGAATGGATTCAGACTCGACTCGATCAGATAAACTTGATTGATGAGAAGAGACTTGCGGCTGTTTGTCACGGGCAGATATATCAGAAGCGCATGACCCAAGCGTTTAACAAAAGAGTCAAGAGACAGGTGTATCAAATTGGCAACTTGGTGATCAAGCGTGTCATTCTACCACAAGGGGATCCCAGAGGCAAGTGGACTCCCACATACGAAGGGCCATTTGTGGTTAAGAAGGTATTCTCCGGTGGAGCCATGATACTTGCTACAATGGATGGCGAAGACTTCCCGCATCCTGTGAACGCGGACATAGTTAAAAAATACTACGCATAGCAGAGACCCGCTAGGTCGATGTACCTAGACAAAAGTAAGGGCATCCCGGCGAACCAAAAGGGTTCGGGCAAAAATTAGGGATAAATATATAAAGACGTATACCCGGCAAGTCGGAAACCTGAAAAGGCGGCTTGGGCAAAAAAGGGTATCCCGGTGGACTGAAAACCTGAAAAGGCGGTCCAGGCAAAAATTAGGGATTAAAGCGTATGACTATGTCCCGTTCTCTGTCAGCTTCAACCAAGTTCAAGGAACTGAACAAGCCAATCACTTCTATCCGCCAGCAGGAGATGAGATGCTCGAAGACATGATGACAGTAGTGGAATTAAAATCAATAGGACTTTCTCTGCATAGCTTTCTCTTTGTGTTCTTGACAATTTCCTCTTACTAGGATTTTTGTCTCCTTGTACACAGATTGCCTGTTCATAGGCCCTCTTTCAAAAATCAATGCAATTTTATTTCACTTTTACTCTTCTGTTTTGTTTGCATAAATGTCCATTGATTTGATTTGAATTAATATATGCATTTGAATATGATCAATGTTTATCAAAATACATGCATGGAATGGCAATAACAATTACTACCCGAATTCAGGATCAAGGAGAAGGTCTAACCATGCTTCCAATGAATCCGCTACCAATCTTATTCTCCCCAGCAAGCTTGTTTTTCCTCAGGAGAAATTGGCATTATTCCCCGGGCAAAGCCAGCTATTTCCCAGAAGAAGTCGATATCATCAAACAGATTGATCCTCTCTTCCATCCCCAGCCAGGCTCTGTTGAATATTTCCACCATCAGACCGAAATCAACAACCCCCTGCCGAGAAAGGGTCATCATTACGAGTATCTCCAATCAGTGGACGGGGATTTATTTTCCCCAGTAGAGTCCCCAAGCAGAACTTCTCATACGCATAACTCATTCATTACATCATTTCACAGCATACGCATGCATACAACATTCGCATTTATTTCTTGGCATAACACGAAACATCTCATGCATCATGACATAGCGTGAAGCTAACGTTTCTGTGCAGGTTAATTATCCTCCGGATATAGTCAAAGTAAAAGGTTCATTCAGACATACACCTTTATCAATTAGGTACAAAGTTCGGATACGTATTTCAGATATCATTCATGGGAACATTCATTCTGACAACACTCCAATATCCTCCTAACGATGGCATCTTTAAGCTCATCCCAGACATTTATTGCAAGTACAACATATACAGATATCATCAGATGCTACCTAGTGTACGGTACATTTCTGAAGTGTAGTCTAGTGTACGACTACCCCTTTTTTATCATCAGATTCAGCCTAATGGACGGCTCAGTCTGCTCAGATACGGTCTAATGTACGACCCAATTTGACCTTCGTCTCTTCAGATGCTACCTAGTGTACGGTACATTTCTGAAGTGTAGTCTAGTGTACGACTACCCCCTTTTATCATCAGATTCAGCCTAATGGACGGCTCAGTCTGCTCAGATACGGTCTAATGTACGACCCAATTTGACCTTCGTCTCTTCAGATGCTATCTAGTGTACGGTACATTTCTGAAGTGTAGTCTAGTGTACGACTACCCCCTTTTATCATCAGATTCAGCCTAATGGACGGCTCAGTCTGCTCAGATACGGTCTAATGTACGACCCAATTTGACCTTAGTCTCCTCAGATGCTACCTAGTGTACGGTACATTTCTGAAGTGTAGTCTAGTGTACGACTACCCCCTTTTATCATCAGATTCAGCCTAATGGACGGCTCAGTCTGCTCAGATACGGTCTAATGTACGACCCAATTTGACCTTAGTCTCCTCAGATGCTACCTAGTGTACGGTACATTTCTGAAGTGTAGTCTAGTGTACGACTACCCCCTTTTATCATCAGATTCAGCCTAATGGACGGCTCAGTCTGCTCAGATACGGTCTAATGTACGACCCAATTTGACCTTCGTCTCCTCAGATGCTACCTAGTGTACGGTACATTTCTGAAGTGTAGTCTAGTGCACGACTACCCCCTTTTTTATCATCAGATTCAGCCTAATGGACGGCTCATCCTGCAACTCCAATACAGTCTATCATAAGACCCATTTGGATCTTCAACTCAGAGACGATCTAGCGTATGATCCATTCTGATTTTTCATCCTCGGCAAAGTCATCTGCCTAACGAACAGCTCACTCTGATACTCAGATATGGTCCAGTGTATGATCCATTCTGATCCCTTATCCCCAGCAGCATATAGCATACTCAGACTCCCCAGCGAAGTCAACAGCATGATGGATGACTCATTATATGGTCTAACGTACGACCCGGTATGACACCCATGTCTTCAGATATCGTCTAACGTACGACACAATCTGAAGCTCTCATCATCAAACTTCCTGGATGGTACCTTTAAGCCCATCTTCATCAAGACTAACCTGTGATTAGCAAGAGCAAATTTTTGGGGCATTCTAGTGTTCAATAATCTTCCACCTCCAGACCACGAATGGCGTACACACCATTCTAACTCTCTCGGTTCAAGAATATTGAACAGGGGCAGCTGTCATACCCCAAAATTTGCCCATTAATATTTCAAGACATTTTTCAAGGCATTCTGACTCATTTTTATGACACTGATCTTAAAGGAACAAAGGCCCAGCTCACGAATGGCCCAATCCAGAAAATGGCCCAAACTGGCCTGTTCGCTACACGCTCGCCTAGCGAACGTTACGTTCGCTACCAGCTCGCCTAGCGAGGCTGACAGACAACAAAAAATTTCGGGCTTCGTTCTGAGCCCATTAGGTCATGAAAAAGGGCATTATAAATACCAGCACTTCAGTAATGAAAAGGAAAACGAAAAAGGAAAAGGAGAACCCTAGCAAGCAAACCCTAGCGCTCACAGTCGGAAAACCCTGAAGGAAAAGCCGGCGGCCGCAAAGCTACCTCCGTCCAACTCAATCCGGCTCGCCAATTCAGCACTACCACTCCATTGCAAACAGCCATGCTGCAGGTTGAAGTCATACTATTCTGAAATTCAAAATCCGCAGCCGCTCGCTAGCACATCGCTAAGCGAGCATGTAGCGAGTATTCGCTAGGCCTTCGCTAGGCGAGGCAGGCGCGAACCTGACAGTAGCCAGCTTTTCTGTTATGACTTTTCATTCATGTTTTATCATGGCCAGGCATTGTTTATTTGATCCTATTACTGTTGTGATTTCTTTTGCGGTGTAATCCTCGATTGCACCCTGATTTGGTATGCTAACCCGTTTGTTGAATTTTGCAAAGGTTCATATGTCCCAGAAAAAAAGACCGCCGTTAGGTCTTCCACTTTATTTGTGGGATACCCTTGTGGAGGCTCACCCTAAATTGCTTAATTAATTTTAATGTGTTAATTTTAATAATTAATTTTAATAATTAATTTTAATGTATTAATTTTAATGTATTATTTTTAATGTATTGATTTTAATGTGGAGACTCATCATAATCACCTAATTAACTTTAAAATGCGGCCTTTAAATATGTGATCTTGGACCTCTCTTTTGCCTTACGATATTACGGTATTATGGTCATGTCCCGCGAATGTGGGGATACACTTAGCAATGGCCCTTCGATTAAATCATCATAAAATAAATCATGGTCCCTCGGATGTTGCCTTCGAAAATACAATTTTGTCCCTCGATGACCCTTCGGTGTAGCCTACGGTTAAATGATGATCGTCCCTTCGAATGCTAAGGTATCCTTACAACTGTTGCCTTCAATGACCTATCGATGACCCTACGGTGACCCTTAAACATCCAAAGGGTAAGATTACTTACTTCTCAATAGTAAGGACAGTTTTACCCTCATAAGGATAGGAAATGCCCATAACGACCTCAGGAAGGTATAACTCTCAATTACTGGATCATAACCTAAAACATGTTCCACCCCTCACACTTTACACTTTACAAATCTTAGAAAATCACCACTTGGTATACATTCATACTAGAATCATTACCGAGTTATATTTTTCTAAACCATTTTCAAAATCAAATGAGATAAATACTTTGTATACATTCATACGAGAATCATTACAAAGTTAAACTCTCTTTCAAACATTTTTTAAGCAATTCACCGACACTTTTCAGACAAAAATATAAGTGATCCAGTAATTAAGAGCCCATGGATAACCATGGATACAAAGGGTGCTAACACCTTCCCTTTGTATAATGTACCTCCCGAACCCAAAATCTATTGAGGTCTTTCCTGTTCTTTTCCACCTTTCCTTATTGGATAAAAGAAAAGTCGGTGGCGACTCTTGCTATCCGCGACATTGCGATAAAAAGCAAAATACCCCAAGTCAGTTCACCGTATGACACTTTCAACCTCATGTGGTTCAGTTGACTAGTCTTCTTACTGAAATAAAGGCCCTTGTCGGTTGCCCTTTTCGAGATTCTGGACATGTTTCCAAGTGATCCAAGTCTTGGGGACTTATCCTTGGGATTCCTCCAAACTAAATTTCTCTGTGTCGATGGCTCAGTTGATCCCTTGTTCTTAGTCTATTGATGTTTCATCATCAGTGCTCTTTAAAACACTTCATTAATGCTTTCTCACATCACATGTCTCTTCATTGACATTCTTTGTTGAATTTCTACTAGCTGAAAAATCCAAGTGTAACAGATTTCCCCCAAAAAATATCACTGTCGACCGATATCTGAAAGGAAAAATGTGGCATTTTTTGTAACCACTTTGTCATTGTTCAAATTGTGTTCCACGTCATCTAAATCATGCTTGTTGTCACTCATCATGACTAACTTTTCACCAAAATGTTACGTATTAAAACACGTAAACGACAACACATCATTACCCCGAATTCTAAGGTGATTAAGTAACCACTAAACCGGGATTTAAAATTTCATTTTTTGATTTTATTAATCATACTTTTCCCCGCTTCGAGAATACTCATTGGCTCTAAACACTCTGTTTGTCCATCTTCCTAAACTTTCCACCACATTTTCTTCCCTCATTTTCATCTCTGAAGGAAAAGAAAGTGAAACGCTAAATAGTGTTATCCACCATTTTTTCTGCCGACGAACATTGAACCTTGGTCAGTTGTTATGGTTTCAGGCATTCCATATCTGCACATGATATGACTATGTATAAAGTCAATCACAATGTCTTGGTCTGCGTTTGTTAGAGGCCTTGCTGAAGGAGAATTGGCGGTCCAAAACGCAGCGGAAATTAAAATTTTCTCCTTTAGAGATCCTTACGAATGGTCATGATCAGTGATAGAATATTTACCTCTTGTGACGGTTGAAACCTTTGGTGCAGATCTCTTGTGACGATCAAAACCTTTGGTGCAGATCCGCGAAGCGATCACGAACGTTGAACGATGACAACGTCTCTATTCAGTCCACACGAACGGTTTCCTTCAATCTCAGTGCTAGCTGGTACGAGTGAAGGCTTTGAGTGAGAGAGAGAGAGAGAAAACGAAAATAATGCAACCGCTATCAATGCTTCTGCACAAGGGTTCTATTTATAGAACCACTTGTGTGGGCTTCAAGCTAAAAAGCCCACTTAAGTGTATTTTGGCCCATATCTTATAATATGCCCAAAATCACTTAAGCTCATGGTACCTTACCATATTTCGTATTCTACTCAAGTACACCGTACCTTACGATGTTCTATAATTCACTTAAGGGCACCGTACCTTACGGTATTCCTTAGTTACTCTATCTCTCATCAATCCGTCCTTTGTGTGTGACCTTGTAGGTTTTCATGACGTTGGCAATTATATTAAATCACGTATTTAACATAATAAACAGTGAGCGGTATCTAGCAACACATCACTGCTACCCAAGACACGAAAATGTCAAGTGATCTGACAAAACCTTCTGTGATAATACTTATGTGTATAATTACCCTTTTGCCCTTATGTCTATATTGAACACAAGGTATAGACCGTGTCACCCTTGTCCAGTTCAATATTGGGCCCATAGACATTTATCCTGTTACGCAGGATGGGCAAATTCCATCTAGGACACTCATGTCCCTCAGCATGCTTTGTGGAGTACCCATCAACTGTCTTTATGGTTATCCAGTTACGGACAACGTTGGATCAGCAATAAAGCACTCGACTCTACATCTAGGATCCATAGTGGTTTCAGGTCGAAGAGTGGTATACACTATTATCACCATGAGAATGACTTATGACACTTTGCATAACTTTCTATATAGTATTCTCATAGCGGGTCAATCCGGTATAAATATTACTCCTAATATTCATACCTATGTTTAAGACTTGATAACTCTTAATCCATGATCCATGAGATGTGATCATCAGTCTACAAACATAATAGTCTTAATGCTTTAATGTTATCCCACTTCACACTAAAGCTCGACTACGGATACTTTAGGAATAGTGTCCTTATGTTTAATGTGTTCTCATGATTAAGTCACACTTAATACATTAAACGGACTATCTATTCCAGGGACTTTATTAATCAACCATAATAAAGAGAATGCCTTTTATTATTCGATACAAGTACCAAAATGTATTGGCCTCTAGGGCTTACACCAACACTTGCATCAACCCATTTTGTAAAGTAATCAATGCCTACTATGAGATATCTATGGCTTTTAGAAGACGTAGGTTTGATCTCACATATTAGGTCTAACACCCATCCTATGAATGACCATGGCTTAATGATCGAATGTAATTCACTGGTGGGCACATGTTATATTCCTCCATGTTTCTGACACTTTTGACATCCTTGAGCAAACTGAATGCAATCTTTCAACATGGTGGACCAATATACCCCCTGCCGACATAATAACCCCTTCATTTTGTGGCATGCTTGATGAGCGCCACACGACCTACTGTGGGTGTCAGAAAGTTCCATGTAAGCCTTGCTCTAACTAATACATTTAAGCAACACTTTTTGTCGAGTCTTTTTGAATAAATCATTCCCAATAATGACGTGACTTAGCACCTTGTATTTCATTTTTCGATCCGTTGTTCCTATTGGGTTTCTAAGGAACTCGATAGTTTCCCTCCGCTATTCGTCGTTTGTTATGTTGTCGATGGCAAAAGTTTCAAAATTCTATTAAAAAATTCTCGGTATTAACTTCTCTGGCCCCACCAGTTTTGGTGTTGACAACTCTGGTCAAATGACGCTAGTCGATACCACTTTGTATTTTACTTCAGTCAAGTTCTTTAACTTTCTCTTGGCTACCTTGTACCCCGAGGCTACTTGGGCCAAATTGTTGGCCTTCTAGTTTTTTATTCGTGGTACATGTTCAATATCCACATTTTCAAATTGTTTAAGCATGAAATTTTCCTTGACGAATTATATTAACAAGTTATCTTTAATTCATTTATATTCTCTTATTAACTGTTTGATTACCAATTCATAGTCACCCTTGATCTCGACTTTGGTTTCCCCCAAATCTAATAATATTTTAAGGCTTTTATCAAGGCTTCACATTCAACCTTATTGTTGGAACAATGTCCGTTGATCTTGAGCTTATACTTAGTGGGAATTCCTTTTGGGGACACGATGAAAGTTCCTACGCATTTTCCCTTGGAATGAGTGGAACCGTCAAAATGTAATTTCCATGTCTCGACATAGTTCTACGCTATTTCTGTTACTGCATGATCCACTTGAAATCAGCAATAATTTGGCCTTTCATGGATTTTAAGGGCGCGTAAGTTAAAGAGAATTTAGTCAGGGCTAATGCCCATTTTCCAACTCTACTATGTAAAATTGATTTCGACAACATGTGCTTAATTATGTCGAAGTGTGAATAAACAAACATGTCTGAAGATTTTATATAATGCTTGAGTTTGGTACAAGAAAAATATAATGATAAATATAATTTTTCTACCATAGTGTATGTAGTCTCAACATCATTCATGATTCGACTCAAATAATATATGGCTCTTTCGATGCCATCATCATCATCTTCTTGGGCTAGCATAATCCTAATTGTCGAATCAGATGCAACAATGTACAACTTCATAGCTTTGTTCCTCATGGAAGATAACAACGTTGGAGGCTTCAACAGGTACCTCTTAATCTCAACAAAGGCTTGTTAATGTTCTGGTTCCCACCTGAAACCTTCTTCTTTCTTTAAACGTAGTAGTGGTGAGAATACTTTTCTCTTGCCACTCAGATTCAAAACGAATCTTCTCAGAAAGTTAATTTTTCCCAACAAGGACTGAAGTTGTATTTTGTTGGTTGGAGGCTCAGTATTTTGTATGGATTTTTTTTTGTTTGAATTTATCTTTATGTCCTTCTTGTGGACGACAAAGCCAAGAAATTGCCATGCATGAACACAAAAAACACATTTTAATGTGTTCATTTTAAGTGGCACCAGGTTTCTTCAGGCCAAAAGGCATCATTACCTATTCGTATGTGCCTAAGGCCCATGGGCATCGAAACTCCATTTTTTCTACGTCCTCCTCTATAATAAAAATTTGATTGTAACTAGAGCATCCATCGAGAAGACTAAGGTATTCAAATCCATCCTCTGAATCGACCAACATCTTAGCCACTGACATCTAATATTTGTCTTTAGGAGTGACAACATTAAGATTTATGTAGTTTATGCAGACTTTGAGGGTGCCATTTTTCTTAATAACTAGAACAATATTAGCTAGCCCCGACATACCTGGCAGGTATGATGAACTTTTTTCGGAGAAATCTCTCAATTTCAGCTTTGATCTTCGACATGATTTCTGGTGCGAACCTTCTTGGGGTCTACTTTACTTGCTTCTTATCAGGTCTAATCGACAACTTTAATTCTACTAACTCACGACTAAGTCTAGGAATTTCATCATAGTCATAAGTGAAAGATTCCATAAACTCCTTTAACACCTTGATTAATTATGCTTTCAAGTGTGGGGCGAGTTTGGCACTAATGTATGTCGGTCTTTTTGTCGTCCCATCTCCCAAGTTTATCTCCTCCAAAGAATCATATGGGGTGTGACGACGGAGTCAACAAAGATTGTTTTTATGACAATATGAGGTGTTTTCTGGGAAACAGTACTAACATTGACTTCAGGTTTAGCAGATGGATGTGTTCGTAGAGCATAAAAGAGGTGTTTCCCGAGTTATATGAGTGTTCCATTTTGCAAATCAGTAGCGTTGTCGGGATGGGGGATTGGGTTGATGAAGTGTGGTCGTGGAATCTTCACTTGAATGAGCGGAACTTAGCCAACAGTTCAGAATGCTCGAAGGATGATTTGGGTGATAAATTGGAGTTATGTCAGCCTATTTTATATGTTCGTGATAGATTCGAGTGGATTCCGGACGCTTCTCTATTGTTTTCTATTTCAACTTGTTATGTTGTCATGCAGGACTCCTAAGCGGTTGAGGTTGGTGTTGATTTATTGGCTGCCCTTATCATCCTTTTGAACACATCGGCTACTTATAGATTTCTTCTCTTCATTTGGAGGCTTTTGTTAGATAGATTATTGTCGAAGGTTAATTTGATAAAGAAAGGTATCGTTAATTTCTCTGATTCTTTGTGTGTCTTTTGTTCTGTCCACGAGGAGAACTTGCTTCATCTTTTCTTTTCTTGTCTGATGGTCTGCTCTGTGTGGAGGAGATTGGATAATTGTTTAGGTTGTGTTTTTGCTGGTCACCTTTGTCATAGTGTTTCGTTCACTTCTTCTTAGGGGATTTTGCAGAAAGATTTTGGTAAGAAGAAGGTTGAAATATTTTGGATAGCAGCGTGTTGGATTATTTGGTTGGGGAGAAACAACTCTTTATTTAATTGGATTTGGTTGATTGTAGATAGTTTCTCTAGTATGAATTGTAATTGACACGATTGGTTTTCAATTCCTTCTCTCTATTTATAGGGATTGTTTTCCATCTTTATAAGGGTTTGAATACCCTTGTACTCTATATCTTTAATATATTATTTGCCTATAAAAAAAACTGTCGAGCAATAATTTCAAATTGAAAATTTATATATCTTTTTAAATGGTTAGATATAATGAAATGAGTTCTACTCAAGGTAATGATACTTGAATATGTGAAACATCAACACGATAAGAATGTTCAAGACCTTAAAAAAGTTGTAGATGATAAGAAGATTAATGATTTAAAAGTTGATGATAATAGTTTTGAGTGTCAAAACACACCTAACAACAAAAAATTGCTTAAAACATATATGATTAGGAATATATTCTATATATGAAGTTATATTTCAATATACTTATTATTATACTTATTATAATAATCATTATTATTATTATTATTTTTTTTTTTATCAATTTTAATATAGTGATTTATGCTATATTCTTTTATTTTGGTCTTAAATCCAAACACCAAAAACATAGTCTAGGTTCTAGAACCCATTCAAGATATTGTTGAGAATTCGAAAGACTCTTGAGAGGGGATGTAAAGGTGTATGAAGAATTTGTCTGGTAAACAATTTTTTTTATTGGGCCTCCTTATAATTAAAAAAAAAAGAACAAGAACAAAATATACGCTGGTATAAAAAGAATATTTGGAATTCTAAGATATTTTACTTTTACGTCCACGTGAAAAGAAAGAAAATCCAATCAATGACCTCATGCAGCACACTCATACAATGCATTTTTCACTTAAAACATTTATATTCACTAGTTAAGACGTACTATTATTTCAGTAAATTTCCATATTCATTCTCATTGTTTATAATACTTTTTCATCCAAAACATCTGTCCAAAAAATCACATATTTTCAACCTATGTTTTTCTTTGGTTTTTAAGAGCTTGAGCAAAATAAAGTTATAAATTGAGCTCAATTTATATTTTTGCTGTTTAGATAAATTATTTATGTGCACGTTTTCTTTACATGAAAACTAATCGGAAAACTTGACAAAATCAATCATAAAAATGACTTTACTAACACATTTTTAGAGGTATATTTGCTTAACATTGTTTATTATTGGGGATTGTGTTTGGATTTTGTTCTACATGCTGCACTTTGCAGCGACATAAGCCCAACTTTGAAAATCAGATGGCTCGAATAAACTTTAGACTAGTGATAAAGGAGAATTTGACCTCACACCCTTTCAATTAAATTTAGCAAATCTTTTTATAATATCAAAAATACTTTGGTCCAAAAAAATCCTTCAAAAAAATCAGTAGGTTAATCGAAAAATCCCAGTCAGAATTTTGATAGGCCATGATACATATTTTTAGTGGTATTTTTAAAAAATTGGTGCGTTACAAATTTTTTCGAATTTTTCAACAAATTTAAAAATGAAATAAAATAAAAAAAAAACTACCAAAATTTTTAAAAATCTGGAAATAACCATGAATTTACCGGTATTTTTAAAAAATTCTGTATCCTACCTGCCTTTTTAAAATTGTTGTTATGTATATATGTTTCTTTATCGAAAATGCTGATAAAAACCCATGCAAGATGCCCTATTGTTTGAAAAATGGCAGTAAAAATAAATGCAAAAATTGAATTTTATTTGACATTTCGAAAATGTTGGTAAAGATAGATTCAAAAGATTGATTTTATTGGACATTTTGAAATTGGCGATACAAAAACATAGTTTTCAAGAAAATTTTGTATGAATTCAAAATCATTAACACATAAATTTAATAGACAAATTTTTTTTATTTTGTAAATATTTGATAGAAACTTCCAAAAATATGTAAAAAAATTAAAGTTTTTCAAAAATTTTAAAAAATAATAAATTGAATAGTAAAATTCATGTAAAAGTGTTAATATTGGGATGTCACGTTTAATTGTAGGAATGTCCAGACAAATTCTAGTGATAAAGACGCAATATATAATATATAGTTTTAAGGCCCATGAAAAAGGCAATTTCATCACTTAAAAAAGAGAATTTAACCAAAATATTTATAATAAAAGTGTTCAAATTTTTTAAAATACTTTGTGGTTTTTCAAATTTTTGGTAAATATATCAAACTTTTACGAAATTTTTGATTTTTAGGTTTTTTTTTAAGTCTTTTCCGGATTTATGTGTAATGTATAGGATTTTTAAAAAGTTCATGAATATTGATCGGATTTAAAAAAAATTATATAAAGACATAATTTGGTTTGAAAAATCTATTATTTTATAAAGGATATTAAAAATACTGATATAAAATCATTTTTTATATCCGATTTTTCAAATACCTGATATAAAATTATAGATTTTTAAAGCAAAAATTATGATTTTATACCGTGTTTTTTAAATGTCCAAAAAACTACAAAACATATTGAATTTATAAAAAAATCAAGTAGTATTAACTTTGTTCTTTTATTGACCTATCGAATATGAACTATTCGGAAAAATTAATATAGTTTTATCAATTTTTTTGAAATATCCGATAAAAATAAATATTGGATTTTTTGTTGATTTGCCGAATTTTTCGCACGAGAGACATTTTTTTTTGCACTTTATTAATATAAAAATGAGAGAAATATTTTTTGCTATTATGAAAAATAAAGAAGTGTTTGGTAAAAAAAAGGGGACAATATAAACTCTCCTACAAAATAACTCTAATTGTATTCATTAAGTTTAATTTAATTGATAAATATTAATATTATTAAATTGAATATTTTTTAATTTAAATTTGCATCTTATTTAATTTTGAGTCACTTTCTGATAATTATTATCTTTTCGTCTGTAGATAAAAAATACTCACATCATAACGAATAATATCAAAAATATTTCTTTAACATACAATTTTTTTTTACTATGAAGGGCCTAAACCAAAAAGATAAACGCTACTCAACAATTTCACGGGTGATTGAATCCCCTAAAATATCATGATTAATCAAAGGAACTAATTCCGATGGGCAATCTTCGTACACCTGAGTTCTCGGATTGTGATTAAAGCTTATCTTTGTCAGCACACCAACGCACATATTAGCTTCTATGTATACATGTATGAATCAGACTCCTCTATCACTAGTTATTAAGAGCTTAATTTGCTTCAGATGTCCCCTTCTTAAGCAGAAGTCAGTTCTTTTACCTTTAAGACCTTCGACAACTTTCATGTTATCCTATTGAATTTCTACCTTGTCATGCACTCTTTCAAATGCCAACTTGAGACCCTTAAACACCCCCAAAGTTCTGCAAGCTCCACACTACAAGTTCCAACATTCTTTTAAAAAACACCACACCATATCTTCCAGTGTGATCCCGAATTAGAGCCCCACACCCGACTTTCCTACTCTTGTTCACAACACCATCAACATTAATCCCGACCCACTCTTCCTCTACTCTTCCTCTGGTGGAATCCTTCTCACCTACTTCAATACCTAATGATTGGGCATTACCTTTCTACGGAGACAAACACTAGCGATATACAAATTAAACTTATCCATGATATGATTATTTAAGTTGGAAGGTAGAACATAGTTCGCTTAATCTCTCTCCTTGTTTCTCCAAAACCACTAGGTGTGACGAGCAGTAGCCCACACTTCTTCCCACCTCATATAGCCTTCATAACCATATTCATTTAGAAGATTCATATCAATCCACTCATTCAGAGTAGCACTGAACAAGTTGGTATATCTTGTTTCTTTAACAAGCGAGTACCATACTATATCAGCACTCTCACAACCCCAAAAAATGTGAAGCGTGTCTTCAACTATACCTGGACAGTATGAGAACCAAGGCTCACAAATACTCATCCTATTTAAATAATCATTAGTAAGAAACCTACCATGTTTGATCTACCAAATGAATGTCTTGAGTCTTTCTGGTATGTTGATTTTCCAAATGGCCTTCCATGACTTATCAACCTCGTGTTCTGTATTTTCTGCTCTTATTGTCATTCACGTGCATGTAACTGATAAGGCTTCATCATTCGATTCTCTCCACGCACAAATGTCATCCCCATGAGCAATTCTAGGGAGGATGCATTGCTATGATTTCTGCAATAATATATGGGTCAAAAAGGTTAATTGATGCCCCATTCTTCAATCTCATTTACCAATTCAGCCTCCTTATTCACCTATTGTTGAATACCTAGAGATATCTTGTCGGATAACACCTGGTGGAGCCATCAATCATTCCACACCTTAATTGTCCTGCCATTTCCAATATCCCACTATGTTGATTCTTTAATTGCTGACCAATTTTGAACAACATTTTTCCATAAAGTTGAGTCCTGAACTTTAGAAATTATACTAGCAAGATTGTTATTACCTTTATCGTACTTCCATATAACAACTTGTCAACACATATTATTATCACCTGCCATCAATTTCCAGTCAATTTTGAATAAACATGCTTTATTCATGTCCATTAAATTCCTCAAGCCCATACCGCTTATGCTTTTAGGTTGCAAAAGAGTGTTCCATTTAACTGCATAGATATGTTTATGATCCTCAAAGTCTTTCTAGATGAAATATCTATGCAACTTTTGGATTTACTTGATGCACTCTTTGGTAAGAGAGTAAGTCATCCTGGTGTAAGTTGGTATCGATTAAATAACCATCTTAGCCAACATAGGTTTACCTGCAAAAGACAAATGTTGAGCTTTCTAGCTTGTTATGTTGGACATAATATTATCTATAATATGGTTGAAGTATTAGAGGCAGTGGTGGTTCTTTGAAAAAAGTCTTTCAGATTGAGTCGATCCATTCGCATGATGTATCGACTCATTTCTCATTTGTATCGACTCATTAGAGGCAGACCCAAATTCATTTAAAAACCGCAAAGAATGTATCGACACATACTTAACATGTATTGACCCATGCATGTCTTTTTGTGAAAAAAAAACTCATATTTTGGCTTATGATGGCTTATGTAATCTAGTCTTACATGTTCTATTATGATGATTATGATGATGATGCACATTCAAGATTGTAAGGTCCAAATACAAAGATCTAGGCTACCTATTTTTGACATCATTCAAAATACATTAAGAGCATATTGCACTCACACGATATGAATGATAATACTAAGCATGTTCATCATTTAAGAAAGTATGCATGAGATATATATATATATATATATATATATATATATATATATATATATATATATATATATATATATATATATATATATATATATATATATATATATATATATATATATATATATATATATATATATATATATATATATATATATATATATATATATATATATATATATATATATATATATATATATGCACACACACTATGTTAGGATTAAGGGAGAAATAAGGATCCATCATTGTTAAGTGGGTTCTCAGTTGATACGATGGGACGAGTAAGTCATGGTAAGACGGACACCACTTACAGAGCTAATTTATCTCTAACCTTATCAAAATAGAATATGTAACCAATCCATTATGGTGACGATAATTGTCACGAACCCAGAACTAACTTGTTAGGGTAGCTATAATTTCTAGACCCCCTCATGTTCACATCGGATAGGTTTATATTCTTGGATTATAACCAGATTCGGGAATCTAGACATTTATGTTCAGACTATTTTAAGACCAAATTTAGATCAAAATAGAAAATTAACTTCTCTTAAGGGTCTCAATCAAGAGCTCCATTAGTTATTCTTAGAAGATCAGATTAGTTATGCCTTAGACCTCAGTTAATACATTGTTGGAACTGAGACGGATTATCATCCAAATTTAGAAAATATAGACAAAAAGTAATCAGAGGCTTAAATGAGAGGGTGTAAATATAGCTTGAGGTTTATTAGTAGGAAATCCATTGAGAAATTAGTTCTCACCCCATGTTGTTTAGGAACGCGAATTACAGATTGATGAAAATATCGTCTCCCCCTTTCTTTTGCAATTTAACGCTTTCTCCCCTGAAAATATTATGAACAAGAACAAGTACAATAAATATGAAACCAAGTGATCATGAAAATTAATAACACATAATTAGACACTTATCTTCTTCATAAATATTTATGAAAATCAAGGTAGATATCAACGTTGATACTTTTTCAAAACATCTTTCATTCAATGAAACTTTAAAAACTACTGTATCATATGGTCTTGTATCTTGAAGGATCAATAATGACTTAACAATGCTAGCATATGGTCTTCAAGTGCCTACAATGAAATTAATAATACTTAGGTACCCAATTTTCTTTGGGTCCTTTTGGGTTAGATACCTTCCTCACCCATACATACTCATCATACGAAATACCATAGTTTCTTATATATCAAGCATTAGAAGTATGATATTTTGCATTACAATAGAAACAAGTAGGTATAAAAAAATTATTCTTTTTATTGACATAAAAATTATTTCTATAGTGCCTTTTATGATGATTTACCACATGTTCTTTCTTTGATTCTTCATTGTTGAATTTGTTAATAGCCTTTACAAAGATGGTTTGACTTGTACTAGAATTATCAAAATTAGTAAAGCCAACTCCACATTTATTATCTGAAAAATTTAACTACTTAACATATTTTTTAAACCAATTTGACATTTTTCACATTTCATGATCACTTGGTTTAATTCCACAATTTTAGACTCAAGAGATGAACAATTATTACATGCTGAATTTTTGATTAAGTCTAACTCCACTTTTGTGTTACTAGCCTCACTTTCTAGATTTAAAATGATTTTCTTTTGTTTTGAACATTTTCTAGAAAACTTCAAAAATTCATCATGTAAGTCGTTAAAAGAACTTTGTAATTCATCATATGATGGACTATCATCAATTTCATAATCACTAACCCCACGTTCTTCATCACTTGAATGATGTGATGCCATCAATGTCTTGCTTGCATGATCTTTCCATCTGAAGATAAACTTATTTCATTGTAATATCATGCTACATATGTTTTCTTTGTCCTTTTATCCTCCTTGCTTTTGAATTTATCTTTCTTTTCTAGTGTAGGGCATTCACTCTTGACATGTCATTTTTCCTTTCTCTTCTTAAGAACTTTTCAAAATTTTTGATAAAATCATCATCGTCATAAGTGGATTCATCCTCTTTATTGCTATCATGATTTTCGACTCTCGTCTTTAAGGCAATATATTTTGAATCTTTTACTTGAATTTTATGCTTCTCCAATCTTTCAAGTTATATTTCATGCTCTTGGTGTTTCCGAACAATGTTGTGGATGTCATATTAGATAGACTCTTATTCTCAAATATCATTGCCACTTTCAGATGCCATACTATGGTCAGAGATCTAAGCACTTTAAGATTAAGTTCATCGTTATTAAAAGTCTTACCAAGAGCGATCAAGTAATTGGTGAAGTGCACAAATCTTTTATGCATGTCAAGAATTGATTCTCAGGGTTGCATTTTGAACAATTCATATTCTTGACTTAAATTGTTCAATCTTGATCTTTTTACTTCAGCGGTTCCTTCATTAGTTACTACTAAAGTATTCCATATTTGTTTTTCCGCTGTGCATTGAGAGACACAGAAATATTCATACATGCTTAGTGTTGCTTCAAGAAGATTCTTTGCTTTCTTGTCATTGAGAACTTTTTTCTTATCATCATCGGCCAATGAACTTTTGATCTTTGTTCTACCAATGTCGTTGACAACACTTGTGGGAACAAACATACTATTTTCTATAGAATCCCTAACTTCTTCTCCTTGTGATTCAAGATGTTCTTGTGTGCGGATTTTCCAAAAATCAAAGTATTCACCACAAAACAATGGAGGTTTATTGTTGCTACCACAGTCTCTAAAAACCGGATTTGTGGAAGCCATGACTTCCAGATCGAGAAGCAAGTTACCTTAACCTGCTTTGATTACAATTGTAATTATTGAGTGCACAATCTAGGGGAGAGGTGAAATAGACTTGCTAAATTTTTTTGATTTTTATGCAAGTTCCATTTCTTTTTACTTTTCTGAAAATAAGTTAAGTGTTGCAACTTGATTAGAATAATGTTATGCAGAAAATAAAAGTGCAGAAAAGTAAATGAGACAAACATGTATCATGGTTCCTCTTTCCAAACAAGAGTACTTCAGTCCCATCACACCTCGTAAGAGATTTCGCTATTGTCATATTTTTGTACAAGCCTTCCACTAAGAGTTATCTTACAATCTTCTAACAATAACAAAGAAGCACACCACTTCCTTGATTTATAAACACCAAAAAATATGGTGGACTTTGAATCAAACCAATTCAAACAACCTTTTTACAACAATCACCTACAACTTGATGATCACAAAAATAGAGATTTCACTCTTAAGTTTGTATCTCTTTTGAATTGCTTGAAAGATATATGAATTTTTTTGCTCTTATCTTTCTCTTTGATCATAATATAAACATATACACTTAAATATTCATAAATGATATGAACGAAACTTATTTAAATGATCTGAAAGTTCATGCACAAAGTTTCATTTGAAAATATATGAACACTTAACAACTTTGTTTGAATCATTTTTATAACTACATTTTGGAAGAGTTAATTTTTGTTTTACTGATGTATAAACCTTATATACATCAATATGAACCCCTTTGAATGAATATAAATGTTTTGAGTGGTTACATGAAGCAATGCAATCTTTAGAAATGAAACAGATTGATGAAAAAATTTGTTTCTTAAGTAGTAACCGATTATCATAATATTGTAATCAGTTACAACTGTAGCTGTTAAAATATTTTTGAAATATTTATGGCTCTAACTGGTTACAGGTTTTGGTTAACCGGTTATAATTGTAGCTGTTAAAAAATAAAACATAGTTGTTAAAAAAATCCGTGTATGTAACCGGCTACAGATTTTGTGTAACCAGTTACAACTATTTGAAAATATTCAAATACAACTTGTAACAATATGGTTTGGTTCCAAATAATTTTGAAAGATGCACAAATAATTTGAGATGAGTTATGTATAATGTTATGAGTCATTAAGATATATAAAATGAATTGTGATGCATACTTTAACCATTTTGATTCTTTTCTTTGATTTATGCTATCCTTCAATTTTTTTCTTCTTAGACAAGCTTTGGTCTTCTTTGTGTTGATGTGTTTGTCTTCATCAAAACTTTAGCCATGGTTAAGAAGAACTTTTCTTCATGATTTGTTAGAGTTGAAGAATTACCAGGCCCATCACCCACCCAACATGGTTCTGAAATAGATCATTCTCTTAATTTTTTAGAGTTGTTGAATGAGGTTTTTCTTTAACAGTTAGTTCCTTGTTTTGATTTGTTCATTATAATGATTACATCGATTATTATAATGATTACATCGATTACCAATGTATATTTTGTTTTCATGGAGGAATATTTGTTTTGGCATAACCATATTTGTTGTGCAACGGACAATTCTTAGAGACAAAGTCATGTTTATAGAATGTACATTATTGGATCTAATACATTTAGTGAACCTGACATCATCCACATACACCTTCTGAACAAATACATGATATTGTGTAAGTAAATTTCCTCTATTTATTCCTTGTAGGTTCTCTATGGTTAAATTTATGTCTATAAATTATCATTTTTATTTGGTTAACTTATTTGGTCCAGTTATTGAAATTGAAATCTTTACATTTCGTCTGGCAGTTAAGAAACTGCATTCAATACATTTTTGGATGAAATTAATGCTTTAGAAGCTTATCAATGGTAGGAGGCATTAAAATCTAGAGTTATTCCCATTATTGGATATCCACTTGAATGCTCATGAAAACAATGGCGCATGTGGTTGAAGTTGCAATAACTATGAGTTTTTTCAATCAGAGTATGATCATGCATGCCTTTGTTCTTGGCAATTACGAGCTTTCTACGAAGGAGTTAAAGTTTGAATTGTCGACATGTATGTTTAGCATGGGGACAATAAATTATTGTTGTTAATAAAATACATAGTACATTTTTGTTTTTAATTAGTACATTAATACTATTCACTTATCTTTTCCTCGTCTGCTAATGGTGTTGGTTAAAGCTTTAAAGCGCAATAGTGTCAAGGAGGAAAAGGAAATTAATCTCAAAATTTATGTTGGAAACTAGTACAAGTATTTTTAATTTATTTGGTTACAATAAAATTGTATTGATTTTAGAGTTATACAAGTACGAGTATTTATGGTTATTTAGAATTGTTGATTCTAGAGTTATACAAAATATAAATATAAATATTTTTGTATGTTTATTTAGAATAAGATTGGATTTATGTCATGATATAAAAGTTATACTGTTTATGAGATTTGTAAATAACTTTTTAATTTGATCATGTCATTTATTCATTTTTAAATGAGAACTTCTAATAGCGTTTTTTTTTTAAAACGTTGAAGTCTACGATAACATTTTTAATACTAAACTTTTAATAGCACTTAAAAGCGTTGTTATAGATAGGTAGCATATAATAACAGCGACTTTAATAACGTCTAAAAATACTATTAAGTTATCTTTTTTTACGAAATGATTTTTCGACACGAAGATCTCTGTATAAAGAATCCGATCCAATTTCTTGAATGACTTTCTATATGTTACACAAAAATAAATCTTAGGAACAACAATTTTATACCGACCTTGAAAATACATTCAATAATCATTCATCATATATAAGTTACTATGTGTGCAATTTAAAGAACAATTAGTTTTGCATGTGCACTCTGCACAACTGCATCAAAAATGCACGTCAGCAATTCCAATTCCCAAATGAACCACATACAAATATTAGTTCAAATGATAAGGGGGTGTCCAAGCATTTATGTACATCCAATAATTTAAAAACTTTGACAATAAATGTAAGGGTGACAAAAACACGTGTTTTAAGAAGTCCATACACAAAAGTCCAAAGAAAATCTTGAAAGGGTCTATTTAATTTATATCATACTATATATACAAATGAAACTTCCGCAACAAGCTACGCCTTTTCGTTCTTTGAATTCCGAACTATAATAACAATAATCATATGTAAGCCATGTGACGAAAGTAATTGACAAAGATACGAGAAAAAAATAAACCTAATTTGAAAACAAGTTAAGAAGAGTAAGCTTATAAGACACGTTAGATTTGGTCAAATTAGAATCCGATGCTACTATTTAGCCTTTAAAAGAAATAGAGACAAGTGGTAAATAATGCTCAACAAAAATCCTCCACTTCCACCCATTTTGTGATTTTGATAGATAGATAGTAAGCTCAACTAATTAAGTTATCACCCTTTTTCATGGTAACCAATCCTTAGGTTGTGGTGGCTTTACTTTAATTTTCTGTCCACTCAAAAGAAATGAAAAAAAAATAATTAACTTATGGGTCTAATCATCTCATGAAATAAATAAATTATTTTAAATAGTGTGTGATGATGGATCTTTAATTCAATATTGATATGATTCAGAATTAGACAAGTGATGGTGAGACTCTATTTTAAGAGATACTCCAAAACCTAGTTTCTCCAACGTTAAAGGGAGGAGTTGTGACATGTTTGACAACTATAGATTCTTTTTTTTTCTTATTATAAAGCTTTGCACTTTCAAAATATAAGAAGTTAATTTAGTAGTGAGAATTGGGTAAAAAGTATAATGCAATAAAGCATTTATATTATGTAACGTGGAATCGGGACCGACCCAGGAACAAGCCACTAAAATCTTTTTTTAGGGCCTCCATTATCTTTATGGGATGAAGTCCATAATTTTATCAATAAGGTTATGTTGCGGTGTTGTTTGTGCGGCTGTCAAAAATGTATTCCTTACCTTTTATAATTGATGACATTGGTAATTTTAGAATTTTAGTATATTTAATGTTAATTGGGCTTGAATTTTTTTTTATTAAAAGGATGGGAAAAGTCCAATAGAGAGATATTACACTGGTATTAATTGAAAAATAGAAATATCTCTCAAATCGTTTTTAAAGAGGTGATTAACAAAAGGGAACATATATTAAAAAGACAAAAAAATTCTTGAAGATCGATCGATTATTTGCTAAAGCATCCGCGCACGAATTGGCTACTATATGCACATGCTTTAACATAATTGTCTTATCTTAAGAGAGAGAAACAGTTTGATTTTGGCGATGTGACTCTTCCTAATATTACTGCAAGAATCCTTGGGATAAATCGTCTTCACAATTAGTTGGGAGTCAATATTGATTTCAATAGCCTTACACCTCAACCTAGTAGTAAGTTTTAACCCTTCATAAATTCCCCATAATTTTGCATCATACTCATTATAAATTCCAATCCTCTTGGAGAAACCTCCTAACCACTCCCATTCATTTCCTCTGATAAGATTCCACAACCTACATTGCCTTTAACATCCTTAGCCCCATCGGTATTCAACTTAACTCATCCTAAAGGAGGAAAGTTTCATCAGACTAGCTGAACTTCTCTTTGACGATGTAAAATGATTTTTAAAACCAGTTTTGCGCTTCCATAACTACTCACCACCCTTCTTATATGCATATTCGGAAATAAGATCGATTAAAGTTAATATCATAGATCTCCTTGTTGTGCCATCCCCATAAATTATGGCAAGACGTAGCCCAAAAGTCCTTTCAATCTTCATCATCATTCCATCCCATGTTACTACTCATATTCATCTTGATCCAATGATCCAAATTTCCTGGAAAAAAACTAGCTCTCGTATTAGTGTGGACACTGTTGAGAATGTGTCAAGTGTGAGTAGTGTGGATAATAGTCCGACATTGGTTGATAATGTGGAGACTTGAGCATTTATAAGTGAGAGAACCCACTCACCTATCACCTTAAGGTTTTGGGTGAATATGTGGTGTGTCTCTCAAAGGTGTTGCTCTAGAAAGGTAGTCCCAATATGTTCAATGCTCCCTAGTGAAAAATCTCCCCCAACATTTGGCATCAAGAGCCTTGGTTATCGATCCTAATCCGCTGCAACAATGGCAACCGTTTCCAATGATCAAATTCCCACCAATCTCACGATTCTTGATTCGAAGAACTATGATAAATGGGCAAAACAAATGAGGGTTTTGTTTGGTTATCAAGAGGTGCTTGAGATCGTCGTCAATGGAGTTACACAATTAGGGCCAGAGGCTACCGGCATTCAAAGAGCTACACACAAAGAAGAGAAGAAGAAGGATTACAAAGCCCTATTCTTGATTCATTCTTGTGTTGATAACCACAATTTCGAGAAGGTTGGCGATTGTGAATCGGCGAAGCAAGCATGGGAAATCTTGGAGAAAGCATATGCTGGTGCCGTCAAAGTGAAGGTTGTAAGGTTACAAACTTACAAGCGACAATTCGAGTTAATGCAAAAAATCCATATTCATCCAAATATTACTCTATTCTCTCTATTTTTCTCTCTCAACTTCATCTTCCCCAATCTTCTTTTCTTCCACCATTGCTGAACCTTCAATTTTCAGTTTTATGTTTTATGTTCCAACATTTGGTATCAGAGCCTGGTTTCAGAAAGGGACCAGGTTACTTGTATCGAAAGTCAACGGCGTCAGGAGGGTGAATAAGAAATGTTCCGTTGAAGAGTGTCAACGGCGCCAGGAGGGTGAATAAGAAAACGTTCCGTGCGATACAAGAGAAGTAAGTAGAGCTTTCACTTGAGGGGGAGCATTATGGATTCACACTTGAGGGGGAGTGTTGAGAATGTGTCAAGTGTGAGTAGTGTGGATAATAGCCCCACATTGGTTGATAATATGGAGACTTGAGCATTTATAAGTGAGAGAACCCACTCACCTATCACCTTAAGGTTTTGGGTGAATATGTAGTGTGTCTCTCAAAGGTGTTGCTCTAGAAAGATAGTCCCACTATGTTCAATGCTCCCTAGTGAAAAATCTCCCCTAACAGACACTAGGCAACTAAAGAGGCAAAACCTTAGGATAATCCCTAAGCACGTGAAATGTATTTTCCTCCACATCTTGACAAAAGTTGCACAATGCACTCCCAATTCGCATGCAACTCTTCTTCCAGTTAATAAGCAACCCATCATAACATAAAATCCACATGAAGCATCTAATTCTCTCAGTGGCTTGGAGTTTCCAAATTTTCATCCAATTACTCTTTCCATTAACATGTTCATGCCCTACAGTAGCATGATACATACTTCCAACAGTGTAATTCTTCTTCATCATTGCTAATGCTCTTCGTGTATCAGAACCAGCGTCATCACAAGAAGGGAGAATACCTGTTATTCTGCTTAAAAGCTCATATGGTAGCCAATTGTTCAACAACTATCAGTTCTAGTTTTCTTCACCGTCTACAAACTTTATAACTTTGGCATTGATGATCGTGTCTAAAATTTTAAGGTTTATATATATGATTTTGATACTCTGAGAAATCTGGCTTGTTCTCTAAGCGTCCACAGACTCACCATTACAAATATTCCTCAAGCAAGTGTCATCCACCATTGACCAAACTTCACAAGGTTTTTCCAGAAACTCGAGTCTATAATCTTCATACTAATTTCAACATTGCTAGTATACCTCTGATATTTACTCTGCGGGACTTCGCTCCATAATTTGCAACCATTTGTTTGAAGATGCCACCCTAGTTTAAGGAGACAAGCTTTGTTCATATCATCAAGTCTCCTTAATCTAAGGCCACCAATATCTTTTGGTTTTACAATATTGTTCCACTTAACAACATGGAGTTTCTTATCATTTATGTTGTTTCCCCATATAAAACTATGTTATAGCCGATGAATTTCTTTGATGAATGATTTAGGGATGATGTTTGTCATCATTGGATAAATGGGAATAACTTCAATCACACTCTTAGAAAACGTCACTCTGACGGAGAAAGCTAAATGATTTCCTTTCCACTATGCGAGTTTCACCTTCACTTGATCAATGATATAATGTTAGTATTCCTTCTTTGGTGTTTTTCCTATTAAAGGGATCCCTAGGTACTTACCAAGGGATGTTGTTGCACTAAATCCAGAAATATTCACCAACTGATTTCCCACACTATTATTAACATTCTTCGAAAATTAGATTCTCGTTTTATCTTGGCTCACTTATTTCGCAGACATGGTACATAATTTATTTAGAGTATTCATAACATAATGAATTTGCTTAACTAAGGCTTCTCCAAACAGAAGGAGATCATCGACAAACATAAGATGTGAAATAGTTGGACCATGTCTTCCTACTTTGAAGGCCTTCCATTCACCATTATCTACCGCAAGAGATATGAGATGAGATAGTTTATGTACATATAACACAACAAGATAGGGGGAGATGGGATTACCCTGTCGGATTCCTCTACTAGGGCAAAATACTTCGATCTAGAACCATTCCATTTGATGTTAGTTTCCACACTCGTGATCCCATGCATGATAATATTAATCAGGTTTGTTGGAAATTTTGCTTCTTCCAAAACTCTCCAAATGAACTCCCAACTTAATTTATCATATTCTTTAGATATATCCACTTGAATTTCTTTTTGTTTAAAGGACAATAACAGTTATACATTTAATAGAGCTTCAACGTCTAAAAATGTAGGATGGACTCATTCTTAAAGTGGAATTCACCATTTATTTTTAAAAATGGCATTGTTTATTGTAGTTTCTACATCACTCGCATATCCAGGTGAAATCTCAAAAATACCCTTAAAATCTGAAAATTGAAATTCTAACGCACCATAAACACAAGAAACTCAATCTCAGAACCACGCAAGATACAAGTAAAAAAATATGTTCGTAGATTGAAATCTAGATTCACCCTAATCACAACAAACTCAATCTCAAAACCATGCAAAGTACGAGTAAAAAATAAACCCGGAGACTGAAATTTGGATTCAACTTCAGGTATTAAAATCAGGACACATTCATGTAAGTGTGTGTGGGTAGTCTTTCCCTCCCCATTCCATTACATTTGAAACTAATTTCTCAACTTCTCTCAAGAATAGAATAAAGCTCTCACTCATCTTAATCCAACATTTTTTCAACCTTGCTCTCAATATCTATTTATGTTTATTCAAACCAAGCACTTTATCAACTTCTACTCCTTCTCATTCAAACTAAACACATTCATCTATCACATTTTCTAAGTTTCTCATATCCTTATTTTTTTTATGCATGCAACTCATTAATAGGTTAATAGATTACAATTAAGCTACATTAGGTTACATCCAATAGAAATACAATTCCTACTTAGATTTGGTATTAATTTGGGACATTTTAGGGTTAGGGTTTAGGCTTGGGCTGGTTTTTGCTCTCTATATGTAATATAGGTTTCAAAATTTGGATCCTAAGTACGAATAATAAAATCCAGATTCTCTATTTGCCATTTTGTTTATTAATTTTGTTTGCTTATACATTGTTTTCATTTCTTTGATTATGATATGTCTTATTTTATTTGATTATAGATAAATTAATAACGAACAACAATGATACATATATGGTCGGCTATACCAACATACTTTAGTGCGACGGGAGAGAGACAAATCGATGTGAGTTATTGGAGAATCATCTCGTGCTACTGAGGGATCATCTTCCTGTGGCCATGTGTATCAGTTTCATAATGAAGTAACTGTTACTCTCGTTCATGTTATTGTGCATATAGATAATCCACATCATGTAACACCCTAAAAACATGTGTGTAATTATCAAAGAATTTAATTAACAAAATACAATCAGTTATGGTGTCACTCACAATAATCATAGTCTGCTTCGTAACACGTGTTACAACAAAACATTTTACTGCATACATTTGCACTTAGGATATTTACACGACATCCAACTCATCTGAATATCTTTGAAATGGAATCATAATAAAAAAACATACCAATTTAAAATCTCATAATAGTTTTTATAACAAAATTAAAAGCATTTCCTCATGAGTTTTCTCCAAGTGCTATCACACCAAAACATAAAACAAATACGAGAGCATGCATTGTCTCTTAGAACATTTCAACACAAAATAAATAGTTCGCTCTCCAGTGTTACATATTAGAGCATAACCAAAGCTAACACGAATAAACTAAAATAAATAGCTCCAAGAGCTAACTTCCACTCACAACAGTGTCTCTACTCTTGAGTATCTGCATGATGCCCATGTAAAGGCAACATTCAAACAGAAGAGGTGAGAATTCATTTCAATAATAATAACATATAATGTAATATAGAGTACAACATCTACACAATCATGCATAATAGCATATCATATTCTCACGCCAAAATTATCATCAACATCACATACAACAACATCATCATCATACATAGTCATATTTCACGCATATAATTCACTTATGTTACGCGACTCACGACAACGACTCATATGCATGTGGTACCAATTTAATATTTAGTTCTTCCTACGAACCTGATTCCCCCTTGGGAATCCCGATCTCCCCCTTCTGAGTTCCGGATAAGTCTTTCGTCCCTCTTCGGACATATGACTTATCTCCTTCAACATATCAACAATGGATGTATGACATGGTAATAATGCAATTAACACAATAATTATAATAATATTTAGTGATCCACAATCAATCACACAATGCGTAACATAATCCACCCTTCTAGACTACCACCAATATAATCAAATACATCATCCCAATAATTCACAACACATCAAATAATTTGTCAATACGGACCTCGTCCATATTCATCACATCATACACTTCTTTCCCACCTACTACCAACCTCAGATAAAATCATTAAAAATATTTTATCCCTGAAACAAAAATACAACCCTCTGCTTCAACTACCCAATGCTTCTAACCCCCCAAAATGATTTACAAGTTGAAAGGTATTATCAAAACCATGCACAAAGGCATTATCAAAAAGTTGTTGTTTTGCTGAAATTTCCACCACGATTTTCATCTTCTCCAACCCCAAAAACGTCCATGAAAGCATCACCAAAAATATTTTACCCCTAAAACAAAGTTATAACCCTCAATTTCAGCTATCCAATGTTACAAACCTTGTCCCAGAATGATTTACGAGTAAAAAAGTTACTATCAAAGCCGTGAAGTTACTATTTTTTTGAAATTTCCAGCATGATTTTCATCTTCTCCAACCCCATAAACGTCCATGAAATCATCACCAAAAATACTGTACCCATGAAACAAAGTTATATCCGTCTGTTTCAGCTGCCCAACTCTTCAAATCTCATCCCGAAATGATTTACGAGTTGAAAGTTATGATCAAATCGTGCACAAAGGCATTTTCTGAAATTTCCAGCACGATTTTCATCTTCTCCAACTCCAAAAACGTCCATGAAATCATCACAAAAAGTATTTTATGGTTTTAAGTTCAATAATAAACATACATATATCAATCACTACTTACATTCATATAATCATGGATCTATATACTATATCAATCCCTAAAACATTCAAACACCATCAATAATGGATATACATGGACACTTTAAAACATAAATTTCATTCAACAAATATCAACATTCATCATCAATCCAAAGAGAATTAAACTTTCATTCATATTCCATTTATTGAACCAAATTCTCACTCTTACCTTATAATTCCAGCAAAATCCAAGCTTTTGGATATTCTCTTTCCTAGAGCTCTCTTGAGGTTTTCATTGTTTTTTTCTTCGTTTGCCTCTTTTTCTTCAATTCCAAAAGTTTCACCTATTGTAAACTTTTTCTTTCACTTCTCTCCTCCTAAATTAAAAACTAATTTCTATCTTTCTAATATTCCACTAAGGTCCAACTTATTACTAACTTACATTATTTATTTTAATTTTCCTTAATTCGCAATTTCCACCTCAAAATCTTTATTTACTTTTATTTTATTATTTGATTTAAATAATAACACTAAAACATTATTTTAATCAATTAAATAATTTTAAATAAATCTACCAACCTCTAATCACTCTCCACACTCTCTACCCAAGGGTCACCCATCCTTGTTGCCCTAACACATCTCAATTATCACACAAATAATAATTAGATACACACATAAATTTATAATTAATTAATATAAATAATTTCTAGAAAAATATAGTGTTACAACTCTCCCCCACTTAAAGAATTTTCGCCCTAAAATATTACCACAAGTGAACAGATTCACATATGAATCCCTCATATGACTCTCAAGCTCCCAAGTTATGTTTCCACCAGCTGGTCCTCCCCAAGCTACCTTCACCAAAGTAATCTATTGACCACACATCTACTTCACTTCTCGATCCTCTATTTGCATGGGTGATGCCTTAACATTCAAGTTATCTCTCACCTACACATCATCCACTTGGATCACATGAGACATATATGGAATGTACCTCTTGAACTAAGACACATGAAACACATCATGAAGATTATCAAGTGATGGTGGAAAAGCAATCCGATAGGCCACTTCTCCTATTATTTGCAAAATCCAGTAAGGACCAGGGAAACACATAGTGAGCTTTCGAGACTTCAAATCTCGACCAACACCAGTTACCAGAGTAACCCTCAGAAATACATGATCTCCCTCTTGGAAATCAAGTGCTTTCCTTTGTCTATCATGATAACTCTTTTGGTGACTCTGAGAAACTACCTTCTTCTCCTGAATCACTTTGATCTTCTCTATGGTTTGTTGGACAATCTCAGGTCCAATCATATCGTCCTCTCCTGACTCATACCAACACAAGGGCATCTTACACCTTTTACCATACAATGCCTCAAACGATGTCATTTCAACACTCAAATGAAAATGTTGTTGTATGTAAACCCAATCAACGGTAAAAAGCTATCCCAAGTACCTCCTTGTTCAAGCACACAAGCCCTCAACAAGTTCTCTAGCGACTTAATAGTCCTCTCAGTCTGATACCATTAATATGCGGATGATAAGCAGAACTCAAATGCAACTTCCTACTCAAAGTCATCTGCACACTCTCCTAGAACCTCGACGTAAACCTCAGATCTCTATCAGAAACAATACTGGACGGAATACCATGCAAACTGACAGTCCTCTCGATATACAACTTTGCTAACCTCTCGAATGGATAATCCAGTCTCATCAGAATAACATGAGCAGACTTCATCAACCTATCCACAATTACCCATAGAGTATCATAATTCTTCACAGTCCTCAGCAATCCAGATACAAAATCCATCGAAATGTTGTACCATTTCCACTCAGGAATAAACAACAGTTGCATCAAACCAAACGACTTTTGACGCTTAATCTTTGACTTCTGGCAAGTCATACACGCATACACAAACTTCGTAATCTCTTTCTTCATCCCACGCCACTAAAACATCTTTCTCAAATCCTGATACATATTTATAGCATATGGATGAATACTATGACCACTTTGGCGTCCTTCTTCAAGAATACTCTTCTCGAGTTCAGGCACATCAGGAACACAGGTTTTGTCACGAAATTTTATAACACCATTATCATTAATCTTGATATCACCACCTCGACCTTGATTTATTAAAGCCAAACGATCTACCAATTCCAAATTAGTCATTTGGCTTTCTCTAATACCTTCCAAACACCACTAGTAAGATTTAACATACCTAGCTTCACAATCTACGGTGTGACTTCACAAACCAAATTTAAATCTCTAAATTCTTCGATTAGCTCTAACTCTCTAGCCATCAATGTCAATATATGCAACGTCTTCCGACTCAGTGCGTCAGCCACTACATTGTCTTTACCAGGATGGTAATTCAAACCAAAATCATAATCCTTTAAAAATTCAAGCCACATCTTCTACCTCATATTTAACTCATTCTAATCGAATAGGTACATCAAGCTCTTATGATCACTTAACACTTTAAATCTAGATCCAAACAAATAATGTCTCCAAATTTAAAGTGTGAACACAATGGTGGCCAACTCTAAGTCACGCGTAGGATAATTCTTCTAATGAACTCTAAGTTGTCGTGATGCATAAGCAAGAACTTGTCCATTCTGCATCAACACACCACCTTGACCCATCTTGGAAGCATCACAATACATAACAAAAGGTCCGGTTGTACTCGAAGGAATCAAAAATGGATAAGTCGTCAACTTTTTCTTGAGTTCTACAAAAATCCATTCACAAGCAAAATCCCACACACACGCTTGACCCGTTCGAGTCAACTGAGTCAAAGGAACTACCAACTTCGAAAAAACTTCTATGAATCTGCGGTAATAACCAGCTAACCCAAGGAAACTTCTAATATTTGTAATAGACTTCAGAGTCTCCCACTCAAACATATCATCAACCTTTGAAGAATCAACCGCAATACCATCACACTTAGATAACTTAGCATATGATTTCTTCTCTTTCAACAACTCCAACATAATTCCTAGCTGCTAAGCATACTCTTCATCAGTCTTAGAATAAATTAGAATGTCATCAATGAATACTACTATGAACTTATCCAAATACTGATGAAAAGTCTTATTCATATACTCCATAAACAAACTTGGCACATTTATCACACTAAACGACATTACAGAATACTCGTAGTGACCATATCTCATTCTGAACGCAGTCTTCAAAATATCTTCTGGTTTCAGTCAAATCTGATGGTAACCCGACCACAAATCAATTTTACTGAAAACACGAGCACCGACTAATTAATCCATCAAATCGTCTATTCTCGGAAGAGGATATTTATTCTTAATCGTCACCTTGTTCAGTTGTCGATAGTAAACACACAACCTCGTGTTACCATCCTTCCTCTTTACTAACAATACCGGAACACTCTAAGGAGAAACAATTGGTCGAACAAATCTCTTCTCAAGTAACTCTCCCATCTATTTCTTTGTCTCGCTCAACTCATAAGCAAACATTTCGTACAGAGCCATAGAAACGGGACTAGTATTGGGTACCAAGTCAATAGTAAAATCAATCTCTCACTCTGGTGGTAAATCACCGATGTCTTTAGGAAACACTCTCGGAAATTCACACACTGCAGGAGGATCACAAACTACTCCCTTGCCTTTAGCTTCCAACGAAGCTAACATCATAAACACCTGTGCCTCATCCTTCACGGTCTCTCCCACTTGCTTAGCAGATACAAACATCAAGTCTTCATCTCCATCGAACTCATATTCATGCTCTGGAAGCAAGTCACATATATCTTCAGAAAAACATAAGGAATCACACATCACTTGCATATCATTAGCCATCATATTTCTCCTCACTCTTCGAGAAGCAAATTTCAACAATACCTGATCGTTCTCCCTCAAAGACATCACAATTGGACCAGAAGACAGGAATCTCGAATCCACATCCTCTTTGGATTCAAGAAACGGCACCGACTTATCAAAATAATTGGTAAACATTTGGTTTAACTCCAACCAATTCATTCCAAGAATAACATCAACTTGTTTCAATGAAATACAAATTGTACACATCCTTAGGAAACATGTTAGAATACTCAATACAACACTAGCTCATCTCTTGCCAAAATATCACCTTCCCCTCACAAGGAAGCAAAAAACGAGAACATATGACCGTCTTCCCTCAAGGATCACACCGTTTTTCTAACCGACACCATCCTTGAATCCGACCTCTCTTCGGGTTTAGGAAAAACATAATATTTTGAAGACTCTCGCATGCAGCAACATGATGTCTAAGCTCTCTACAGTTGGAACACCCAAGAGAAGCAGACGCTTCTCCCCCACTTGTTTCATTCCCAACCTACAAATAGAAAACAAAATAAGCATCAACAGGGTTTTTACACACATGTCGCATACTAGGGAATAAACATAATTAAGGAACCTGTACGGATGGACCAACCAGGATTTGATATCACTATGTAACATCCTAAAAACCCATATGTAATTATCAAATAATTTAATTAACGAAATAAAATCACTTAGGGTGTCACTCACAATAATCATAGCCTGCTCCGTAACAAGGGTTACAACAAAACATTTTACTACATACATTTGACATAGGATATTTACACGACATCCAACTCATCTGAATATCTTTGCAGCAGAATCATAATGAAAAAAACATACCAATTTAAAATCTCATAATAGTTTTCATAACAAAATTAAAAGCACTGACTCGTGAGTCGTCTCCAAGTGCTATCACACCAAAAAATAAAACAAATACGAGAGCATGCATTGTCTCTTAGGAAATTTCAACATGAAATAAATAATTTGCTCCCCAGTGCTACATATCAGAGCATAACCAAATCTAACACGAATAAACTAAAAGAAATAGCTTCTGGAGCTAACTTTCACTCACAACAGCGTCTCTACTCTTGAGTATTTGCACGATGCCCATGTAAAGGCAACATTCAAACAGAATGGGTGAGAATTCATTTCAACAATAACAACACATAATATAAAGTAGAGTACAACATCTACACAGTCATGCATAATAACATATCATATTTTCACGCCCAAATTATCATCAACATCACAACAATACCATAATCACACATAGTCATATTTCACGCATACAATTCATCCATATTATGCGAATCACGACAACGACTCATATGCATATGGTACCAATTCAACATTTTCTTCTTCTTATGAACCTGATTCCTCCTTCGGAATCCTGAACTCCCCCTTCTAAGTTTCAAATAAGTCTTTCATCCCCCTTCAGACTTATGACTTATCTCCTTCAACATATCAACAATGGATGTATGGCATGGTAATAATGAAATTAACACAATAATTATAATAATATTTAATGATCCATAAATGATAATGCAATTTCAACCATGTGTAACACCCTTATGGACTATCCTCAATATAATCAAACACATCATCCCAATCACTCACAACACATCTAATAATTTGTCAATACGGACCTCGTCCATATTCATCACATCATACACTTCTTTTCCACCTACTACCAAACCTCTGATAAAATCATTAAAAGTATTTTATCCCTGAACCAAATGCACATCCCTCTGTTTCAGCTACCCAACGCTTCTAACTCCATCCCAAAATGATTTACGAGTTGAATGTTATTATCAAAATCGTGCATAAAGGCATTAACATAAAGTTTTTGTTTTTCTGAATTTTCCAGCATGATTTTCATCTTTTCCAACCCCAAAAATGTCCATGAAATAAACACCAAAAATATTTTACCCCTGAAACAAAGTTATAACCCTCTGTTCCAGCTACCCAACGCTTCAAACCTCATCCCAAAATGATTTACGAGTTGAAAGTTATGATTAAATCATGCACGAAGTCGTTACCAAAAAGTTGTTGTTTTTCTGAAATTTGCAGCACGATTTTCATCTTCTTCAGCTCCAAAAACGTCCATGAAATCATCACCAAAAATATTTTATGGTTTTAAGTTCAGTCATAAACATACATATATCAATCACTACTAATATTCATATAATCATGGATCTATATACTATATTAATCCCTAAAACCTTCAGACATCATCAATGAAGGACATACATGGACACTTTAAAACATAAACTTCATTCAACAAATATCAATATTCATCATCAATCCAAAGAGAATTAAACATTCCTCTACTATTCCATTCATATCTCTATTATTGAACCAAATTCCCACCCTTACCTTATTATTCCAGAAAAATCCAAGCTTTGGCTATTCTCTTTCCTAGAGTTCTCCTGAGGTTTTCATTGTTTTTCTCTTCTTTTGCCTCTTTTTCTTTAATTCCAAAAGTTTCACTTATTATAAACTTTTTCTTTCACTTCTCTCCTTCTAAATTAAAAACCTAATTTCTATCTTTCTAATATTTCAGTAAGGCTCAACTTATTACTAACTGACATTATTTATTTTAATTTTCCACAATTCGCAATTTTCACCTCAAACTCATTATTTCCTTTTATTTTATTATTCCAGTTAAATAATAACACAAAAACATTATTTTAAATAATTATAAATAAATCTACCAACCTCTAATCACTCTCCACACTCTCTACCTAAGGGTCACCCACCCTTGTTACCCTAACACATCTCAATTATCACACAAAAAATAATTAGATACACACATAAAATTATAACTAATTAATATAAATAATTTCTAGAAAAATGAAGTGTTACACATCATTTAATCAAACCCGATGTTGCCGCACCTAATAGTTTTTGGGATGCCCCGAGACATTTCCCTACTTCCACTACATGGACACCATGTTTCTAGGCACCCGTGGGAGGGATAGGTAACATAAATGTTTATTTACTCTTTTAAACATCTATTTTATAACACTTGAAATATCGATCATTGATGTATTTATTTTTGCAATATTGTGAGACATTGATATGTATAAACCACAATATGAAGATATCAAAGATGTTGCAGCTTGATGAACCATGGTTTTAGGAAGTCTTCGAGCTATCTAGGCTAATGGACTTTTGAGGACTGGATATAGTTATATTGACCATGGTCTATTGTCTGCATTTGTTGAGATGGCACATAGAGACATTGTCATTTCATCTTCTGATAAGTGAGATGACTATTACCCCTGATGATGTATCGCGCCTCTTATATCTTCCGATCACAGGAAGATTGTTTGATCACTTAAGAATTAGTAGACCTAAGGCACTTGACTTGATGGTGGCACAATTAGGAGCTGATAATGGTAAATTCCAAAGGGAGATAAAATACACCATAAGATGTTTTACTATATTTCCATTCCTATCGAAAATTTATATTGACAACGTGAATGCATTTGTAGATGTTGCAGGTGATGATGCACAAGTTACATATCATAAAGCACATGCACTGAGGACATACTTCCTAATTTTGGTTGGCACGAGCATATTCGTTGAAAAAAGTGTGACCTGTGTCGACATTGTCTAAATTAAATACTTCATGAACTTGGAGAGGATTCTCAAGTACAATGGGGAGGCATTTTGTTTGGTTTACCTCTACTCAAAGTTAGTTAAAGGTAGTTTATGGAAGACGAGATGGAAGACAGGAAACAACTGTCTATTTCGGGTAATTTATTTACACTCTTACTGATATTAATTTCAGAACACTTGTGCCACTCCCTTATAGATATTTCATCTGAACCATTTTTAGGCATAAATCCTCCAGCATTTCCCATATTCCACCATATAGGACTATGTTGAAGACTACACTGAGTATTTTCCATGTGTGCACTTGACTATCCCACTCAGGGGTAATTCGGCAATCGATTCGTTCCAACTTACTAGTCGAGACTCATAAGCCAAATGATATATGTTTCATATTGTACGGTGAGCACCGCCAGACACGTCCCTTGGAAGTGGTATTATGGTACTCTAGATGGTTAACTTGTGAGTCTCGACTTACCTATTCATATTCACTCGAGTGAGTATTGTTGCAGTTCAAGTACCCAAGGACCCTACATTTGTTGCTTCTGCCATTATCCTCTACATAGATATTTATGCGATATTTGTGAACTACAATGAGCATCTGGTGCCAAAGGATGTACGTAGTATTCTACCTCTTCATCCATGGAGTATGGTATATGGTTACATCCAATAGTTTTATAGAGTGTTTCATCCTTACATGACACTAGAGCCATAAGGAGATCCCTCTAGGCCAGCTCATAAGAATTTACTAGGAGAGGAAAAGGCAAGGGCGGACCATGACGTGGATGTATTGCTTATATGTCACAATATTGGTGTTATTGGGAGAGATGTCATAGCTAGACAGTTTCAAGAATACACTCTTAATAGCGTCACTTTACAAGCAGTATTATAAGAGGCACTAAATGTATTGTGGTATAGGAGGCAAATGAGGAACCAGAGTGTTACATATATATATAATAGGTGTGTTTTAATTTGTATTCTGATGTAAACATTTTTGAATAATTGAGTTATTTATGACTGTTGTTTGATGAATGAGTTATAAAGTTTGTTCTTAGTTATGAATGACTTATATATATGATTTAGTGTGTGAGAAAATAAATAGTACATATGAAGAACATGTTGGAATTAGGAATGTATGAACAATAGTGCATATATACATATTTGACACTCACTTCCATGTTCACAAACAAAACATTCATTATGAGAATGTCATTCAGATTCTCAACACAAGTGGTAAATACGTAACTAACAGTCCACTGATGTAGTAGTGAACACGAAAGAAACAAAAATTCTCAAGTGTTCTATTATGGTTCATAATATTGTACAAAGGTTCATAATTTATCACGGGGTTGCCTGAATATTGAAATCCAGATTCACCCATTTGTTTTAAAATACATACAGAGGAAATACTTACAATTTGTTAAGGGGTTTTTCCGGATATTGAAATCTATATTCACCCATTGGCTATCACATACACACATAATCCGTACAGGTAATTATGCCCATGGGTTTGCTCAAATATTTAAATTCGAACTCGCCTCTTTGTTATCAGATACACATATAAGAAATATAAATAATCATGTCTATGGGTTTGTCCGGAGATTGAAACTCGGATTTGCCCATTTGTTATCACGTACAAAACACATGAAGTACATGTAATTTTGTACTTGGATGCGGTGTGTTCAAAGATTAAAATTCAGATTCCATTATGGTGTATCCAGATATGTTTTTTTTACTTGGGTGGTGGTGCGTTTCTTATGTAGAGATTTTTTGTATTATGGTGCATACAAATTTTAATTTTCGGACAATACGAAAGGATAATTTTGGATTTTCATAGGATTTGAGAGTACCACATAGGGTGTGGTGAACAACTTCAAAAAAAAATAGTTTTGATGGTCCAAGCCCATGGATATTTTTGTGTTTGGTTCAATTTTTTTTTATAATTCCTAATATAAAACAAAACTACAACAATAAGAATGAAAAACATCTAACACCTGAAAAAATTTGATGACTACTGTGAAAGAAGAATAGGAAAATCGGTTTCGTGTGATAGGTAGATGTGTAACAAAATTTATCAATTTGAGTTAGAAATTCAGTATGTTATTCCTATCACTTATCTAATTATATCTATATAATTTCTAAGTAATATTACCTTCTCTTAAAGTTGTTTTGGTATACCCATATTTTGTGAAAGTGTTGTTAGAGTTGTTTGAGTAATCCCTAGTGTTACTAGGAAGATTTTTTTTACTCAGTATTTATATAATGGAAGGTTTTATTGGACTAAGTCACTTGATTTTTATTCTCTCACTTTGAGGGATGTTTTCTAGGTTAAAAATTCGGTGTCCTTAATATTAAAATTTTCTCTTATTATTATTGTGCTCTGGAATTGGTTTTGCTGAATGCATATTTAAATTGCATAAGCTTGGAAGAAATATTATGCTTTAAAGAGACCGCTTTATTTGGCTATTCTCCGTCAAAGTGGTATCAAAGTTTTGGTTGGATTATTTTTGTGCATTTTAAATGGAGAAAAATAAAGAGCCTAGTATGATTAAGTTCAACTCTACTAATTAGACACTCTGGAAGACTCTCATATAATACATGTTATATAACAAATATTTGTATGGTTCTATTGAGGAATGAAAAAGGTAAACTGAGGGGTGAGTCTGGTGTCAAATGGAAGAAGATGAATCAAAAGAAAATTTCTTTAATCAGACAATGGACTTAACTGAAGATCCATATGTTGAAGTTGAAACTAGTTCAAAGAAAATATGGAATACATTAAAAGAGTTGTATGAGCGCGAGAATGTGCAAAATAAAACATGTTTGACCATGAAGCCAGTTAATATGAAATACAAGGACAGTAACTCAATGGAATAGCATATGAGTGTTCTTTAGAATACTGTGAATCAGTTCGAGGCTACTGACGTTGAGTTGGATGATGAGTTTAATGCCATGTAATTGCTCATCTCCTTGACAAATAACTAGGAAGATCTTGTTGTGACACTTACTAATTCACCTCTGAATGGAAATTTCATAGTTTTTTTTTGGGTAAATATAGAATGCTTAATGAAGAAGCTAGAAGAAATGAGTATGGTTGGATTTTCACTCCTAATCACTTTGAAGATATAGTTACAGAGTCACAGGGAGAAGTAAAATCAGAAATTTTCATAAGCGTGACAAGTTTGAGAATCGAGGCAAATCAAAAACTATAAAAGAAATTATATGCTATAATTATGGAAATGTGGGACACAAACAAATTGAAGGTTTCTCAAAATAGAACATTAAAGGGAAATAAATGAAGGCAGTGAGAACAAAATGATAAAGACATCATCGCAATTGCATGTAACAATATTGTTTACATTATTTAAGATGATAATTTATAAACCTTGTATGTCAAGATTATACTAGGATTAGCGATTCAAGTGTTATATACCATATTACTCCTAGGTGTGATTTATTCTCAACTTATACAGTTGGTTATTTTGGAATGCTTCAAATGTAAAATGTATGAGTTTGTGAAATTGTTGGAATGGGAGATGGTTGGGTTAAAACTAGTGTTGGATGCAAACTTAAATTAAAGAATGTGCGATATGTTCCTGATATTCATCTCAGCTTGATTTCAGTCAAATCCTTGGATATTAAAGGTCATTACACTTACTTCAGTAGTGGTGGCATATGTAAGATCACCAAAAAGTCTATAATGGAAGCAAATAAGAAAAGTCCCACAACTTTTTAATAAATTTTCATTAAAGTCGTGCAAGGAGGAAGTGAATTCAACTGAAGACACATCTAGTGATTTATGGAATAAAGGCCTTAGTCATTTGATGAGAAATGACTCAACATCCTTGCAAAGAAAAGTTTTCTTTTGGTGAAAGGTACTCCTCTAAAAATATGTAATCATTGTTTTTCTAGTAAGAAACATAGAGTTTCTTTTCATAATAATGGTCCTCATTGAGGGTCAAATATTCTAGATTTAGTTCACACTAATGTTTGCATGATGGATGGTAAACATATAGGTGGTTCAATATTTTTTGTTACTTTTAATGATGACCACTCTAGAAAAGTGATGGATGGTAAATATACTAGGATTATCAATTCAAGTGGTGTATACCATATTACTCTTAGGTGCAATTTATTCTCAACTTATATGGTTGGTTATTTTGGAATGCTTTAAATGAGAAATGTTGGAGTTTGTGAAATTGTTGGTAGGGGAGACATGTTCCTGATATTCATCTCAGTTTGATTTCAGTCAAAGCCTTGGATAATAAAGGTTATCACACTTTCTTAGTAGTGGTGGTGTATGTAAGATCACCAAAAGGTTTCTAGTTGTAGAAAAGAAGAAAAGTCCCACAACTCTTTATACATTTTCAATAAAGTCATGCAAGGAGAAATTGAATGCAACTGAAGACACATCTAGTGATTTATGGCATAAATGCCTTATTCACTTGAGTGAGAAATGACTCAACATCCTTGCAAAGAAAGGTTTTCTTTTGGTGAAAGGTACTTCTCTAAAAATATGCAGTAATTGTTTTTCTGGTAAGAAATGTAGAGTTTTATTTCATAATAATGGTCCTCTTTGAAGGTCAAATATTCTAGATTTAGTTCACACTAATGTTTGCATGATGGATGGTACACATTTAGGTTGTTCAACATTTTTTGTTACTTTTTTGACGAACACTCTAGAAAAATAATGCATGGTTAATATATTAGGATTATCGATTCAAAAGTTGCATACCATATTATTCCTAGGTGTGATTTATTCTCAACTTATACGGTTGGTTATTTTGGAATGCTTCAAATGAGAAATGTTAGAGTTTATGAAATTGTTGGTGTGGGAGATGGTTGGGTTGAAACTAGTGTTGGATGTAAACTTATATTAAAGAATGTGAGACATGTTCCTAATATTCATCTCATCTTGATTTCAGTTAAGGCCTTGGATATTAAAGGTTATCACACTTAGTTTAGTAGCGCTGGAAAATGTAAGATCACCAAAAGGTCTCTAGGGGTAGAAAAAAAGAAAAGTACCACAACTCTATATAAATTTTCAATAAACTCATGCAAGGAGGAAATGAATTCAAATGAAGATGCGTCTAGTGATTTATGGCATAAATGCCTTAGTCACTGTAGTGAGAAATGACTTAACATCCTTGCAAAGAAGAGTTTTCTTTTGGTGAAAGGTACTCCTCTAAAAATATGCAGTCATTGTTTTTCTGGTAAGCAACATAGAGTTTTCTTTCATAATAGTAGTTCTCATAGAAGGTTAAATATTCTAAATTTAATACACATTATTGTTTGCATGGTGGATGGTAAACATTTAGGTGGTTCACCATTTTTTGTTACTTTTATTGACGACCACTCTATAAAAGGGATGGATGGTAAACATACTAGGATTATCAATTCAAGTGTTGTATACCATATTACTCCTAGGTGTGATTTATTTTTGCGGTTGGTTACTTTGGAATGCTTCAAATGAAAACCGTTGGAGTATGTGACTTTGTTGGTATGGGAGATGGTTGGGTTGAAACTAGTGTTGGATGCAAACTTAAATTAAAGAATGTGAGACATGTTCTTGATATTAATCGCATCTTGATTTCAGTCAAAGTGCTGAATATTAAAGGTTATCACACTTACTTTAGTAGCGGTGGCGTATGTAAGATCACCAAAAGGTCTCTACCAATAGAAAAGAAGAAAAGCCCCACAACTCTTTATACAGTTCCAATAAATTCATGCAAGAAGGAAGTGAATGCAACTGAAGACGCATCCAGTGATTTATGGCTTAAATGCCTTAGTCACTTGAGTTAGAAATGACTCAATATCCTTGCAAAGAAAAGTTTTGTTTTGGTGAAAGTCACTCCTTTAAAAATATGCAGTCCTTGTTTTACCGGTAAGCAACATGGAGTTTCCTTTCATAATAATGGTCCTCATAGAAGATCAAATATTATAAATTTAGTTCACACTAATGTTTGTATGATGGATGGTAAACATTTGGGTGGTTCAAGATTTTTTGTTACTTTTATTGACTACCACTCTAGAAAAGTGATGGATGGTAAATATACTAGGATTATCGATTCAAGTGTTGTATACCATGTTACTCCTAGATGTGATATATTCTCAACTTATACGGTTGTTTGTTTTGGAATGATTTAAATGAAAAATGTTGGAGTTTGTGAAATTGTAGGTATGGGAGATGGTTAGCTTGAAACTATTCTTGGATGCAAACTTAAATTAAAGAATGTGATACATGTTCCTAATATTCATCTCAACTTGATTTTAGTTAAAGCCTTGGATATTAAAGGTTATCTCACTTACTTTAGTAGTGGTGGCATATGTAAGATCACCAAAAGGTCTCTAGTTGTAGCAAAGAAGAAAAGTCCCACAACTCTTAATATAATTTCAATAAATTCATGCAAGGAGGAAGTGAATACAACTGAAGACGCATCTAGTGATTTATGGCGTAAATTCCTTAGACACTTGAGTGAGAAATGACTCAACATCCTTGAAAAGAAAATTTTTCTTTTGGTGAAATGGACTCCTTTAAAATATGCAGTCATTGTTGTTCTGGTAAGCAACATAGAGTTTCCTTCCATAATAATGGTCCTCATAGAAGGTCAAATATTATAAATTTAGTTAACAGTAATGTTTGCATGATAAATGGTAAACATTTAGGTGGTTCAACATTTTTTGTTACTTCTATTGATGACCATTCTAGAAAAGTGATGAACGGTAAATATAATAGGATCATCGATTCAAGTGTTGTATACCATATTACTCCTAGGTGTGATTTATTCTCAACTTATACGCTTGGTTATTTTGGAATGCTTCAAATGAGAAATGTTAGAGTTTATGAAATTTTTGGTATGGGAGATGGTTAGGTTGAAACTAGTGTTGGATGCAAACTTAAATTAAATAATGTGTGACATATTCCTGATATTCATCCCAACTTGATTTCAGTCAAAGTCTTGGATATTTAAAGTTATCACACTTACTTTAGTAGTCGTGGCATATGTAAGATCACCAAAAGGTATCTAGTGGTATCAAAGAAGAAAAGTACCACAACTCTATATAAATTTTCAATAAACTCATGCAAGGAGGAAATGAATTCAAATGAAGATGCGTCTAGTGATTTATGGCATAAATGCCTTAGTCACTGTAGTGAGAAATGACTCAATATAATTGCAAAGAAAAGTTTTCTTTTAGTGAAAGGTACTCCTCTAAAAATATGCAGTCATTATTTTTCTGGTAAGCAACATAGAGTTTACTTTCATAATAATGGTCCTTATGGAAGGTCAAATATTCTAGATTTAGTTCACACTAATGTTTGTATGATGGAAGGCAAACATTTAGGTGGTTCAACATATTTTGTTAATTTTATTGACGATCATTCTAGAAAAGTGTAGAATTTTTTAAAAAAAATTAAAGACCAAGTAATCAGTGTTTTTAAGCACGTTAATGCAAATGTTGACAAAGAAAAATGAAGGAAGCTGAAATGTGTCAGAGAGGACAATGATGGTGAGTTTAAAGGTCCCTTTGAAGAGTATTTCAAATATCTTGGAATAAATCTTGAGAAGAATGTTCCAAATACACCTCAACAAAATGGATTTACATAGAGAATGAGTTATACAAAATGACAGAATCAGATGTATGTTCTCTCATGCAAAGTTATTGAAAGCCTTTTGAGGTGAAGCATTAACAATTGCATTTGATTTGATCAATATTTCTCATTCTATTCCCTTTTATGGTGATATTTGACACGTCACAAATGTACAACAAATGTCAGGATAGTTTTAAAATGTATCGAACCTCAAAGACCAATGGTTAATTATTGATTTCTATCCTAGCGATGTAAAGCTAGAGCAACCAAATAGTGGAAAAAAGGGCGACTTAAGTGAAAAATCACTTACGTCAAAACAACTTATTTGAAAGAGCACTTTTGAAAAATAGCTTAATTGAATAAAAAAAACTTATAATATATATAACAAACAGAACTTAGGGTTATGACTCCTATCTTAGACGTCTCCACATGACTTAAGCATTTCTATTATGAGAATCCCCATACACTTTATAGAAAAATAGATTATTATGGGCAATACTTACTTTTTCCAACGTATTACCCTACCTCTAACGAACGGGAGGCTCGTTGGCTTTCGCTCGCGCAGAAACGTTTGTTAATGGTCATTACATTTGCACAACTATTAAAAATTAGAAGTTTTCTCAATTTCGTCCGATCACTTTCGTGTCTTCATAATTGATTATTTAAAAACTGCTTTTCGGCACTCACACCTACCCTTTCAGCGTAAGGCGAACACCTAAAAACACTCCTACGTTCGTAGTAAGGTTTGAATTAAAATTTTATACTTTTAAAATAAAAAGGACGGAATTCTCGTAACTAGCTTAAGTTCATACGAATAGTCATATGATATGGTTCATAACCCTTAATCCCTAGTGGACTACTCACTCATGGTGAGGAATGATCTAATCAAAGTAATTATGCAGATAAATACATAATTGACAAAACGATAAATAAAGCGATAAAAATCTTGATTAAACAAAAGGAAATACTTGATTAAAAATCTAATTAAGTTCTCCAATGGAGTCTTTTACAAAAAGCGGTAAAATAAGCGTAAAACTGAAAATAATCCTGGATGCTTTAAACTAAGTAACAATCTTAGTTTTATAGCTTATTCTAAACATGGCACAAAACATCAACTTCAATGCCTCTTAAAAACAGAATAAAATTGAATCCAAACAATCAAAAATCTTAAAGCAGACGGAATGGGCTAGAAAAGGAAACAAATCGGGAAAAAGCTCGTTTGTCTGTTATGGCCCGTAATAGCCATTATGGATGGCTGTGGCAGGCCTCTGATAAATGTATTGGGGCGCCTTTGTGAAGGTTTGGGGGTTATACCTATTACGACCCGTAATAGCTATTACGGTTGGGCGTAACATGCCCCTGGTTTTTGTATGGAGAATTTCCAACTCTTCGCCTTTTTCTGCGTTCTATCCACTTTTCTACCTTATTTCACTTGTAATGCTTATTATGACTTCAAAACAAAGGAAATACAATACCGAAACGTAAAACATGGTAAAATGAAAGAAAAAAAGTAAAATATAAAGGAAAAACAACTAATAAAAACTATATAAAAACCACTTATCAATATTTCAAATATAGTATGGACATGTCAAGATGTCTCTTATGGTTACTTAAGAGTGTTTTCTTGAAATGCCTTTGTTGGCATTCCAAGATATGAGAGGTCCAAACTTGATAAATGATATAAATAATGATTGTTTCTAGTTTATCGTTATGAAGTGTTTGATTATAGATTGTGGGATCTAGTTGACAATAAAAAATCATAAGCTATGATGTGATATTTCTTGAAGAGCAGACTATTTTATATATTCATAAATTTGTGAAGCCAAAATATTATGCTAGAAGTTACATTGATGTTGTGCGTAAACCTCCTAGTAGAAATTTTGTTGATGTGAGTGATATACATGTATATGATGAGAATGTGACTAATGACAAATAACATTATCATGATGATCTTGTTGGAGAATTCCACTTGAGCCACCAGTTGAGCCTGAGTTGAAAAAATTTACTACATAACATCAAGTTTCTAAAAGATATCCTCCACATGAGTATCTGATGATGATTAAAAATGGATAGCCATGGTACTACCAATAGGCCATTTAAAATATTGATGAAGAAAAATGGTTAAAGGTTATTCAAGAAGAGATGAATTTCTTGAATGAGAATCTCACATTTGAGTTGGTGAAATTGCCTAAGGGAAAGAAGAACACTCAAGAATAAATGGGTATTCAAGATAAAGTGTGAAGATAAAAGTCCCAACCAAAATACAAATCAATATTTGTTGTGAAAGGTTTTGATCAGAAAAAAGGTATTAACTTTGAAGAAATTTTCTCACATGTGGTCAACGTGACGTCTTTTTGAGTTGTGGTGGGATTAGCAGCTAGCTTGAATCTAGAGGTAGAACAAATTGATGTGAAGACTACTTTTCTTAGTGGATATTTTGAGGAAGAAATATATCCGGAGCAACCAGAGAGCTTCAAAGTTAAAGGTAAAGAAGACATTGTTTGTAGATTGAAGAAATTTTGGTATGGTCTCATGCAAGCTTCGCACAATGGTACAAAATGTTTGATTCTTTCATGAAAAGAAATGATTATGGTAAAACTATTATTGATTTTTGTGTATTTATGAAGAAATTATCTAATGGTAATTCTATTTTTTTTTAATGTTTTGATGATATGTGAATTGTAGTCACGACACTAAGAAAATTCAAAGCTTAAAGAAATAGTTAAAAAAAAGTCATTTTCAATAACAGACTTAGGTCCTGCATAACATATTTTTTGGCATGAGAATTTATCGTGAGAGGAAGAAAGGTAAATTGTGGTTGTCTTAACACAATTATATTTAGAAGGTGTTAGAGAGGTTTAACATGAACAACTCAAAACCTACGAGTACTCCATTTTGTAGTCATTTCAAACTGAATTTTGAACAATGTTCTACAAGTTAAGAAGAAAAATAAGATATAAACAATGTTGATTAGACAACCATAATGCTTTGTTATGCACAAGACTAGATATTGCTCATGTTGTTGGTGTTGTTAGCTAGTTTCTCTCTAATCCTGGTAAAGATAATTGGAAAATAGTGAAGTGAATGCTAGGATATCTTAGAGGTACTTCTAGAGTGTGATTATGTTTTGGTAGTGGTGATCATGTGTACATGGCTACACATATGCAAATATGATCGGTGATATTGATTTCAGAAAATCCACTTCTAGATACATGATGAATTTTGCAAGGGGAGCGATGTCTTAGAAATCAATGTTACAAAAATGTGTTGGTTTATCTACTACCAAGATTGAGTATATTGTAGTAACTAGAGTATATAAAGAACTTTAGTGGATGAAGAAATCCCTACAAGAGTTGGTTGTTGAGCAAGAGAAAATGTGTGTTGTTTTGTGACAATCATAGTGCAATTCATCTTGCTAAGAACCCAATGTTTTATTCAACCTAAAGCACATTAAAGTGTGGTACCATTGGATATGATATGCTTTAGAGACGAAATCATTATCACTTGAGAAGAACAATATTGACGAGAATGATTCATATAGAATGACAAAAATGATTAACTGTCGAAAGCAGGTGGACATGGTAGAACAATTCTTTCTCACTTGAGTCGTGAGGGAGAGATTTGTAGGATGAGCTCATTCTTACAAGTAGACCCAATATTTATTTATTTTTAAAAAGAAGAAATTTTTAATTTTTATTTTTCGTGGCACAAGCCTATGAGTATTTTTATGTTTTCTACAAAAAGGTTTTATAATCTATATCAAGATGTAAAGGCAAAACATAGTTTTGGTGTACCTTATTCTTTTACTTATTATACCCTTTGCATTTTTTTAAATTATTTATTTATTTTTAATTGATGTTTATGGTTATTATTATGTTCAAGACAAATATAAACTTCCCCTTACTCTAAAGAAGTAACTTCCACATATTAATCATATATTTTTTATGACTTCCACGTATTAATTATCCCAAGTTATCCCGTAGAAAAATGGAAACTCAACATCTAATAAGATAGTTTTAGGACATCTCATTTTATCTCTATTGTATTTATATTCATTTCAATACCTTATAAGGCTAATCTAAGACATGTATGAGGCAAATCCTTATATTTATATACCAGTAGAAGATCCGTGCGTCCGCACGAGTATGAGAAAAGTATGAGATATATTATTAGTCATATTCATATTTTTTTTATTTGGATCTAACTGATTGTATTTAGTGTCATTTTATGAAGTATTTCAATCACATTTTAAATATTATATTGAAAAGATTGAAATACATAATAATCAATATTTTAGACTTTTCATTTTTTAGAGCAATATTTATGAATGATTTCTTGTTTGAATCTAATTGATTGAGTCTCATGTGACTTCATAAATCTTTTTATATACCAGTGAAAAAAAATGGAATCTAACTGAACTGATTGTCTTCTGTGTCACATTATTAAAAATAATATATATATTATTTGTTTTGTTTGCGGAATATAACGGGTTGTGTCCCGTACGACATTATGAACTATTCCAATAACATTTTTAAGATAAAAAATTATTTAAATATTATATAAAAATATTTGAAAATAAATTAAATTTGATTGATTAAGTTTTACTGCATTTTAGATCTTTTATTTATAAAAATAAATTATGGAATACTAGTGGCCTCTAAAAATAAAATGTTAAAAATATATTTCAACATTAAAATAAATGGAGGGATTTATGCTTAAACAGTTAAATAGTTGGAGAAAAGTTTATTTTTTAATGGTGGATCAAAATTTGTTATTTCACAATAAAACAAGCATTTAAACGGATGACAAAAACTGATTCTTAAACATTTAAATAATTGAAGAAAAGTAACAAATAATTTTAAGCTAGCTCGTATGATTATTCAAAGCTAAATTTATATCTAAATTTCAATCAAGAAGTTGCTTTCTCTTTAACGATTCTCAATTGTTGGAAAATGGAAACATGAGTTGGAAAATGGAAACATAGACATGATTTTAAAGTGTATTAATGTATTTAATTGATATATACTCCCTCTCCCTAGTTATAAACAAATTTCACTTTTTTAATTCATTAAATAACTAATGTATTTGGTCTATATATAAATCAGATACATTAATTATTTAATGAATCTAAAAAATAAAATTGAGTTATAATATGGGACGGAGGGAGTAAAATGAAAGTCGTTAATTTGAATTTAATTTGGTTTAGATTTTAATTTGGAATAGAAAATTTTCAAACTCTAATGTAATTAAAATTAATTTTTTATTCTATCAAATTCAAATTTTGTTTTAATTCACCAAAGGGAGTACTCTTTCTTTCTCACTAGTGCATTGTCATTTTTTTATAAAATCTTTAAAGATAGACTTAAATTTCTTAAAAGTTTTGTTTTAAGATAATTTTGAATTCAAATGTTTTTTACTAAAAAGTTATTGTTAATCTACTCCTAAAAGTTTATTGCACGAATATATATATTTGTTATTCATGTGCTCAACTCTATTTTAAATGTTGTTATAAGGTAAATTATTTATTGATATTTATACATTTAAAATTTATGCAATTAGTAATTTGATTCTGTTGTAATTAGAACTATCACACAATATCTTGTTTTGGTTAATAATTTTTTTGAAAGAAATGCTATGAAAAGAAAGTATATAATTGTTTTCAAAATTAATTTGATTTTATGCAAAATTAATTGCAATTAAAACTATCACATTCAAAATTTATGCAATTAATTTGATTTTATTAGTTGTTATAAAATTAATTCAAAACTTTATGATAATAATTTAATCCAAAATTTTGAGTTATTTTGAGTCAATCTTGATAGAATTCTTTCTTTTTCTTCATTCTTCACTCGAGTGAATCAATCAACCTTAGTTGCAAGATTGTATCGCTACACAATGATGATGAAAACAAGAAAAAAATTGAATAAGAAAGAAGATTAGGGTTTGACGGAAATTGGGAAAGAAGATGAATTTTGTAGAGTCTCTCTCTGTCCACAACCTTAGAAAATCTCGTCAATTTTGAAACTGCAAGATATTACAAGATTGTTATAAAAATAGGGGTTACTCCCTCTATTTATATTTGAGCTATCTTGCTCCCTAAGCTAAAGCCTGAAAATTTCAAAGTCCCAAAATACGTATTTTGATCTAAGTCGAAATCCTGTGTCAAGCAATCTGGTTCGACACTTCAACATCTAATACAACTCGATGCACACTACATGTTTCGACACTTCCTTGCTTCTGTCGAGCAACCTACTTTGACAAAGAAATTATAATTCAGCACATCACCTAATTCATTGTGTCTAAGCTATCTATATTCATCATAGATCTTAACTTCTTAAACACTTCGATCTTCACTCCTTTCATCATGATATCTGCAATCTGATTCTCAATTTTGCAGTGTTCCAAGTTCAACTTTGCTTCTGCTACCTGCTCTCGAAGATAGTGAACCTCATTTCAATGTGCTTGCTCTGTTCATGCACTATCGGATTCTCTTCCAGATTGGTAGCATATATCTTGTCGATCTTCATGTTAATTGCTCAATGATTTTTCCATGCAATCTCTTTGACCAGATTCACCATCCACTTTACTTGACATGCACAAAGAGAAACAACTATGTACTCTACTTCACACGATGACGGTGCTACTATTTGTTCCTTTCTTGAACTCCAAGAAACTGGTGCACCGCCTAGCATAAACACGTAACCTGTAACACCCCGATAATAAGATGATAATTATTTAAATTAAGTTAATAATATATTTATTAATTTAATTAGATAATTGGATTATTATTATTATTATTTTGGAATTATTGAATTATTATTATTATTGGAATAATATATAAGTTGGAAAATATATAAAGAGTCCATTTTGGGTAAAGAAAGTTTTTTCACGTGAAACTCAGAGAAGCGATCGTGAAAGAGGAAAAGGGCAAAGAGACAGAGCAAGGGCTGAAGGTTGAAGAGAGAAAAGCTTGGAGCTCAAAGATTTGCCGGATTAATCAGGTAAGGGGGGTTTATCGTCGATTAATGGGTATTATGGGATAATATGTGATGGGTAGTGATAAGCCGTTAATTTGACCCTAATTGGGATTGTTGATGCTGAAGGATTGAGTTGGATAAATTGTATTTAGACTGTAATTGAATCTGTGTTTGGGTTAGTTGTGAAATTCCGAACGTATAGCTTTTTACGGAATCGGAATCGGAGGTCCGGAAGTCCTCCAACGGCGGAAAATGCGGAGAATTCTGCGTTCTGCCTTGTGTTAGCGCAGGAGATGCTGTTTTGTCTGCGTTAACCGGTTAACCCAGGGTGTTAACCGGTTAACACTGTTATGAATTGTGAAATTGGTGTTGTTTTGCCTGCGTTAACCGGTTAACCCAGGGCGTTAACCGGTTAACACTGTTAAGTTTTGGACAGTGAGCGCGTTTTGCCTGCGTTAACCGGTTAACCCGGGGCGTTAACCGGTTAACACTGTTGCAGAGTGGAAAAATTGGCTTTTTAATGTTGTGTACATAATTGAGAGTTGGCATATGTTGGCGTATGATGTAATAGGGATTATTTCCCGCTGTTTTGAGCAGTATAGGTATTAGTAGAGTGTGCTAATACTGTGTTTAATTGATTTACATGATAATGATGTGTTGATACATGTGTTGATGATGTATGATGGTATGCATAATGATGTGAATGTATGTATTATGCATGTATATGTGAATGGACTGTTGTATGGCTTAGAGTGTGAGCATATGTCCGTTGTGAATTGTTGTTGATGCTGCATTGCTAGATGATTAGCGTGCATAGCATAGCCTTCGGGGCTGTAGCTAATTCCCATGGTGAGGAATTAGTGAGTGAATCATTGTGGATTTGTTGTTGATGTTTGCATGCTAGATGATTAGTGTGCATAGTCTAGCCTTCGGGGCTGTAGCTAATTCCCATGGTGAGGAATTAGTGAGTGAGTCACTAGGTCTCAAATGAGTGGGACTAGTGAGCTTAGTAGCCGTATCTGGAGGGATCGGTGAGCTTGAACTATATGTTCAAGAATAGTCGGTACCGCATGTGTGGAGTCTCATTGCATAATGTATGTATGGCGTATAATATGAATGGATGTATTCCAATATTATACGTGTGTTTGAGTTGTTGTAGAGTATGATTTGAGATTATACTTGTGCTTTATGTTGAAGTTGAGCTGATGTGCTGTTACTGATTGTATGTTGCGATTAGGGTGATTAATGTGTTAAATTACTTAACATGACATTATATTCTATAATGCTTATTATATTGATTGAGGAACTCACCCTTACAACTATTTTTCAGGTAACGAGAAATGAGTTGAGTAGAAGCGAATGCTGGGAGTCTAGTGTAGTCTCCTTAGTGGGTCGTGCTCTGATAGATGTAACATCGGGATGGGATGTCTTATGTTGTTGAATAATTTACATGTGAATGTTACATGTTTTACATGATTGAGTAGATCTCTATCCGCTGCGTTTTATGCAAATGTTTATGTTTTGAATTAATAAAAGAGCATGACCGTTATATTGTTGAATGGTGTGAATATTATGTGTGACACCCTTGAATGGCATAATTACTCTGAATTGTTATATGTTTATTATTTTTAATTAAATATTTGGGGTATTTTAGAAGGGTGTTACATTAGTGGTATCAGAGCATAGTCGGTCGAGTCGAGTCGTAATTATTCTGTTTCCCCTGTACGAGATAGGTGTTGTGTAACCCTATCAGTACTCATTGTTTTAGTTTGTTGGGTTTTCAGAATAGAGATGGCTGGAAGAGGTAGAGATGATGCTGCGATTGCTGAGGCTCTGGGTATGCTAGCTGGAGTACTTGGAGGAAATCCGAATGTTGTGGGAATGGGAGCTGCTCGTCAACTGAGTGAGTTCCAGAAGAACAATCCTCCAATGTTCAAGGGAGCATACGATCCAGATGGCGCTCAGAAGTGGTTGAAGGAGATCGAGAGGATCTTCCGAGTAACTGAGTGTGCCGATAACCAGAAGGTCAGGTTCGGTACGCATATGCTGTCAGAAGAAGCTGATGATTGGTGGGTGGCTACCCGCACTGAGTTGAAAATGCTGGGAATGCTGAGATCACTTGGGCTGTGTTCAGAGAGAGATTTCTGAGGAAATACTTTCCAGAGGATGTTAGAGGAAAGAAAGAGATAGAGTTTTTGGAATTGAAGCAGGGTAACAGGTCTGTTATTGAGTATGCTGCTAAGTTCACAGAACTGTCGAAGTATTACACTCCCTATAATGAGGCTGCTGGAGAATTTTCGAAATGTGTGAAGTTTGAGAACGGGTTGCGTCCCGAGATCAACCAGGCCATTGGATATCAGCGGATCAGAGTGTTTTCTGACTTGGTGGACTGTTGCAGGATTTTTGAACAGGATTCCAAAGCCAGAGCAGAGAGCTATCAACAGAGAGTTGATAGGAAAGGCAAGAATCAGAATGATCGTGGAAAACCGTATGCAGCTGGCAAAGGTTTCCAGAAGCAGAGTGGGATGAAGAGGCCTAGTGGGGGAGACTCTAGTGCTCCTACTAAGTGTTATAGATGTGGTCGGGCTGGACATCGTGTCCATGAGTGTACCAGTGCTGAGATGAAGTGTTTCAAGTGTGGCAAAGGTGGTCATTTGGATGCAGAGTGCCGGTTGAAGACTGTAACTTGTTTCAACTGTGGAGAGTTGGGTCATATCAGTCCACAGTGTCCTAAGCCGAAGAAAGAGAATCAGTCAGGAGGCAAGGTCTTTGCTTTATCAGGTTCTGAGACTTCTGCAGATGATCGTTTGATCCGAGGTACGTGTTATATTAATGGCTTTCCTCTTGTAGCTATTATTGACACCGGTGCTACTCATTCCTTTATATCTTTGGATTGTGCTGTGAAACTTAAGTTAGAGATGTCTGAGATGTATGGTAGTATGGTGATTGATACTCCTGCGAAGGGTTCAGTGACTACTACTTCAGTTTGTTTGAATTGTCCCTTGAGTATTTTTGGTAGAGACTTTGGGATAGACCTTGTGTGTCTTCCACTAGTGCAGATTGATGTTATCTTGGGTATGAACTGGTTGGTGGTTAACCGAGTTTATATTAACTGTTTTGATAAGACTGTGATATTTCCTGAGGTTGAGGAAGGAAAGGATTGTTTCTATCAGCGAGACAAGTGGATGAGGAAGTCGCAGATGGGGCAGAGTTGTTTATGCTGTTAGCGACTTTGGAGGCTAAAGATAAACTTGTGATTCGCGATCTAGCCGTGGTGTGTGACTTTCCTGATGTGTTTCCAGAAGAAGTGAATGAATTGCCGCCAGAGCGTGAAGTTGAGTTCTCGATTGATTTGGTACCTGGTACTAGACCGATATCGATGGCTCCGTACCGTATGTCTGCTGTTGAGTTAACTGAATTGAAGAGTCAGTTGGAAGATCTGTTGGATAAGAAATTTATTCGTCCGAGCGTGTCACCGTGGGGTGCACCAGTGTTATTGGTTAAGAAGAAAGAAGGTACTATGAGGTTGTGTGTAGACTACAGGCAACTGAATAAAGTGACGATCAAGAATCGGTATCCTTTGCCGAGGATTGATGATTTGATGGATCAATTGGTTGGTGCGAGGGTGTTCAGCAAGATAGATTTGAGATCTGGGTATCATCAGATACGTGTGAAAACTGAGGATATTCAGAAGACTGCTTTCAGAACAAGGTATGGACATTATGAGTATTCTGTAATGCCTTTTGGGGTGACTAATGCGCCTGGAGTATTTATGGAGTATATGAATAGGATTTTCCATCCGTACCTAGACCAGTTTGTTGTGGTGTTTATTGATGACATTTTGGTGTATTCGAAATCTGAAGAAGAGCATGCTGAGCATTTGAGAGTGGTTTTAGAAGTTCTACGAGAAAAGAAGTTATTTGCTAAACCCTCTAAATGTGAATTTTGGTTAGAAGAGGTTAGTTTTCTTGGTCATGTGATTTCAAGAGGTGGTGTTGCTGTTGATCCTTCTAAGATAGAAGCGGTATCTAAGTGGGAAGCTCCGAAGTCAGTTTCTGAGATAAGGAGTTTTCTTGGACTTGCAGGGTATTATAGAAAATTCATTGAGGGATTTTCTAAGTTGGCGTTACCATTGACGATGTTGACTAGAAAGGGGCAAGCGTTTGTGTGGGACTCGAAATGTGAAGAAGGTTTCCAAGAGTTAAAGAGGAGGTTGACTACTGCTCCTATTCTGATATTACCGAGTTCGTCGGAACCATTTGAGGTTTACTGTGATGCTTCATTGTTGGGTTTGGGTGGTGTGTTGATGCAGAATAAGCAGGTTATAGCTTATGCTTCGAGACAACTGAGGGTTCATGAGAGGAACTATCCGACACACGATTTAGAGTTGGCAGCTGTGGTATTTGTTCTGAAGTTATGGAGACATTATTTGTACGGGTCAAGATTTGAGGTTTTCAGTGACCATAAAAGTTTAAAGTATTTGTTTGATCAGAAAGAGCTGAATATGAGACAGAGGAGGTGGTTAGAATTTCTGAAGGATTATGATTTTGGTTTGAATTACCATCCGGGTAAAGCAAACGTAGTAGCTGATGCATTGAGTCGGAAATCATTGCATATGTCTATGTTAATGGTTAAAGAATTGGATTTAATTGAGCAGTTTAGAGATTTGAGTTTGGTGTGTGAGAGTACTCACAATAGTGTTAAATTGGGAATGTTGAAATTAACGAGTGGTATTCTGGATGAGATTAGAGAGGGTCAGAAATCCGATATGCTTTTGGTTGATAAGTTGACTTTAGTGAATCAAGGTCAAGGTGGTGAATTCAGAGTTGATGAGAATGGTGTTTTGAAATTTGGTAATCGGGTGTGTATTCCGGAGGTTACTGAGCTTAAGAAGAGTATTCTTGAAGAAGGACATCGTAGTGGTCTGAGTATTCATCCTGGAGCTACGAAGATGTATCATGATTTGAAAAAGTTATTTTGGTGGCCGGGGATGAAAAGAGAAATTGCGAGTTTTGTTTATTCTTGTTTGACTTGTCAGAAGTCAAAGATTGAGCATCAGAAGCCGTCTGGGCTAATGCAACCGTTGGCTATTCCAGAGTGGAAGTGGGATAGTATCAGTATGGATTTTGTTTCTGGGTTGCCGAGGACAAGTAAGAATTTTGAAGCTATTTGGGTGATTGTTGACAGATTGACAAAGTCGGCTCATTTCATTCCGATCAGAATGGATTATCCGTTAGAGAGATTAGCCGAGTTGTATATTGAGAAGATTGTAAGTTTGCATGGTATTCCGTCTAGTATTGTTTCGGACAGAGATCCTAGATTTACATCGAAGTTCTGGGAAGGTTTGCAGAGAGCTTTGGGAACTAAGCTGAGATTGAGTTCTGCATATCATCCGCAGACTGATGGTCAGACTGAGAGGACCATTCAGTCATTAGAGGATCTTTTGAGAGCTTGTGTTTTGGAAAAGGGAGGCGCTTGGGATTGTTATTTGCCTTTGATTGAGTTTACCTACAACAATAGTTTTCATTCGAGCATTGGTATGGCACCGTTTGAAGCTTTGTATGGTAGGAGATGTCGGACGCCTTTATGTTGGTATGAGTCCGGTGAGAGTGCTGTGGTTGGACCGGAGATTGTTCAACAGACTACAGAAAAGATTAAGATGATTCAGGAGAAGATGAGAATTGCTCAGAGTCGTCAGAAGAGTTATCATGATAAGAGGAGGAAGTCACTTGAGTTCCAAGAGGGAGATCATGTGTTTCTTCGTGTTACTCCGATAACTGGTGTCGGTCGAGCTTTGAAGTCGAAGAAGTTGACACCTCGATTTATTGGTCCTTATCAGATTTTGGAGAGGATAGGGGAGGTAGCCTATCGTGTCGCTTTACCGCCGTCGCTTGCGAATTTGCATGAGGTTTTTCATGTGTCTCAGTTGAGGAGGTACATCCATGATCCGTTGCATGTAGTCCAAGTAGATGATGTACAGGTGAGAGATAACCTGACTGTTGAGACATCACCTATGAGGATCGAGGATCGAGAGTTGAAGCAGTTGCGGGGTAAAGAGATTGCCTTGGTAAAGGTAGCTTGGGGAGGACCAGCAGGTGGCAACGTGACTTGGGAACTGGAGAGTAAGATGAAGGAGTCTTACCCAGAGTTGTTCGCTTGAGGTATGTTTTCGAGGACGAAAACTCTTTTAGTGGGGGAGAGTTGTAACACCCCGATAATAAGATGATAATTATTTAAATTAAGTTAATAATATATTTATTAATTTAATTAGATAATTGGATTATTATTATTATTATTTTGGAATTATTGAATTATTATTATTATTGGAATAATATATAAGTTGGAAAATATATAAAGAGTCCATTTTGGGTAAAGAAAGTTTTTTCACGTGAAACTCAGAGAAGCGATCGTGAAAGAGGAAAAGGGCAAAGAGACAGAGCAAGGGCTGAAGGTTGAAGAGAGAAAAGCTTGGAGCTCAAAGATTTGCCGGATTAATCAGGTAAGGGGGGTTTATCGTCGATTAATGGGTATTATGGGATAATATGTGATGGGTAGTGATAAGCCGTTAATTTGACCCTAATTGGGATTGTTGATGCTGAAGGATTGAGTTGGATAAATTGTATTTAGACTGTAATTGAATCTGTGTTTGGGTTAGTTGTGAAATTCCGAACGTATAGCTTTTTACGGAATCGGAATCGGAGGTCCGGAAGTCCTCCAACGGCGGAAAATGCGGAGAATTCTGCGTTCTGCCTTGTGTTAGCGCAGGAGATGCTGTTTTGTCTGCGTTAACCGGTTAACCCAGGGTGTTAACCGGTTAACACTGTTATGAATTGTGAAATTGGTGCTGTTTTGCCTGCGTTAACCGGTTAACCCAGGGCGTTAACCGGTTAACACTGTTAAGTTTTGGACAGTGAGCGCGTTTTGCCTGCGTTAACCGGTTAACCCGGGCGTTAACCGGTTAACACTGTTGCAGAGTGGAAAAATTGGCTTTTTAATGTTGTGTACATAATTGAGAGTTGGCATATGTTGGCGTATGATGTAATAGGGATTATTTCCCGCTGTTTTGAGCAGTATAGGTATTAGTAGAGTGTGCTAATACTGTGTTTAATTGATTTACATGATAATGATGTGTTGATACATGTGTTGATGATGTATGATGGTATGCATAATGATGTGAATGTATGTATTATGCATGTATATGTGAATGGACTGTTGTATGGCTTAGAGTGTGAGCATATGTCCGTTGTGAATTGTTGTTGATGCTGCATTGCTAGATGATTAGCGTGCATAGCATAGCCTTCGGGGCTGTAGCTAATTCCCATGGTGAGGAATTAGTGAGTGAATCATTGTGGATTTGTTGTTGATGTTTGCATGCTAGATGATTAGTGTGCATAGTCTAGCCTTCGGGGCTGTAGCTAATTCCCATGGTGAGGAATTAGTGAGTGAGTCACTAGGTCTCAAATGAGTGGGACTAGTGAGCTTAGTAGCCGTATCTGGAGGGATCGGTGAGCTTGAACTATATGTTCAAGAATAGTCGGTACCGCATGTGTGGAGTCTCATTGCATAATGTATGTATGGCGTATAATATGAATGGATGTATTCCAATATTATACGTGTGTTTGAGTTGTTGTAGAGTATGATTTGAGATTATACTTGTGCTTTATGTTGATGTTGAGCTGATGTGCTGTTACTGATTGTATGTTGCGATTAGGGTGATTAATGTGTTAAATTACTTAACATGACATTATATTCTATAATGCTTATTATATTGATTGAGGAACTCACCCTTACAACTATTTTTCAGGTAACGAGAAATGAGTTGAGTAGAAGCGAATGCTGGGAGTCTAGTGTAGTCTCCTTAGTGGGTCGTGCTCTGATAGATGTAACATCGGGATGGGATGTCTTATGTTGTTGAATAATTTACATGTGAATGTTACATGTTTTACATGATTGAGTAGATCTCTATCCGCTGCGTTTTATGCAAATGTTTATGTTTTGAATTAATAAAAGAGCATGACCGTTATATTGTTGAATGGTGTGAATATTATGTGTGACACCCTTGAATGGCATAATTACTCTGAATTGTTATATGTTTATTATTTTTAATTAAATATTTGGGGTATTTTAGAAGGGTGTTACATTAGTGGTATCAGAGCATAGTCGGTCGAGTCGAGTCGTAATTATTCTGTTTCCCCTGTACGAGATAGGTGTTGTGTAACCCTATCAGTACTCATTGTTTTAGTTTGTTGGGTTTTCAGAATAGAGATGGCTGGAAGAGGTAGAGATGATGCTGCGATTGCTGAGGCTCTGGGTATGCTAGCTGGAGTACTTGGAGGAAATCCGAATGTTGTGGGAATGGGAGCTGCTCGTCAACTGAGTGAGTTCCAGAAGAACAATCCTCCAATGTTCAAGGGAGCATACGATCCAGATGGCGCTCAGAAGTGGTTGAAGGAGATCGAGAGGATCTTCCGAGTAACTGAGTGTGCCGATAACCAGAAGGTCAGGTTCGGTACGCATATGCTGTCAGAAGAAGCTGATGATTGGTGGGTGGCTACCCGCACTGAGTTGAAAATGCTGGGAATGCTGAGATCACTTGGGCTGTGTTCAGAGAGAGATTTCTGAGGAAATACTTTCCAGAGGATGTTAGAGGAAAGAAAGAGATAGAGTTTTTGGAATTGAAGCAGGGTAACAGGTCTGTTATTGAGTATGCTGCTAAGTTCACAGAACTGTCGAAGTATTACACTCCCTATAATGAGGCTGCTGGAGAATTTTCGAAATGTGTGAAGTTTGAGAACGGGTTGCGTCCCGAGATCAAACAGGCCATTGGATATCAGCGGATCAGAGTGTTTTCTGACTTGGTGGACTGTTGCAGGATTTTTGAACAGGATTCCAAAGCCAGAGCAGAGAGCTATCAACAGAGAGTTGATAGGAAAGGCAAGAATCAGAATGATCGTGGAAAACCGTATGCAGCTGGCAAAGGTTTCCAGAAGCAGAGTGGGATGAAGAGGCCTAGTGGGGGAGACTCTAGTGCTCCTGCTAAGTGTTATAGATGTGGTCGGGCTGGACATCGTGTCCATGAGTGTACCAGTGCTGAGATGAAGTGTTTCAAGTGTGGCAAAGGTGGTCATTTGGCTGCAGAGTGCCGGTTGAAGACTGTAACTTGTTTCAACTGTGGAGAGTTGGGTCATATCAGTCCACAGTGTCCTAAGCCGAAGAAAGAGAATCAGTCAGGAGGCAAGGTCTTTGCTTTATCAGGTTCTGAGACTTCTGCAGATGATCGTTTGATCCGAGGTACGTGTTATATTAATGGCTTTCCTCTTGTAGCTATTATTGACACCGGTGCTACTCATTCCTTTATATCTTTGGATTGTGCTGTGAAACTTAAGTTAGAGATGTCTGAGATGTATGGTAGTATGGTGATTGATACTCCTGCGAAGGGTTCAGTGACTACTACTTCAGTTTGTTTGAATTGTCCCTTGAGTATTTTTGGTAGAGACTTTGGGATAGACCTTGTGTGTCTTCCACTAGTGCAGATTGATGTTATCTTGGGTATGAACTGGTTGGTGGTTAACCGAGTTTATATTAACTGTTTTGATAAGACTGTGATATTTCCTGAGGTTGAGGAAGGAAAGGATTGTTTCTATCAGCGAGACAAGTGGATGAGGAAGTCGCAGATGGGGCAGAGTTGTTTATGCTGTTAGCGACTTTGGAGGCTAAAGATAAACTTGTGATTCGCGATCTAGCCGTGGTGTGTGACTTTCCTGATGTGTTTCCAGAAGAAGTGAATGAATTGCCGCCAGAGCGTGAAGTTGAGTTCTCGATTGATTTGGTACCTGGTACTAGACCGATATCGATGGCTCCGTACCGTATGTCTGCTGTTGAGTTAACTGAATTGAAGAGTCAGTTGGAAGATCTGTTGGATAAGAAATTTATTCGTCCGAGCGTGTCACCGTGGGGTGCACCAGTGTTATTGGTTAAGAAGAAAGAAGGTACTATGAGGTTGTGTGTGGACTACAGGCAACTGAATAAAGTGACGATCAAGAATCGGTATCCTTTGCCGAGGATTGATGATTTGATGGATCAATTGGTTGGTGCGAGGGTGTTCAGCAAGATAGATTTGAGATCTGGGTATCATCAGATACGTGTGAAAACTGAGGATATTCAGAAGACTGCTTTCAGAACAAGGTATGGACATTATGAGTATTCTGTAATGCCTTTTGGGGTGACTAATGCGCCTGGAGTATTTATGGAGTATATGAATAGGATTTTCCATCCGTACCTAGACCAGTTTGTTGTGGTGTTTATTGATGACATTTTGGTGTATTCGAAATCTGAAGAAGAGCATGCTGAGCATTTGAGAGTGGTTTTAGAAGTTCTACGAGAAAAGAAGTTATTTGCTAAACCCTCTAAATGTGAATTTTGGTTAGAAGAGGTTAGTTTTCTTGGTCATGTGATTTCAAGAGGTGGTGTTGCTGTTGATCCTTCTAAGATAGAAGCGGTATCTAAGTGGGAAGCTCCGAAGTCAGTTTCTGAGATAAGGAGTTTTCTTGGACTTGCAGGGTATTATAGAAAATTCATTGAGGGATTTCTAAGTTGGCGTTACCATTGACGATGTTGACTAGAAAGGGGCAAGCGTTTGTGTGGGACTCGAAATGTGAAGAAGGTTTCCAAGAGTTAAAGAGGAGGTTGACTACTGCTCCTATTCTGATATTACCGAGTTCGTCGGAACCATTTGAGGTTTACTGTGATGCTTCATTGTTGGGTTTGGGTGGTGTGTTGATGCAGAATAAGCAGGTTATAGCTTATGCTTCGAGACAACTGAGGGTTCATGAGAGGAACTATCCGACACACGATTTAGAGTTGGCAGCTGTGGTATTTGTTCTGAAGTTATGGAGACATTATTTGTACGGGTCAAGATTTGAGGTTTTCAGTGACCATAAAAGTTTAAAGTATTTGTTTGATCAGAAAGAGCTGAATATGAGACAGAGGAGGTGGTTAGAATTTCTGAAGGATTATGATTTTGGTTTGAATTACCATCCGGGTAAAGCAAACGTAGTAGCTGATGCATTGAGTCGGAAATCATTGCATATGTCTATGTTAATGGTTAAAGAATTGGATTTAATTGAGCAGTTTAGAGATTTGAGTTTGGTGTGTGAGAGTACTCACAATAGTGTTAAATTGGGAATGTTGAAATTAACGAGTGGTATTCTGGATGAGATTAGAGAGGGTCAGAAATCCGATATGCTTTTGGTTGATAAGTTGACTTTAGTGAATCAAGGTCAAGGTGGTGAATTCAGAGTTGATGAGAATGGTGTTTTGAAATTTGGTAATCGGGTGTGTATTCCGGATGTTACTGAGCTTAAGAAGAGTATTCTTGAAGAAGGACATCGTAGTGGTCTGAGTATTCATCCTGGAGCTACGAAGATGTATCATGATTTGAAAAAGTTATTTTGGTGGCCGGGGATGAAAAGAGAAATTGCGAGTTTTGTTTATTCTTGTTTGACTTGTCAGAAGTCAAAGATTGAGCATCAGAAGCCGTCTGGGCTAATGCAACCGTTGGCTATTCCAGAGTGGAAGTGGGATAGTATCAGTATGGATTTTGTTTCTGGGTTGCCGAGGACAAGTAAGAATTTTGAAGCTATTTGGGTGATTGTTGACAGATTGACAAAGTCGGCTCATTTCATTCCGATCAGAATGGATTATCCGTTAGAGAGATTAGCCGAGTTGTATATTGAGAAGATTGTAAGTTTGCATGGTATTCCGTCTAGTATTGTTTCGGACAGAGATCCTAGATTTACATCGAAGTTCTGGGAAGGTTTGCAGAGAGCTTTGGGAACTAAGCTGAGATTGAGTTCTGCATATCATCCGCAGACTGATGGTCAGACTGAGAGGACCATTCAGTCATTAGAGGATCTTTTGAGAGCTTGTGTTTTGGAAAAGGGAGGCGCTTGGGATTGTTATTTGCCTTTGATTGAGTTTACCTACAACAATAGTTTTCATTCGAGCATTGGTATGGCACCGTTTGAAGCTTTGTATGGTAGGAGATGTCGGACGCCTTTATGTTGGTATGAGTCCGGTGAGAGTGCTGTGGTTGGACCGGAGATTGTTCAACAGACTACAGAAAAGATTAAGATGATTCAGGAGAAGATGAGAATTGCTCAGAGTCGTCAGAAGAGTTATCATGATAAGAGGAGGAAGTCACTTGAGTTCCAAGAGGGAGATCATGTGTTTCTTCGTGTTACTCCGATAACTGGTGTCGGTCGAGCTTTGAAGTCGAAGAAGTTGACACCTCGATTTATTGGTCCTTATCAGATTTTGGAGAGGATAGGGGAGGTAGCCTATCGTGTCGCTTTACCGCCGTCGCTTGCGAATTTGCATGAGGTTTTTCATGTGTCTCAGTTGAGGAGGTACATCCATGATCCGTCGCATGTAGTCCAAGTAGATGATGTACAGGTGAGAGATAACCTGACTGTTGAAACATCACCTATGAGGATCGAGGATCGAGAGTTGAAGCAGTTGCGGGGTAAAGAGATTGCCTTGGTGAAGGTAGCTTGGGGAGGACCAGCAGGTGGCAACGTGACTTGGGAACTGGAGAGTAAGATGAAGGAGTCTTACCCAGAGTTGTTCGCTTGAGGTATGTTTTCGAGGACGAAAACTCTTTTAGTGGGGGAGAGTTGTAACACCCCGATAATAAGATGATAATTATTTAAATTAAGTTAATAATATATTTATTAATTTAATTAGATAATTGGATTATTATTATTATTATTTTGGAATTATTGAATTATTATTATTATTGGAATAATATATAAGTTGGAAAATATATAAAGAGTCCATTTTGGGTAAAGAAAGTTTTTTCACGTGAAACTCAGAGAAGCGATCGTGAAAGAGGAAAAGGGCAAAGAGACAGAGCAAGGGCTGAAGGTTGAAGAGAGAAAAGCTTGGAGCTCAAAGATTTGCCGGATTAATCAGGTAAGGGGGGTTTATCGTCGATTAATGGGTATTATGGGATAATATGTGATGGGTAGTGATAAGCCGTTAATTTGACCCTAATTGGGATTGTTGATGCTGAAGGATTGAGTTGGATAAATTGTATTTAGACTGTAATTGAATCTGTGTTTGGGTTAGTTGTGAAATTCCGAACGTATAGCTTTTTACGGAATCGGAATCGGAGGTCCGGAAGTCCTCCAACGGCGGAAAATGCGGAGAATTCTGCATTCTGCCTTGTGTTAGCGCAGGAGATGCTGTTTTGTCTGCGTTAACCGGTTAACCCAGGGTGTTAACCGGTTAACACTGTTATGAATTGTGAAATTGGTGCTGTTTTGCCTGCGTTAACCGGTTAACCCAGGGCGTTAACCGGTTAACACTGTTAAGTTTTGGACAGTGAGCGCGTTTTGCCTGCGTTAACCGGTTAACCCGGGCGTTAACCGGTTAACACTGTTGCAGAGTGGAAAAATTGGCTTTTTAATGTTGTGTACATAATTGAGAGTTGGCATATGTTGGCGTATGATGTAATAGGGATTATTTCCCGCTGTTTTGAGCAGTATAGGTATTAGTAGAGTGTGCTAATACTGTGTTTAATTGATTTACATGATAATGATGTGTTGATACATGTGTTGATGATGTATGATGGTATGCATAATGATGTGAATGTATGTATTATGCATGTATATGTGAATGGACTGTTGTATGGCTTAGAGTGTGAGCATATGTCCGTTGTGAATTGTTGTTGATGCTGCATTGCTAGATGATTAGCGTGCATAGCATAGCCTTCGGGGCTGTAGCTAATTCCCATGGTGAGGAATTAGTGAGTGAATCATTGTGGATTTGTTGTTGATGTTTGCATGCTAGATGATTAGTGTGCATAGTCTAGCCTTCGGGGCTGTAGCTAATTCCCATGGTGAGGAATTAGTGAGTGAGTCACTAGGTCTCAAATGAGTGGGACTAGTGAGCTTAGTAGCCGTATCTGGAGGGATCGGTGAGCTTGAACTATATGTTCAAGAATAGTCGGTACCGCATGTGTGGAGTCTCATTGCATAATGTATGTATGGCGTATAATATGAATGGATGTATTCCAATATTATACGTGTGTTTGAGTTGTTGTAGAGTATGATTTGAGATTATACTTGTGCTTTATGTTGATGTTGAGCTGATGTGCTGTTACTGATTGTATGTTGCGATTAGGGTGATTAATGTGTTAAATTACTTAACATGACATTATATTCTATAATGCTTATTATATTGATTGAGGAACTCACCCTTACAACTATTTTTCAGGTAACGAGAAATGAGTTGAGTAGAAGCGAATGCTGGGAGTCTAGTGTAGTCTCCTTAGTGGGTCGTGCTCTGATAGATGTAACATCGGGATGGGATGTCTTATGTTGTTGAATAATTTACATGTGAATGTTACATGTTTTACATGATTGAGTAGATCTCTATCCGCTGCGTTTTATGCAAATGTTTATGTTTTGAATTAATAAAAGAGCATGACCGTTATATTGTTGAATGGTGTGAATATTATGTGTGACACCCTTGAATGGCATAATTACTCTGAATTGTTATATGTTTATTATTTTTAATTAAATATTTGGGGTATTTTAGAAGGGTGTTACATTAGTGGTATCAGAGCATAGTCGGTCGAGTCGAGTCGTAATTATTCTGTTTCCCCTGTACGAGATAGGTGTTGTGTAACCCTATCAGTACTCATTGTTTTAGTTTGTTGGGTTTTCAGAATAGAGATGGCTGGAAGAGGTAGAGATGATGCTGCGATTGCTGAGGCTCTGGGTATGCTAGCTGGAGTACTTGGAGGAAATCCGAATGTTGTGGGAATGGGAGCTGCTCGTCAACTGAGTGAGTTCCAGAAGAACAATCCTCCAATGTTCAAGGGAGCATACGATCCAGATGGCGCTCAGAAGTGGTTGAAGGAGATCGAGAGGATCTTCCGAGTAACTGAGTGTGCCGATAACCAGAAGGTCAGGTTCGGTACGCATATGCTGTCAGAAGAAGCTGATGATTGGTGGGTGGCTACCCGCACTGAGTTGAAAATGCTGGGAATGCTGAGATCACTTGGGCTGTGTTCAGAGAGAGATTTCTGAGGAAATACTTTCCAGAGGATGTTAGAGGAAAGAAAGAGATAGAGTTTTTGGAATTGAAGCAGGGTAACAGGTCTGTTACTGAGTATGCTGCTAAGTTCACAGAACTGTCGAAGTATTACACTCCCTATAATGAGGCTGCTGGAGAATTTTCGAAATGTGTGAAGTTTGAGAACGGGTTGCGTCCCGAGATCAAACAGGCCATTGGATATCAGCGGATCAGAGTGTTTTCTGACTTGGTGGACTGTTGCAGGATTTTTGAACAGGATTCCAAAGCCAGAGCAGAGAGCTATCAACAGAGAGTTGATAGGAAAGGCAAGAATCAGAATGATCGTGGAAAACCGTATGCAGCTGGCAAAGGTTTCCAGAAGCAGAGTGGGATGAAGAGGCCTAGTGGGGGAGACTCTAGTGCTCCTGCTAAGTGTTATAGATGTGGTCGGGCTGGACATCGTGTCCATGAGTGTACCAGTGCTGAGATGAAGTGTTTCAAGTGTGGCAAAGGTGGTCATTTGGCTGCAGAGTGCCGGTTGAAGACTGTAACTTGTTTCAACTGTGGAGAGTTGGGTCATATCAGTCCACAGTGTCCTAAGCCGAAGAAAGAGAATCAGTCAGGAGGCAAGGTCTTTGCTTTATCAGGTTCTGAGACTTCTGCAGATGATCGTTTGATCCGAGGTACGTGTTATATTAATGGCTTTCCTCTTGTAGCTATTATTGACACCGGTGCTACTCATTCCTTTATATCTTTGGATTGTGCTGTGAAACTTAAGTTAGAGATATCTGAGATGTATGGTAGTATGGTGATTGATACTCCTGCGAAGGGTTCAGTGACTACTACTTCAGTTTGTTTGAATTGTCCCTTGAGTATTTTTGGTAGAGACTTTGGGATAGACCTTGTGTGTCTTCCACTAGTGCAGATTGATGTTATCTTGGGTATGAACTGGTTGGTGGTTAACCGAGTTTATATTAACTGTTTTGATAAGACTGTGATATTTCCTGAGGTTGAGGAAGGAAAGGATTGTTTCTATCAGCGAGACAAGTGGATGAGGAAGTCGCAGATGGGGCAGAGTTGTTTATGCTGTTAGCGACTTTGGAGGCTAAAGATAAACTTGTGATTCGCGATCTAGCCGTGGTGTGTGACTTTCCTGATGTGTTTCCAGAAGAAGTGAATGAATTGCCGCCAGAGCGTGAAGTTGAGTTCTCGATTGATTTGGTACCTGGTACTAGACCGATATCGATGGCTCCGTACCGTATGTCTGCTGTTGAGTTAACTGAATTGAAGAGTCAGTTGGAAGATCTGTTGGATAAGAAATTTATTCGTCCGAGCGTGTCACCGTGGGGTGCACCAGTGTTATTGGTTAAGAAGAAAGAAGGTACTATGAGGTTGTGTGTGGACTACAGGCAACTGAATAAAGTGACGATCAAGAATCGGTATCCTTTGCCGAGGATTGATGATTTGATGGATCAATTGGTTGGTGCGAGGGTGTTCAGCAAGATAGATTTGAGATCTGGGTATCATCAGATACGTGTGAAAACTGAGGATATTCAGAAGACTGCTTTCAGAACAAGGTATGGACATTATGAGTATTCTGTAATGCCTTTTGGGTGACTAATGCGCCTGGAGTATTTATGGAGTATATGAATAGGATTTTCCATCCGTACCTAGACCAGTTTGTTGTGGTGTTTATTGATGACATTTTGGTGTATTCGAAATCTGAAGAAGAGCATGCTGAGCATTTGAGAGTGGTTTTAGAAGTTCTACGAGAAAAGAAGTTATTTGCTAAACCCTCTAAATGTGAATTTTGGTTAGAAGAGGTTAGTTTTCTTGGTCATGTGATTTCAAGAGGTGGTGTTGCTGTTGATCCTTCTAAGATAGAAGCGGTATCTAAGTGGGAAGCTCCGAAGTCAGTTTCTGAGATAAGGAGTTTTCTTGGACTTGCAGGGTATTATAGAAAATTCATTGAGGGATTTCTAAGTTGGCGTTACCATTGACGATGTTGACTAGAAAGGGGCAAGCGTTTGTGTGGGACTCGAAATGTGAAGAAGGTTTCCAAGAGTTAAAGAGGAGGTTGACTACTGCTCCTATTCTGATATTACCGAGTTCGTCGGAACCATTTGAGGTTTACTGTGATGCTTCATTGTTGGGTTTGGGTGGTGTGTTGATGCAGAATAAGCAGGTTATAGCTTATGCTTCGAGACAACTGAGGGTTCATGAGAGGAACTATCCGACACACGATTTAGAGTTGGCAGCTGTGGTATTTGTTCTGAAGTTATGGAGACATTATTTGTACGGGTCAAGATTTGAGGTTTTCAGTGACCATAAAAGTTTAAAGTATTTGTTTGATCAGAAAGAGCTGAATATGAGACAGAGGAGGTGGTTAGAATTTCTGAAGGATTATGATTTTGGTTTGAATTACCATCCGGGTAAAGCAAACGTAGTAGCTGATGCATTGAGTCGGAAATCATTGCATATGTCTATGTTAATGGTTAAAGAATTGGATTTAATTGAGCAGTTTAGAGATTTGAGTTTGGTGTGTGAGAGTACTCACAATAGTGTTAAATTGGGAATGTTGAAATTAACGAGTGGTATTCTGGATGAGATTAGAGAGGGTCAGAAATCCGATATGCTTTTGGTTGATAAGTTGACTTTAGTGAATCAAGGTCAAGGTGGTGAATTCAGAGTTGATGAGAATGGTGTTTTGAAATTTGGTAATCGGGTGTGTATTCCGGAGGTTACTGAGCTTAAGAAGAGTATTCTTGAAGAAGGACATCGTAGTGGTCTGAGTATTCATCCTGGAGCTACGAAGATGTATCATGATTTGAAAAAGTTATTTTGGTGGCCGGGGATGAAAAGAGAAATTGCGAGTTTTGTTTATTCTTGTTTGACTTGTCAGAAGTCAAAGATTGAGCATCAGAAGCCGTCTGGGCTAATGCAACCGTTGGCTATTCCAGAGTGGAAGTGGGATAGTATCAGTATGGATTTTGTTTCTGGGTTGCCGAGGACAAGTAAGAATTTTGAAGCTATTTGGGTGATTGTTGACAGATTGACAAAGTCGGCTCATTTCATTCCGATCAGAATGGATTATCCGTTAGAGAGATTAGCCGAGTTGTATATTGAGAAGATTGTAAGTTTGCATGGTATTCCGTCTAGTATTGTTTCGGACAGAGATCCTAGATTTACATCGAAGTTCTGGGAAGGTTTGCAGAGAGCTTTGGGAACTAAGCTGAGATTGAGTTCTGCATATCATCCGCAGACTGATGGTCAGACTGAGAGGACCATTCAGTCATTAGAGGATCTTTTGAGAGCTTGTGTTTTGGAAAAGGGAGGCGCTTGGGATTGTTATTTGCCTTTGATTGAGTTTACCTACAACAATAGTTTTCATTCGAGCATTGGTATGGCACCGTTTGAAGCTTTGTATGGTAGGAGATGTCGGACGCCTTTATGTTGGTATGAGTTCGGTGAGAGTGCTGTGGTTGGACCGGAGATTGTTCAACAGACTACAGAAAAGATTAAGATGATTCAGGAGAAGATGAGAATTGCTCAGAGTCGTCAGAAGAGTTATCATGATAAGAGGAGGAAGTCACTTGAGTTCCAAGAGGGAGATCATGTGTTTCTTCGTGTTACTCCGATAACTGGTGTCGGTCGAGCTTTGAAGTCGAAGAAGTTGACACCTCGATTTATTGGTCCTTATCAGATTTTGGAGAGGATAGGGGAGGTAGCCTATCGTGTCGCTTTACCGCCGTCGCTTGCGAATTTGCATGAGGTTTTTCATGTGTCTCAGTTGAGGAGGTACATCCATGATCCGTCGCATGTAGTCCAAGTAGATGATGTACAGGTGAGAGATAACCTGACTGTTGAGACATCACCTATGAGGATCGAGGATCGAGAGTTGAAGCAGTTGCGGGGTAAAGAGATTGCCTTGGTGAAGGTAGCTTGGGGAGGACCAGCAGGTGGCAACGTGACTTGGGAACTGGAGAGTAAGATGAAGGAGTCTTACCCAGAGTTGTTCGCTTGAGGTATGTTTTCGAGGACGAAAACTCTTTTAGTGGGGGAGAGTTGTAACACCCCGATAATAAGATGATAATTATTTAAATTAAGTTAATAATATATTTATTAATTTAATTAGATAATTGGATTATTATTATTATTATTTTGGAATTATTGAATTATTATTATTATTGGAATAATATATAAGTTGGAAAATATATAAAGAGTCCATTTTGGGTAAAGAAAGTTTTTTCACGTGAAACTCAGAGAAGCGATCGTGAAAGAGGAAAAGGGCAAAGAGACAGAGTAAGGGCTGAAGGTTGAAGAGAGAAAAGCTTGGAGCTCAAAGATTTGCCGGATTAATCAGGTAAGGGGGGTTTATCGTCGATTAATGGGTATTATGGGATAATATGTGATGGGTAGTGATAAGCCGTTAATTTGACCCTAATTGGGATTGTTGATGCTGAAGGATTGAGTTGGATAAATTGTATTTAGACTGTAATTGAATCTGTGTTTGGGTTAGTTGTGAAATTCCGAACGTATAGCTTTTTACGGAATCGGAATCGGAGGTCCGGAAGTCCTCCAACGGCGGAAAATGCGGAGAATTCTGCGTTCTGCCTTGTGTTAGCGCAGGAGATGCTGTTTTGTCTGCGTTAACCGGTTAACCCAGGGTGTTAACCGGTTAACACTGTTATGAATTGTGAAATTGGTGCTGTTTTGCCTGCGTTAACCGGTTAACCCAGGGCGTTAACCGGTTAACACTGTTAAGTTTTGGACAGTGAGCGCGTTTTGCCTGCGTTAACCGGTTAACCCAGGGCGTTAACCGGTTAACACTGTTGCAGAGTGGAAAAATTGGCTTTTTAATGTTGTGTACATAATTGAGAGTTGGCATATGTTGGCGTATGATGTAATAGGGATTATTTCCCGCTGTTTTGAGCAGTATAGGTATTAGTAGAGTGTGCTAATACTGTGTTTAATTGATTTACATGATAATGATGTGTTGATACATGTGTTGATGATGTATGATGGTATGCATAATGATGTGAATGTATGTATTATGCATGTATATGTGAATGGACTGTTGTATGGCTTAGAGTGTGAGCATATGTCCGTTGTGAATTGTTGTTGATGCTGCATTGCTAGATGATTAGCGTGCATAGCATAGCCTTCGGGGCTGTAGCTAATTCCCATGGTGAGGAATTAGTGAGTGAATCATTGTGGATTTGTTGTTGATGTTTGCATGCTAGATGATTAGTGTGCATAGTCTAGCCTTCGGGGCTGTAGCTAATTCCCATGGTGAGGAATTAGTGAGTGAGTCACTAGGTCTCAAATGAGTGGGACTAGTGAGCTTAGTAGCCGTATCTGGAGGGATCGGTGAGCTTGAACTATATGTTCAAGAATAGTCGGTACCGCATGTGTGGAGTCTCATTGCATAATGTATGTATGGCGTATAATATGAATGGATGTATTCCAATATTATACGTGTGTTTGAGTTGTTGTAGAGTATGATTTGAGATTATACTTGTGCTTTATGTTGATGTTGAGCTGATGTGCTGTTATTGATTGTATGTTGCGATTAGGGTGATTAATGTGTTAAATTACTTAACATGACATTATATTCTATAATGCTTATTATATTGATTGAGGAACTCACCCTTACAACTATTTTTCAGGTAACGAGAAATGAGTTGAGTAGAAGCGAATGCTGGGAGTCTAGTGTAGTCTCCTTAGTGGGTCGTGCTCTGATAGATGTAACATCGGGATGGGATGTCTTATGTTGTTGAATAATTTACATGTGAATGTTACATGTTTTACATGATTGAGTAGATCTCTATCCGCTGCGTTTTATGCAAATGTTTATGTTTTGAATTAATAAAAGAGCATGACCGTTATATTGTTGAATGGTGTGAATATTATGTGTGACACCCTTGAATGGCATAATTACTCTGAATTGTTATATGTTTATTATTTTTAATTAAATATTTGGGGTATTTTAGAAGGGTGTTACATTAGTGGTATCAGAGCATAGTCGGTCGAGTCGAGTCGTAATTATTCTGTTTCCCCTGTACGAGATAGGTGTTGTGTAACCCTATCAGTACTCATTGTTTTAGTTTGTTGGGTTTTCAGAATAGAGATGGCTGGAAGAGGTAGAGATGATGCTGCGATTGCTGAGGCTCTGGGTATGCTAGCTGGAGTACTTGGAGGAAATCCGAATGTTGTGGGAATGGGAGCTGCTCGTCAACTGAGTGAGTTCCAGAAGAACAATCCTCCAATGTTCAAGGGAGCATACGATCCAGATGGCGCTCAGAAGTGGTTGAAGGAGATCGAGAGGATCTTCCGAGTAACTGAGTGTGCCAATAACCAGAAGGTCAGGTTCGGTACGCATATGCTGTCAGAAGAAGCTGATGATTGGTGGGTGGCTACCCGCACTGAGTTGAAAATGCTGGGAATGCTGAGATCACTTGGGCTGTGTTCAGAGAGAGATTTCTGAGGAAATACTTTCCAGAGGATGTTAGAGGAAAGAAAGAGATAGAGTTTTTGGAATTGAAGCAGGGTAACAGGTCTGTTACTGAGTATGCTGCTAAGTTCACAGAACTGTCGAAGTATTACACTCCCTATAATGAGGCTGCTGGAGAATTTTCGAAATGTGTGAAGTTTGAGAACGGGTTGCGTCCCGAGATCAAACAGGCCATTGGATATCAGCGGATCAGAGTGTTTTCTGACTTGGTGGACTGTTGCAGGATTTTTGAACAGGATTCCAAAGCCAGAGCAGAGAGCTATCAACAGAGAGTTGATAGGAAAGGCAAGAATCAGAATGATCGTGGAAAACCGTATGCAGTTGGCAAAGGTTTCCAGAAGCAGAGTGGGATGAAGAGGCCTAGTGGGGGAGACTCTAGTGCTCCTGCTAAGTGTTATAGATGTGGTCGGGCTGGACATCGTGTCCATGAGTGTACCAGTGCTGAGATGAAGTGTTTCAAGTGTGGCAAAGGTGGTCATTTGGCTGCAGAGTGCCGGTTGAAGACTGTAACTTGTTTCAACTGTGGAGAGTTGGGTCATATCAGTCCACGGTGTCCTAAGCCGAAGAAAGAGAATCAGTCAGGAGGCAAGGTCTTTGCTTTATCAGGTTCTGAGACTTCTGCAGATGATCGTTTGATCCGAGGTACGTGTTATATTAATGGCTTTCCTCTTGTAGCTATTATTGACACCGGTGCTACTCATTCCTTTATATCTTTGGATTGTGCTGTGAAACTTAAGTTAGAGATGTCTGAGATGTATGGTAGTATGGTGATTGATACTCCTGCGAAGGGTTCAGTGACTACTACTTCAGTTTGTTTGAATTGTCCCTTGAGTATTTTTGGTAGAGACTTTGGGATAGACCTTGTGTGTCTTCCACTAGTGCAGATTGATGTTATCTTGGGTATGAACTGGTTGGTGGTTAACCGAGTTTATATTAACTGTTTTGATAAGACTGTGATATTTCCTGAGGTTGAGGAAGGAAAGGATTGTTTCTATCAGCGAGACAAGTGGATGAGGAAGTCGCAGATGGGGCAGAGTTGTTTATGCTGTTAGCGACTTTGGAGGCTAAAGATAAACTTGTGATTCGCGATCTAGCCGTGGTGTGTGACTTTCCTGATGTGTTTCCAGAAGAAGTGAATGAATTGCCGCCAGAGCGTGAAGTTGAGTTCTCGATTGATTTGGTACCTGGTACTAGACCGATATCGATGGCTCCGTACCGTATGTCTGCTGTTGAGTTAACTGAATTGAAGAGTCAGTTGGAAGATCTGTTGGATAAGAAATTTATTCGTCCGAGCGTGTCACCGTGGGGTGCACCAGTGTTATTGGTTAAGAAGAAAGAAGGTACTATGAGGTTGTGTGTAGACTACAGGCAACTGAATAAAGTGACGATCAAGAATCGGTATCCTTTGCCGAGGATTGATGATTTGATGGATCAATTGGTTGGTGCGAGGGTGTTCAGCAAGATAGATTTGAGATCTGGGTATCATCAGATACGTGTGAAAACTGAGGATATTCAGAAGACTGCTTTCAGAACAAGGTATGGACATTATGAGTATTCTGTAATGCCTTTTGGGGTGACTAATGCGCCTGGAGTATTTATGGAGTATATGAATAGGATTTTCCATCCGTACCTAGACCAGTTTGTTGTGGTGTTTATTGATGACATTTTGGTGTATTCGAAATCTGAAGAAGAGCATGCTGAGCATTTGAGAGTGGTTTTAGAAGTTCTACGAGAAAAGAAGTTATTTGCTAAACCCTCTAAATGTGAATTTTGGTTAGAAGAGGTTAGTTTTCTTGGTCATGTGATTTCAAGAGGTGGTGTTGCTGTTGATCCTTCTAAGATAGAAGCGGTATCTAAGTGGGAAGCTCCGAAGTCAGTTTCTGAGATAAGGAGTTTTCTTGGACTTGCAGGGTATTATAGAAAATTCATTGAGGGATTTCTAAGTTGGCGTTACCATTGACGATGTTGACTAGAAAGGGGCAAGCGTTTGTGTGGGACTCGAAATGTGAAGAAGGTTTCCAAGAGTTAAAGAGGAGGTTGACTACTGCTCCTATTCTGATATTACCGAGTTCGTCGGAACCATTTGAGGTTTACTGTGATGCTTCATTGTTGGGTTTGGGTGGTGTGTTGATGCAGAATAAGCAGGTTATAGCTTATGCTTCGAGACAACTGAGGGTTCATGAGAGGAACTATCCGACACACGATTTAGAGTTGGCAGTTGTGGTATTTGTTCTGAAGTTATGGAGACATTATTTGTACGGGTCAAGATTTGAGGTTTTCAGTGACCATAAAAGTTTAAAGTATTTGTTTGATCAGAAAGAGCTGAATATGAGACAGAGGAGGTGGTTAGAATTTCTGAAGGATTATGATTTTGGTTTGAATTACCATCCGGGTAAAGCAAACGTAGTAGCTGATGCATTGAGTCGGAAATCATTGCATATGTCTATGTTAATGGTTAAAGAATTGGATTTAATTGAGCAGTTTAGAGATTTGAGTTTGGTGTGTGAGAGTACTCACAATAGTGTTAAATTGGGAATGTTGAAATTAACGAGTGGTATTCTGGATGAGATTAGAGAGGGTCAGAAATCCGATATGCTTTTGGTTGATAAGTTGACTTTAGTGAATCAAGGTCAAGGTGGTGAATTCAGAGTTGATGAGAATGGTGTTTTGAAATTTGGTAATCGGGTGTGTATTCCGGAGGTTACTGAGCTTAAGAAGAGTATTCTTGAAGAAGGACATCGTAGTGGTCTGAGTATTCATCCTGGAGCTACGAAGATGTATCATGATTTGAAAAAGTTATTTTGGTGGCCGGGGATGAAAAGAGAAATTGCGAGTTTTGTTTATTCTTGTTTGACTTGTCAGAAGTCAAAGATTGAGCATCAGAAGCCGTCTGGGCTAATGCAACCGTTGGCTATTCCAGAGTGGAAGTGGGATAGTATCAGTATGGATTTTGTTTCTGGGTTGCCGAGGACAAGTAAGAATTTTGAAGCTATTTGGGTGATTGTTGACAGATTGACAAAGTCGGCTCATTTCATTCCGATCAGAATGGATTATCCGTTAGAGAGATTAGCCGAGTTGTATATTGAGAAGATTGTAAGTTTGCATGGTATTCCGTCTAGTATTGTTTCGGACAGAGATCCTAGATTTACATCGAAGTTCTGGGAAGGTTTGCAGAGAGCTTTGGGAACTAAGCTGAGATTGAGTTCTGCATATCATCCGCAGACTGATGGTCAGACTGAGAGGACCATTCAGTCATTAGAGGATCTTTTGAGAGCTTGTGTTTTGGAAAAGGGAGGCGCTTGGGATTGTTATTTGCCTTTGATTGAGTTTACCTACAACAATAGTTTTCATTCGAGCATTGGTATGGCACCGTTTGAAGCTTTGTATGGTAGGAGATGTCGGACGCCTTTATGTTGGTATGAGTCCGGTGAGAGTGTTGTGGTTGGACCGGAGATTGTTCAACAGACTACAGAAAAGATTAAGATGATTCAGGAGAAGATGAGAATTGCTCAGAGTCGTCAGAAGAGTTATCATGATAAGAGGAGGAAGTCACTTGAGTTCCAAGAGGGAGATCATGTGTTTCTTCGTGTTACTCCGATAACTGGTGTCGGTCGAGCTTTGAAGTCGAAGAAGTTGACACCTCGATTTATTGGTCCTTATCAGATTTTGGAGAGGATAGGGGAGGTAGCCTATCGTGTCGCTTTACCGCCGTCGCTTGCGAATTTGCATGAGGTTTTTCATGTGTCTCAGTTGAGGAGGTACATCCATGATCCGTCGCATGTAGTCCAAGTAGATGATGTACAGGTGAGAGATAACCTGACTGTTGAGACATCACCTATGAGGATCGAGGATCGAGAGTTGAAGCAGTTGCGGGGTAAAGAGATTGCCTTGGTGAAGGTAGCTTGGGGAGGACCAGCAGGTGGCAACGTGACTTGGGAACTGGAGAGTAAGATGAAGGAGTCTTACCCAGAGTTGTTCGCTTGAGGTATGTTTTCGAGGACGAAAACTCTTTTAGTGGGGGAGAGTTGTAACACCCCGATAATAAGATGATAATTATTTAAATTAAGTTAATAATATATTTATTAATTTAATTAGATAATTGGATTATTATTATTATTATTTTGGAATTATTGAATTATTATTATTATTGGAATAATATATAAGTTGGAAAATATATAAAGAGTCCATTTTGGGTAAAGAAAGTTTTTTCACGTGAAACTCAGAGAAGCGATCGTGAAAGAGGAAAAGGGCAAAGAGACAGAGTAAGGGCTGAAGGTTGAAGAGAGAAAAGCTTGGAGCTCAAAGATTTGCCGGATTAATCAGGTAAGGGGGGTTTATCGTCGATTAATGGGTATTATGGGATAATATGTGATGGGTAGTGATAAGCCGTTAATTTGACCCTAATTGGGATTGTTGATGCTGAAGGATTGAGTTGGATAAATTGTATTTAGACTGTAATTGAATTTGTGTTTGGGTTAGTTGTGAAATTCCGAACGTATAGCTTTTTACGGAATCGGAATCGGAGGTCCGGAAGTCCTCCAACGGCGGAAAATGCGGAGAATTCTGCGTTCTGCCTTGTGTTAGCGCAGGAGATGTTGTTTTGTCTGCGTTAACCGGTTAACCCAGGGTGTTAACCGGTTAACACTGTTATGAATTGTGAAATTGGTGCTGTTTTGCCTGCGTTAACCGGTTAACCCAGGGCGTTAACCGGTTAACACTGTTAAGTTTTGGACAGTGAGCGCGTTTTGCCTGCGTTAACCGGTTAACCCAGGGCGTTAACCGGTTAACACTGTTGCAGAGTGGAAAAATTGGCTTTTTAATGTTGTGTACATAATTGAGAGTTGGCATATGTTGGCGTATGATGTAATAGGGATTATTTCCCGCTGTTTTGAGCAGTATAGGTATTAGTAGAGTGTGCTAATACTGTGTTTAATTGATTTACATGATAATGATGTGTTGATACATGTGTTGATGATGTATGATGGTATGCATAATGATGTGAATGTATGTATTATGCATGTATATGTGAATGGACTGTTGTATGGCTTAGAGTGTGAGCATATGTCCGTTGTGAATTGTTGTTGATGCTGCATTGCTAGATGATTAGCGTGCATAGCATAGCCTTCGGGGCTGTAGCTAATTCCCATGGTGAGGAATTAGTGAGTGAATCATTGTGGATTTGTTGTTGATGTTTGCATGCTAGATGATTAGTGTGCATAGTCTAGCCTTCGGGGCTGTAGCTAATTCCCATGGTGAGGAATTAGTGAGTGAGTCACTAGGTCTCAAATGAGTGGGACTAGTGAGCTTAGTAGCCGTATCTGGAGGGATCGGTGAGCTTGAACTATATGTTCAAGAATAGTCGGTACCGCATGTGTGGAGTCTCATTGCATAATGTATGTATGGCGTATAATATGAATGAATGTATTCCAATATTATACGTGTGTTTGAGTTGTTGTAGAGTATGATTTGAGATTATACTTGTGCTTTATGTTGATGTTGAGCTGATGTGCTGTTACTGATTGTATGTTGCGATTAGGGTGATTAATGTGTTAAATTACTTAACATGACATTATATTCTATAATGCTTATTATATTGATTGAGGAACTCACCCTTACAACTATTTTTCAGGTAACGAGAAATGAGTTGAGTAGAAGCGAATGCTGGGAGTCTAGTGTAGTCTCCTTAGTGGGTCGTGCTCTGATAGATGTAACATCGGGATGGGATGTCTTATGTTGTTGAATAATTTACATGTGAATGTTACATGTTTTACATGATTGAGTAGATCTCTATCCGCTGCGTTTTATGCAAATGTTTATGTTTTGAATTAATAAAAGAGCATGACCTTTATATTGTTGAATGGTGTGAATATTATGTGTGACACCCTTGAATGGCATAATTACTCTGAATTGTTATATGTTTATTATTTTTAATTAAATATTTGGGGTATTTTAGAAGGGTGTTACATAACCAACTGCGGATTTTCTATCCTCCACATCACTACACCAACTTGAGTCGGTGTATCCCACTAACTTGCATTCTTTTCCTTCATCAACTGCAAGAAACGAAATATTGTAGTCGAGATTTCCTTTCAGATACCTTAGTATCCACTTCGTCGCTGCTAGTTGTGATATCTTTGGCTTCTACATGATTCTGCTCACCATACCCACATTGTATGCTAGATCAGGCCTTGTTTGACAAATGTATCGAAGTGATCCAATGAGTCTTCTGTATTGTGTTGGATCAACATCATCTTCATCCATTTCTTTTGACAGTTGCAATTTGGGCTCAGCTGGAGTCGAAGTTGGATTACAATCTTGCATCTCAAATCTCTTGAGTATTTCGCCTGCATATCTTCTTTGGTGCATCATTAAGCCTCTACTACTCTTGTAGAATTCGATGTTAAGGAAATATGAAAGATTTCCCAAGTCAGACATTTAAAACTCCTCACTTAGGTCATATCCTAAGTCTTCGATCTCCTTCTTGCAACTTCCTGTTATCAACATGTCATCGATATAGAGACATAGTATAAGCAATTCATTATTGCTTCTACTTACATATACTCCATGCTCAGTTGTGAACTTCACAAATTCCTTCTCCCCTAGGAAATTGTCAATCTTCTTATTCCAAGCTCTTGGAGCTTGCTTAAGTCCATACAGAGCTTTATGCAACCTGTATATTTTTCTTTCTTCGCCTTGTTTCACAAACTCAGTTGGTTGTGCAACATACATTTCTTCATCTAAGGGGTCATTCAGGAATGCACATTTCACATCCATCTGAAACATGTGCCAGTTGTTCATGTTTGCTAGACCAACAACCAACCTGATTATTTCGATCCTAGCAACAAGTGTAAAAACTTCATTGAAGTCGATTCTTTCCTTCTGAAGAAATCCTTTTTCCACAAGTCTTGCCTTGTGTCGAGTCACTTCACCTTTTGGATTCAACTTCACCTTGTATACCCATTTCACATCGATTGCCTTCTTGGCTTGAGGCAATTTGACAAGTGACCAAGTGTTGTTGACTTCGATGGACTTCAATTCCTCATTCATTGCTTTCACCCACTTCGAATCCTTCAATGCCTTAGCTACATTAACTGGTTTGACATCTGCATAGAAAGCATAGTGTACCAACTCACCTTCATCATCGACCACATCATCTGATGTAATCACACATTCTTGCAACCTTACAGGCATGTGTCTTGTTCTTTAAGGTCCGCTTGTGCTTGCTTGACCTCTGACTTCTTCTTGTAGAACTTCTCTTTCGACTTCATTTGTTGGTTCTTCACATAAGATTCTCCATGAATCCTTCTTGACATTTTCATTACAATTCCATTCTTTAAGCTCGTCTATGATCATGTCCCTGTTGATCACTACTTGCTTGTTTACTGGGTCGAACAACTTGTAACCTCTAGTCAAATGATATCCTATTAGGATCATCTAACTCGACTTGTCATCAAGTTTTCTTCTCAACTGATCTGACACATGTCTATGTACTATAGATCCAAATAACTTCAGATGACTTAAGCTAGGTTTAACACCGGGTCAACATTCTTCTGACGTAACTCCTTTTATCTTCTTTGTTTGACATCTTTCAATATGTATTTTGCGGTCGACACAACTTCTCCCCATAATTCTTTGGGTAGATGCTTGCCTTTTAACATACTTCTCACCATTTCATGATGGTTCTATTCTTCCTTTATGTCGTTCCATTCTGTTATGGAGTGTAGGGTGGCACCACCTCATGCATAATCCCTTCTTTCTCACATAATTCGTCAAAGTCTTTCGACACGTATTCTCCACCACCATCAGTCCTCAGAATCTTGAGCTTTCGACCACTTTGTCTTTCGACCATAGATTTAAACTTGGCAAATACGTCAATCACTTCACTTTTCTTCTTGATCAGGTAAGTCCACGGTTTTTTTACTGAAATCATCTATGAATGTGACAAAATATATGTTACCTCCAATCATATCCACCTGGATATGACCACACACATCAGAGTATATGACTTCAAGAATTTCCTTCGACTTGCTTCATGCATCCTTGTTGAAGTTGTTCTTGTGCTGCTTCGCCTGCACGCATTCTTCACACAGTTCATTTGGAATGTTGATTTCTGGTAACCCTGAAACCATATTCCTTCTCTTCATATCTCTGATGTCTTTGAATTTGAGATGGCCAAGTCTATAGTATCATATCCATTCATCCCTGCTAGCTGCGGTTGCAAGGCATTTGTGCTCCATCATATTAAGTTTAATCCTGAAGTTTCTATTCTGAGACATAGGTGCCTTCAAGATTAACATTCCACCTAAGTCGAGAACTCTCATCATTTTGTCTTTGATTGATACTTTGTAGTTCTTTTCGACCAACTGCCATATGCTGAGCAAATTACTTTTCATGCATGGTATGTACAGTACATTGGAAATTACTGACCTCTTGCCATCTTTCCTCATAATCAGAACATCACCAATACCTTCAGATGCTAGAGTATTGTCATTTGTAAATTTTATCATGTTCTTCATTGAGGGTTTCATGTGGACAAACCAATCTTTCCTACCAGTCATGTGTGATGAGCATCCCGAGTCCAAGTACTGTTGGTCTTAGAATCTTTCTTCATCTCTTGTTGTGACCATCAATAACATCTCTTCTTCTTCATGCTTTACAAACTTTGCATTAATTTCCTGATTCTTCTATTTTTCAGGACAATCACTTGAGTAGTGACCATACTTCTAACAATTGAAACACTGAATGTGACTTTTGTCAGGTTTTCGACCACCACCTCTTCCTCTACCTACAACATCACCTCTTTGGTTGCTTTGCTATGAGGGCTTTCTCTGATTCAACCATCCTCCTTCTTGCTGATTTCGACTAGTCGAATTATTGTAGCCTCATCTACCTTTGTCGTCGACCCACTTCCCTTTGTCTTTCTTTTCTCTTGCTGATTGTGCCTATAAAACCACACCACTCTTCGACTTTCCTGCAACTCCTGCAACCATTGTTTTTTCATGAGATTCAATCGTTCCTTGAAGCTCTTCCTTTGTCAATGCTGACAAACTTTTCGACTCTTCTATGGATACTACCATGTGATCAAACTTTAGAGCCAACGACCTCAAGATCTTCGAAACAATTGATCTTGATGTCAACACTTCTCCATATACCTTGATTTGATTCACCAGTTTTGTAACTCTAGTAAAAAAATCAGTCATGCTTTCATTGTCTTCCATCTGAATCAATTTATACGTTTTTTTATGAGTTTGTAACCTCACCTCTTTCACCTTCTCTCTGCCTCCAAATGATTTTTCTAGAATTTCTCATGCTTCTTTCGCTCATTCAACATCACTAACCTTTTCAAAATTATCAGAATCAACACATTAATGAATTATAAAGAGAGTTTTATAATCTTTCTTCTTCAATTTTGTGTGTGCAACCTTTTCTTCATTCGTCGCGTTTGCTGCAAGCGGTGTCACTCTCTCCTTCACAAGATCCCAAAGATCTTGATAGCAAAAGATAACCTTTATCTTCTTAAACCAATTCTCGTAATTCTAAATCTTCAGAATTGGGAGACTCGCCGAAAAATTCCTGTCTGGATGATTCATCATGATATGCTTCCAAGAATTGCTCAGCTAGTACTCTCGATACCAGATGTTGGAATTAAACTCAAAACTTTGAGTAATTTCGAGTCAATCTTAATGAACAAGATTCAATCAACCGATCGAATTCCCTCTTATTCTTCACTCTTCACTCGAGTGAATCAACCAACCTTGGTTGCAAGATTGTATCGCTACACAATGATGATGAAAACAAGAAAAGAAAATTGAATAAGAAAGAAGATTAGGGTTTGACGGAAATTGGGGAAGAAGATGATTTATGCAGAGTCTCTCTCTGCGCACTGTCTGTGGAAATTCTCGTTAATTTTGCAACTGCAAGTGATTACAAGATTGTTATAAAAATAGGGGGTTAGTCCCTCTATTTATAATTGAGCTAGCTTGCTCCCTAAGTTAAAGCCCAAAAATTACAAAGGCCCAAAATACCTATTTTGGTCTAAGTCAAAATTTTGTGTCAAGCAACCTGCTTCGACGCTTCGACATCTAATACAACTCGATGCATATCACATGTTTCGATACTTCTTTGCTTATGTCGAGCAACCTGATTCAACATAAGGAATTAATTCAACAAATAATTGTTTATAAATTCTAAACATGACAATATATAATTAAAGGCGTTTCCTTGAAACAACAATTATCGGATATTGTCATAACATTACTAATATCATTGGTTGTAAAGTTCAAACCATGTTTTAAAAACTGAATCAGACCACCAGGAATCGGAATGATAACCAATATTATTCAATTATTGAATCGGATATGTAATTGAACCGATGGAAAGTATTTTTAACCACTAAGATCAAAAGAAATTTTAACTTATTCCAAAATACTCATAATAAAGTATTATGCTCATTCAATATTAAGATCGAAATCACAACACAAGAAAGATATTGTATAAAAGAAATTTGGCAATTACTACATTTAAAAGTGAGTCGATGTTTCTTATAATTAGAAAAAAAAAAACAAATACACTAAATTGTTCCTTTTTGTCCTCGTATCTTTCCAACTAATAATACATAGATAAAGTTCAACAAAGAAAATGGCAAAATATCCAACGAAAGAAAAGTAAAAAATAACATGTTAAAAATCAAAACCTTAAACTTGAAAAAAGATGAAGGTAAATTCCATCTACCTCTTCATTCATATTAGAAGCAGTGTCTTGAAACCTATGTAAGACGAGTCTTAAGCTTCCAACTTCATAATGTAGTGCCTTTGAGTTATTTTCGTGGCCCAAGCCTATGGGTATTTTTATGTTTGTTCCAAGAAGGTTTTATAATCTATACCAAAATATAAAGGTAAAACATAGTGTTGGTATACCTTATATTATACCCTTTACATTTTTTATTTTATTTTTAATTTTGTTTTATTTTCAATTGATATTTATGGTTATTATTATGTTTGAGACATATAATGTAACTTTCCTTTACTCTAAAGTAAGAAGTAACTTTCACTTATTAATCATATATTTCTTTTATGATTTCCACATATTAATTCTCACAAATTATCACGTAGAAAAGTGGACACTCACCATCTAATAAGATAGTTTTTATCGTATTTCTACTATTTATACTCATTTTAATGTCTTATATAACCGATCTAAAACATGTATGAGGTAAATCCTAAAATTCTATATGATTGTATTAATTTTATACACGTTAGTATACATTTTAAACAAAAGTTAATATCTATTTAGATATATATCACATATTTTATCATATAATATTAAAATTAAAATAAAATAAAAATTCTAACATGCAAAATTGAAAAAAAAAAACAGACGGGCATTGTCGATCGGACGCTAATTCCTAATATAAAACCAACACAACAACAAAGCAACTAGAAGAAAAAAAGGGAAAAAAGTGACTGTTAGTGTGAAAGTATTATTATAATAATATGGGCAGATAATATGGGTATTTAATATGTTATTTCAATCACTTAACATTGTGGTAATATAATTTCAAAAGAGTTTTACATTCTTTTAAATTTTAAATTTTTTCTGTCTTAAAATAATTATCTATTTACGATATCGATATAGTATTTATTATATTATTTTTCCATCACTTTTGCCTATTCAATCATCTTATTAATTAATTAATAACAATATTATAATAAATTTTATTATTAATATATATTAGTAATTATTTTCTTAAAAATCGTGTATTACTCAAATAAAATATTTTTTTATAAGACAGAAAAAATATATTTTATTTACCTTAAAAAAATCCTGTATGTTGCCCCGAAAACTTGTTTCACTGATTTAAAACTCATCTCGAGTCTCACATATTCAAAACAATTCTTAAGAAAACTGGTACTATTATTTTTACTTCGTCCTTTTCTTTTCCTTGTGAGAAACGTCACCGAAATCTAAAACGTTTAATGTAGTGTTAATCCACCGAATCCAAATGGTTGTAGATTGCAGAGAAGTTGCATTGCATCAGCACCAAATCTGTTTCCTAAAATTACAATTTACATGCAGTAGTTATGGTATGATGATGATGATGATGATGAGACAAAGATTCAGAGTATGAAGTCATGGGGTCCCCAGCATTGACATGACACTACCATATCAGATTGCGTCACCCATGTGTCAACCCAAACAAATGAATCGTCCATTCCGCGGCGCCGACAGATTTGCATTATAAGCAACCCACCATTCACAACGTGCCAATCTACACACAATTAATAATACACCCATCACAATATACCAATATAAGTCGAATCATACTATTACTTTTTTTAAAACTAAAACTGCTACTAGTACTAATTTAGAGCAAATAAAATTTAAGTTAATTTGATAGAGGAAATAATTTGTTTTTGAGTTTAAGGTTTTTTTTTCATATTTAGTTTTAAAATATGCAATAAACTCTAGGATGTGAGTATTTTTTTTTTTTGAGATACAAGGCATGCTTATCTATAATTTACAATTTATGATGATTAATCAATTTTTTTAATAAACTAGATTTTTGCATCATAAATTTTGTATGAAGATGTAGTAAAAAGTTGATTAGTATATCTTGGAAGATTATTTGCTCACATTTGTTTGAAGGAAGTCTTTGTTTTAGAGATATTAAGACAATAGACAAAGTTGATTGTTTATCTCTTTGTCGGAAGTTGTTGACAATCAATAATCAATGGTCTTCTATGTTTATTAGTAGACTCCTTTCTAGAGGAATATTGTAGATGCAAAATTGGTAATGGGAAGAACGTTGATTCATGGACTGACAATTGGTTGGGATATAAAATTAAATATTTACACCTAGTATTGCCGATGTATATTCCATTTATACAAACTGCTAAGGCTAATTCAATTATCCAAGACATTAATTGGAGCATTCCTCATGGATTATTGACTCCTTAAATTGTTGAAGACATTTCAAAGATTAACTTGTCATTTGATAATATTATTACTGATAAACTCATTTGATATAATCTGCAAATGGTTATAACTTTTAAAGATGCCTATAAATGTATCAAGAGGAATCATGTTAATCCTTCTTAGAGAAAATTTATCTAACATTCCTTCATACCACTTATTATGTCATTATTGACTTTAAAGCTAATGCATAATGTTATTGCAATAAAAGACAACCTGATTCGAAGGGGAATGCATATGGTTTCGAGGTTCTCTTTCTACAATCATGATGTGGAAACTGCAAACCACTTATTTCTTATATGCATACACACCTTATTTTTCTGGAATTGGATAGAGAAATTGCTTGGCATGAACATTAATAAAATTAGTTAAGAAAGCTTATTCAAATTTGCTGGTAGAAGTTGGAGCTTTCAAATTCAAAATCTGATTATGACTCTCATCATAATAATTCTTTGGAAATTTTGGTACACAAGAAATGATATCAAGTTTCAAAATAGTAAAATTGACTTTGATATAGACATTTTTTATGTTAAACAATTGGTCTATATGACATTTACTTCTTTCAAAGGACATATGCATTCTTCAATGCACGAGATTACACTTACTCCTTTTGTTCCTTTTTAAGTGTCATATCTTGTAAAAAAATCGTTTTTTTTAATTGTCACTTGCAAAGTTCAAGGTAGTATTAATTGCAAATTTGTCAAAATTACCCATAGATAATTATGATATAGAGAGAGAAAAAGTAAAATGAATATAATAAATAATTAGGGATATTATAGGTAAAACAAGAATTATTATTTGAAAAGTAACAATAATGATTAGCTTCCTTGGTATGTGTAAAAAGTCAAAAAATGAAACTTAAAAAGGAACGGATGGAGTATTAAATATTTTGACATCAAATGTCAATCTCCTCGCACACCTAGAATCATACAAGTTAATTTGTTAGAGTTGAAAAAATGGACTACCCGGTCCGGATCGGCCGTGGAAGGCCTCCGACTTTTTAGGGTTGGGCCAAAAAGCCCTATTGTAATATGGGCTTGAAAGTTACTACCCGAGCCCAGACCTATATGGGCTTAAGACTACCCGGTCCTAAACGGGCTTTTTTAAATAAAAAATTAAAATAAAATCCCCATAATATTTATTATAAATGAAATTAAAAATTATATAAATTTAAATATAATACATTTTTAAATACTATATTATTTTTTATAAATACTATAATGTGTTTTTAAATACAACACATGTCTAAATTGTATAAAATACTTGAAATATATATATATATATATATATATATATATATATATATATATATATACACGGGCTAATGGACTACCCACAATCCATATGGGCTAGCTCTAATGAGTAGGAGGTGTTTAGGGCCAGACTAAAAAAGCTCTAAAATTATGGGCTCTAATTTTAAGATCCATACCCTATGATTTTTCGGGTCTGGTGGCCCGGTCCATATGGGCTAACCCATTTTGACAACTCTATAATTGGTATTTTCTTAGTCATAATTGGATTAAGTGAAAAACGGATGGAGCTTCAAGAGGAAATATTGGAATATCAACTTGTGATAATATATTTATGGATAATTTAGGGTCATTCTTGAGAGCTTTCAAATCTATGATTGAAGTTTGCACATCCTTTCAAGCTGAATTGTATAAAATCGTGATTGCTATCGAATATGTTAGTGGAGGAATTAGAGAAATCTTTGACTAGAAACTGACTCAATGCTAGCCATTTATACATTTTCTAATATTGTCCTTTGACATCTTTAAATTAAATGGAAAAATACTTACGCACTATATGTTCCTTTAGATTTAAGATATCCCATATTTCTAAAGAGAAAAATGCATGTGGAAAAAAATTAGGTAAGGAAGGTTTTTGTTGATTATGATAATTGGTGAAATTCACTTTTTATATATGTTTTTTAAAGTTTTTTTAGAGATAGATTGAACATGTTCAACTATCATTTTTTCTAACTCTTTGAAGGGTTAGATTCTATGTCCCTCTTTGCTTTTCATTTTTCCTTTTTTATTCAATAATTTTTCTTTATTAAAAAAATATTACGCTTAAAATTTTTTATTTACATTTCTCTTAAAAAAATTTATTTACATTTCTCTTTTTACACTCTTTCTCACATTCTTCTCTCTTAGCAAATTATTCACACAATCAAATAAAGCATAGAAGATTATAAAAATATTTAATATGTGATGTGATTTCAACGTGCAATTTCACTTTCTTGTTTTTAATAATATTTAGCGTGAGTTTTGCAATTAAATTCCTTAGTTAAAGTTTTATTTATTCATGAGAGAATCATATCGATCCAAAGGTTAAACCATTTATGTTTGATTTTAGACTTTAAATTTTTAAGTCAAAAAAATCTCAAAACGTTTGATTTTAAGTATAAATTTATAATATTATAAATTAATTATTGATATTTAGGCAATTTAGTTAGTAAATATAAGAGTTGCATATCCTTTCTTACATTTCTTATATAGATTTAAATATTGTACTTGTTCCACTTAGGAACCAAAAATAACTATGACGGAGTGTGATAGAACTAGATATGGGGGAGCGTGTTTCCCGTACAGTGGAACAAGATGATCATATAAGGTTATCACTTTAATTTCCAAGTTAGTATATGAATGTGAGATTAAGTAGGATACATGAGTCCTTGTGTGTGAATAAATTTATACAGAGAAGACAGTTAGAACCACTTTCGCTTAGTCTGACGTCTTGTGCGAGTTACCATATGATTAAATCTAATAGTGGGAAGTTGACATGAGGTCAAAATTACGTGCATGAGCTAAAGGTTGGACAATTACTCCGTAATGCTTATTATAGGGCCTCAATAAATGGGCCTTATGGGTGGCCCATAACATTTGTCCCCCAAGTCATTGTTCTGCCTTGCTAGAGCAAGTGTTTCGTCGTGTGGGCTTCTAATATGGCATATTCTCGGCCGGGGGGGGGGGGGGTATAATTGTGACATTGTTATCATTGAGAACATTCACATTGAATGTCTTCCTAGTAACTTGCAACATGTTACTAGAGGGTTGTGACATGTGGCCCTAGGATTAACAGTAATGATGTCGTCTCATCTTAGGGTACTCAAGTTTTCTGAAAAGTTCAATGCGGCATTAGGATCATTAGTTGTATGGCCATATTTTACAACATATTTTATCGTGAATCAAATGGTTTCCTGAAGAATATATAAAGGATTCTTAGGTAACTATCCCTTTATTCACCATTTTTGAGACTTCAAGGATTCTTCAGTTGCTTTCTACAGGTGTCCCTTGTTTTCGTTAACAATTTCCATTGGTTTCCATTATAACGTATTTACAACATTTTTGTCGAAAATGATTGCCCAACATGAATCATCAAATTCCTTTCTTTCAATGTAAAGACTCAAAGTCCTTTTCTATTATGCATTATCTTGCCTTTATTAAGGTTTCTTAAGAAGGTGGTGATGAAGGATTTGAAGGAATCGATTGTCGCTGATAGTGGAAGAGTAGATGGTGTCCTCACTCTTATGGATGTTGTTGTAGGTTTTGTATTTCCTCGTTTACCTTTGATGAATACCACATTTGTGAATGACTTAAAGCAGGAACGCAAGGCTCATACTTATATTAGAGCATATCATCGTGCTTTTGGTTGTGAGCTCACACGTAGAAATGTAAGGTGATGGTTAGAATCTCAATCGTGTGCTTATACTTATGGACAACCCCTTCCCCGGAACACAAAACATGATGAGAGATCATTCATTTGTGTGGGTGGACCAAGAAATGTTAGTTGTTGTATCCATCTTTGTTTGTAAAAACGGTTTGGATCATCCTTTCACTAAGGTGGAGCCCTCCTCAAACTTGGGAGTGATTTCCCTATAAGAGAAAAATAGGGTTTGTAGTAAATATATTGGTGTGTCATCCCTCATCATGAGGTGGGAATTCTGAATCATTTAGTGATTGCCTCACAATTGCATCTAATGAGTTAGTCTTACGTCAAAGTCTTCTAGTACTGGTGCGAGTACAAGAAATCATTCCAACCTTAACGCTTTTTTTTCAACTTTTCAATGTCCAAACATCGCTCGGATGACTCCATATATGGTCAAGCCTTGATCTCCCTTTGGCAGAGCCAAAATATGTTTGAGGTCTACTTCGATAGTGTGAAGAAATTGAAAGAACGATACTACCTTGTTATTACCCCCCTTACTAAGATGGCCCGTGTGAGTATTTGTGAATTCAATTTGGGGTTCCCTCTAAGTGTACAAATAGGTTTCCAAAATTATGGTGTTAGAGCCACTTTTTGGATGAGTTTCAGTTTTATGTTTACTTCATGGACGACTTATCTTAGGAGGATACCTATATGAAAAGGAAATTGTTGGCCTTTTGGTAAAGTTTGGGATTTATCTACGGTGCTGCATTTTTTGGTAGCATCGAAGAAAAAAAAAGTGGTATGTAGAGACGCGTTTGCTGGTGGAAGACACCATTAGAGAAGAAAGACGTGTCATCTTTAGTGTGCAATGTAGTAATTTTATGACTTTCTTTAATAATTTCCTTGTGATTGTTTCCTTTAATCTCTTAATTTATTGTTTGCTGAAAAGATTAAGTGTTACAAGACGATGCTTCAAATGAAGAAGACACCAATGGTCACCCATTTGTTTGCGAAAGCCATCCATCTGCTAGTTATGGGAAGAATTCCAACTGTGGGGCCTGTTGTTGATTCGACCACTATTAATCTTCCCATTTCGAATATGAGGGGGGGGGGGGTACAAGATTCTTCTAGGCAGCTTATGGTGGTAAGTACCTCATACTCGTTGTCACGCGCGAGCGCTAACAGTTCTTCTTGAGGGTATTCGGTTTGATGCCTTTTGGGAGATGGCATAACGATAAAAGACCCTGAACAAGCGTGCAAGATTTTAGAGGGTATGGTCCTGGGGGGTGTTCAGCCTCAACCTCGGGTGCATCGTCACCACTACTTCTGGCCCACCCCGGTCCTTAGACGGATAAGGAACTTCAATCTTTTATTTTTGATTAAGAATGTGCTTATTTTTAGAATAAGGCCAAGCTTGTTTGTCAAGAAGAGATACCATAAATGTTGTATCAAATGCGGTTGGCATTAGTTGTGCTAATGTTTTGTGCCCCTAGAAGAAGAGACATTTTCATGTCTGACCGTCTTCAGAAAGAGAAAGAGGAACTCGTGGAATGTGTTAATGCTCTTACTATCGAGCATATTCGTTTCTAATGGATCTCACAAACACAAGGGGTCTGTTGATAGAGATGGATGCAATCGTTAGTTCTAGAGATAAAAGAGAAGGGTGATGTCATGACATCTTCTTAGACGACACTATTTAAAATTGAGGTTGCCTTGGCTGAGTCGACTTAAGCATTGAATTCTTCTTGCAAGAAGGTGAAGGAATTTGAGGTGTCTATGAACAAAGTTTGGGACGGTTGGAAGAAGGTTCAAGATTACCTTAGAAAAATGCCTATTGAAATCAATGAGTATGTGAAATCAATGAAAGACAATTACTCCATTTTACAAGTTTCTTTTAAAAATAGAGTAAGGCAAGTGGAATTTTTCCATTCCGGAGATTTATCTTAAGCAATAGAGGATGGATGAGAGGCTCATAAACATTAAGCCTAACTCATAATGAATTTTGCTTTTGCTAAGATGCTCTTATCTAATCTAATACTTGTTATTTATTGTCTTTATTTCGTTACTCTTTCTTTATTCGATATGTATTGTTGTCCCTTTAATTTTATCACATTTTCTATGTATTTTAGTGCTATACTATTAACTTCATATTATAAATTGTTAAACATTCATCTTTTTAAATTTTATAATAAGTTGAATTTGTATTATTTTAGATCAATTATACAAATATGAATTAGAAAATATTTGTTAATAAAAAACATTTTTTCATGGTAAAGACTATTGTTGTTTTGTCTTCATATGAGACATGCATTTATGATATATCAATACATTACTATTTTTTTCTTCGCAACCCCAAAAATTGTATTGGTAAGAGGAAAACAATGGAGTAATTTTCCATTATAATGATGTTTGGACTGAACATTTAATTCTTTTTAAGATTCACGTGGACCTAAACGTATTATATAAAAATACAAAATGCATGTTGCTTTTTCTTTGGTAAAAAAATGCATGATGCTTTTAAAAGTGAATTATGGTCAGTATGTATGAATAAAATAATGTGTATTGTGCATGGTGACCAGGATTGGAAGTGCAGCTTCCACGGATAAAGGCTATGAGTATAATTTACAAGAAGAAGAGTTTTGGTCCACTCATAAGAATTATTGAATCTTCAACGAGACCACGTCTTGTTTAATCCCACTGATTTCAGAATTCAATCATCCAATCAAGATTGAGCTCTTGAAAAAAAGAGTCATTCAACTTGTTTAGTAATGATGATACTAAATAGGTTTAAAATAAATTGTCATAATAACCACTTTTTCCAATAATCCACTTTTAAATAAAAAAATCGAAATGAAGAACTATTATTAGATGAATCAGCGACTTCAATTAAAAAAAATGGTATCGTAAATTGAATTGACGATCGTATTTAATGTCGTCAATCCAATTGATGATTGTTTGTCTGTCTTAAGTGCTAACACCAATTCATATGAGGTTTGAGTATATTGTTTTTTTATAAAAATAATAGTTCATATAAAAAATGGATTAATTAAACGTTTTACACGGTTCATTCATCACCATCATCTATTTGTATTATTTTATAGGTTTTTAAAATAAAAGTCAAATTTGTTCTAATATCCAAAGTTTATGATTAATTGACGGTGTAAAATTCTTTTACACTGTCAGTGTACTTCAATTAAATTCTAAAAAAATAAAATAATAAATATTAATATTTTATTTAAATTACTTTTACATGTAAAAACAAAATTAACACTAACGAGGACGATCAGGTTGGTCATACTGGCTACCGATTCCACACCTCTTAGCTATCCTAACTCGTTGCGCTCATTATTGATTTACCCCCAAATGTTTGAGGATTTGAGGTCTCAAGAACATCACCATCACTAGATTCCATAATAAGTTCTTGTATTTTTAAGTAGTGATGCGATGTCGTAATTGAGTTTGTGACCCATGTCAGAGTAGTTGAGTTGTGTTGATAAGGCTATTGGTGTGCGGCCTGGACGATTTAAGGGCGAAATTGGTGTGAATGATTTGTTGGAGAAAGAAACAAATGGTTGTTGTGGTGTTTGATAGCCATATGTTTGTTGCATGTTTTGGTGTGCATGCAGTCCAAACGGATGCATCTTCTTCTCTGATTTCATGATGGTGTTTCAAGCCTAATCTAGGCCGCCAAATAAACTGTATAGGAAAACTAAATTAAATTATAAAATTGGTAATATTAAAAATAAATGATTATGAATTGATTAGTTTAGTGGAAATACATTGTTAAGTGGAAGGTGATCCAAGAGATTGTGATACTGACTGATGTAGTGTCTAGGACATCTGTTATAAGTCATACCACGAACCGACCATCTAAAGCAAAAAAGTTAAAATAAATTATCTAGAAATAATAATGGATAAATTAAGTATATGGTAATAATGTTATTAACTTACTTTTGTGCGCACGAGAAATCTTGCGGAAATAACCCTGATAACTTATGGCAAAATCCTTCTTCTACATATGTTTGTTGCATTATACATATTGCACAAAACTTAATGCGGGAAATCAATGACAAGAACCTTCGGAAAAAAGTTGTGAATGCAGGGCATGCTTTAAATCAACCATTGTTCAGACACTACCACGAAAAAATTAGATTGTCAAGTGTGGATGCGTTAAGATGAGGTAATAACATTCCATTGGAGAAGTGGACAAGGGCATTTGATGAAGGACACCGATGCGGCCACATGACAACAAACCTTGTGAAATCCATGAACAAAGTTTTCAAAGGCATTAGAAGCCTATCAATAATCGCATTGGTGAGAGAAACCTATTTTAGGTTGGAATCATTTTTTGCAACCAGAGACGATAAATGGAGTTCGGTGTTATAATCGGGGCAATTATTCAGTGAAATCTGCATGAAAGTCATGAAGGAGGAAACTATAAAATCTAGCACACATGCGGTTGCAATATTTGATCATCATAGATATACTTTAAGTGTAAAGGAAATAATGGACCATAATAAGGGGATGTCAAACTGATACTACCGGGTCAAACTAAATAGAGGTTGACGCGACTGTGACAAGTTTCAATCCTTCAGTATTCCCTGTTCCCATATCATTGCATCATGGTCATACGCTCTCAGGACGCTTCCAATCATCTATCCACCGTTTACAAAGTCATAAATGTATTCAATATGTACAACAATAGCTTCCCGGTGGTAGCAAAGGAAGATTATTGACCAACATATCAAAGAGACATCATTTTGCACAACTAAAATAGTGAAGGATGAAAAAGGGTTGCCCCGACAACGTATATTAGAACAAAAATAGATATAGTTGATAAAATGGTAAGATTATGTGGTATATAATGTCAACCCGAACACAATCGAAAAAATTGTCCCAATGTTGGAGCAAGTTATGCATGCTAATTTTTTTTCCTTTAAAGTTTTGTAACCTTGGTATTTAAAATATATAACAACTTTTGGTTACAACAAAATTAACATAAACGCCCCTAAAACAAACAACGCATGAACATAAATACGCCTAAAACAACAACACAAATAACAAATAAAAAGACTTAACACCACAACATATCTAAGATATTACAAGAATAAAAAAACAATATCATCTTATGCAAACATCATATCTCTAACATCATTGCCCACATAGTTTGTATATCATTATTGTCATATGCAATTAAGATGTACGAAACAAGCCTCTCGATACTTCTAATTATTTCCTTGTCATTAATCTCTCAGTCTAACCAACTTTTCAAATTCCTTCCAAGATGCTCGAAACTTTGGATGTTCCAAAAAAGAATTTTCATCAGAGGCTTAGTTGGAGAATAACATACATGCCCATTTCTTTTAACAATCTTGATAAACCTAGTGAAGAAAAGATAAGAAAAATATGAAATGAGGTGTGGAGTAAATGGTAGAATGTATCTCTATTTATACTAAAAAAAGCATCGAACACATAGTAGCCAGTTGAATTGTCGTCACCATTACGTTGTTGTACACAAACTCTAGATGAATTGGCATTAGCACTTGATCCATGCATGCATTCATCAATTGGATTGGCTACACCACATGCAGGCGCAAATTCAATTGGTGACACCACTTGTTTTTTAATTGAAGTCGCCAATTCGTTTGGCAATAGCTCTTCTTTCAAAAAAAAATTGTTTGAAAGTGGATTACTTTGGGAAATGAGTGAGAAAGGTGGTTATTATGGGAATTTATTTGAAAAAAGTTATTTGCATAAATTTCTTGAGTAATTTCATATAGAAATTTACATTTTTGACACATGTCCATAAATTATTTTTTTTCTTTCGTAATTTATTTGATGGAAAAGGTATCATAATGAATTGACGAATCTGAATGTTGTTAATAAATTATTTTTAATCTAAAATAATTCACTTTAAATTGAGAAAAAGTGTACCATTTATAACTATTATTAGCTTTTATTACTAAAGAGTTTATTGTTCTTCGAGTGTGTCATAGATTTTACCCTTACCTGATGCGCCAATATTTCTACCTCAAATCCGCAAAATTGGGTTTTTGAAGTTTTGTTTTCTTTGGAAATTATGTGAGTTTTCATGGTTTTGAAAATGAAATACTTGATCATCATAACATTTTGGTCCCAATCTAAGATCATTTTCACTTTGTTTCTTTTCATTTAGGTTATAGATGATGATGATGTGTTTCTTAGGTCTTGCTTATACCTTATTGACAAGTACAACTAACCCATTTCTAAGACCTAGTTCTCAATTTAGGTGAAATCAAGATATTTTGGCCCTCATCCAACGTTGACTATGTTTCTTGGCTTGCTCGGATAAAGATTGACAAAGGTCAAAATTGGAATAAGTGGGTAATATTTTACACGATCAACATTTTTACTGACGGAATGAAGTTTCACATGAAACATTTATTCAGACTTCTTAACTACTAGTTTGTGAGCGTAAATGGTTTCACCTTCCTTCGGGGTATGATCCCACTTATCATCCTTGGTGCAACATCCTTTTTTGGATTTTTTTTATTACTGAGAGTAAGGCTTTATCATCCCTGATTCCCTTACTAAGGATGCCTTTATCTAAATGTCAAGAAAATTAGTATTTTACACAGATGTAGAACACCACACCTTATTTACTAACAAGGACACTTAGACTTATGCATGGTTTTCCTTCTGTAGTTCACCATTCTGTTGTTTGGATAGAGTGTTGAAATGTTGGATGAGAAGTTCCTAGAAATGATGCCAATGATCCTTTTAGAAATGAGTCAGTTATAAAGATGTGAGTTTAATCATGTCTAAGTGGTTGTCGAAAAGTTGTAAAGTGATTCAAGTATGATCTAGCATCGAATGAGAGGGATGGTACTTGCAAACACTAAGATGCATAAGTAGTGAGTATAGAAAACTACAAATATTTAGGTTTATAAATTTTTGTACCTTGATTTGATGTCTGCATTCCCTTTATATAGTCTTACTCTAGGCTTTTGAGGGCCTCGAACCATCTTGTGAATGATAGTTGTTTGATGGGATGGTCGTTAGAGTATATTTTGTTCTATCATATGATGGTTCTTCTTCAATCATTTTTTTGGATATGGTGTTTCACTAGGACATGTGCATGCTTGTGTTAAACAAATGACTTCAAACAAAAGATAAGGTGACTTTGTGAAGTGTAATAATCATGATTAATTTTTAAAAAAATATATTTTTACTTTGAAAACAATTTATGTTAGTCCATAGATAAGGTAATGGAAAATATAAAGCACAAATCAGAGAGAAAAGAAAAGATATCAACAGAAATAAAAAGAGATAGAGATAAAGATATTACATCAGGATTTATAGAGGTTCGACTTACAACTTGCATACGCCATTCCTCAAGAATTTCTTCTACAGAGTTTGACTAAAATATTGCTGTGAGCTTTTATGTATGTACCCATGAACCTTATTGCAACATATGAGTGATTTTGCATAAGTTGATCCCGAACCAAACGAAGATTTTGACGGCTGAGCTAACAAACCAAACTGAGATTTTATAAGCTAATTTCAAGAACCAAACAAATATTTTATTAAGATAATCTCAATAACCAACTAGATATTTTACCAGTACATTCTTAAGTACCAAAGATATCAAACAAGAAAATAGCACTCTTGACGAATAACACTTAAGCAAAAATGTGGAACCTTGTTTTATATGTGATATGTTTTTAACAAGGATTTTAACTTTTTATGATTATAACTAAAGTATTATGATAAGTCAAGCATGAACCGTTAAATGGATAAAGATGCAAAAACCCTATCATTGGGATTTTATACACTTGACTATCCGATGATGGCAAACAAAGAATATAACTAAAGCCTCATCTCAAAGTCACTCAAGCACGTGCCAACATAAAGAAAGGCATTCAAAAAAGTCTTGAAGCAATATGGTGATCTCCTATTTTAGTAATGAGTGAATGTTTGTAAAGGAAAAATAACTTTATCGTAAAAATACACGGCTAAGGCACACACACAATAAACCATTTTAAATATGCTTTACCAAAAGAAAATACTTTGAAAAACAATTGTGTCATAAGAATTGGGAGTAGTCAAAATAGCTATAGCAATCTTTTTTACTTATCTAATCGATTAGTTCATTTGTCTAATCGATTAGAAATGTGCAAACTTAAAGCCCAAGCTATCTTGAAGGCGCCTTGATTTTGTACAATGGCTAGATATATTAAACTTGCTTTTTGATAACTTACAAATGATTATGTCTATCTTCTAATTGATTAGGAATATGTGTTAATTGATTAGATTGTTACAAAATGCTTTTATTGAAATTTCCTTTTTGATCCAACCTCAGGCCTATAAATAAAGGTTCTATTTCTCATTTTAAATCATCCAGAATCGTGTTTTGACACTTTCATATCCCTCACTCTCTCTCTCTCTCTAAACATTTATTTAACTTTCTTCACTATGTTTTTAGACTAAGTGCATTTGTGAAAAAAAGTCATTTTGTGAGTGAGATCATTTTTGCAATTTTAGAATGGGTAGAATTGTAAAATTCACCAAGAGAATATATTGTTTATACCTTGGTTAAATACTGTCCAGTTATAGATTTGTTTAGGTTAAAACTAAACTCATAAAAAGCTTTTGTTTAGTATTGGGTATTTCAATCCTAGTTTAGGTTGGAGATCAGCCTGTATAAAATCTCATAGGTTCTTTGTTAGCCCGGTGTTAAAACTAAGATAGGTTGAAGCTCAGCCCGATACTAAAAGCTTCACAGGTTCGAGATCAATCACGTGTTAAAATCTCTCAGATTTTTGGTTATCCCGTGTAGAACCAAAGTATTTAGCTCAAAGGTTTTGGAACTTGAAGAGTAACCACTCTAAGGTCCTTGTTTGTGGAAAAAAGACTAATCGCTTCAATCCACTGTTTGGGAAGCATGATGTGCCCCTTCACTATCAAGCTTATTCTAAAGAAAAGATGCAAATGGGCACATTCATCGTCTTGTGTATTTCAGTTGAAGTTCAACCAACATTCCTTGTATAAGGGGGTTCGTAAGTCTTCCTTGCTAAAAGCTCGCGAAGTATTATTGGAAACTCTCAAGATCATTTCTTTGGGAGAGGAGTAGGTCATTATGTTTTGAACGAACCTCTATAATTCTTGGCGTCCTTCTTTTCCCTTAAACTCTTTTAATTTTTGCAATTTATTTTCTTCCTTTTATTTTTCTGCTGCTAAGTTTTTCAAAATGGTTTCTAACTCTGATTTTATTTCCCAAAAGTTAAAATCAAGTTTTTCCAAACCACACAATCTCCCACCCACCCTCTTGTGTATGAAGTTTCAAGTCTAACAAGTGGCATCATAGCTTAAATCCTATTTAAGGACTAATCGTATCAGGAGGAAGATGACTTTCGACAAGAGATCTTTTTTAAAACACACCACCACTTGTTGAAAATAGCAGATTTGATATTTGGCGAGCTATGTTTAAAAAAATTTCTTCAAAGCGTAAACCATGAATTATGGGAAACTATTGTCAATGGTCCGTTTATCCTTAATCATCAAGTAAATGATGAAATAATAGATAAACCCGATTTTCTTTGGACCGGAGAAGAAAAGAGAAAATTTGTAATAAATTTCAAAATCAAAATTTTTATAACAATGTCTTTAACTAACACAGTTTTTCCCTGTGTTCATTATTGCAATACCGCCAAGTAAATTTGGGATGCTCTTGAACTGATATATGGAGATTCTACAAGTATTAAAACAAGATAAGATGAACACACGAGACAAAGAAGATAATCATGGTTGTTTTTCTAAATTTACAAGTATTGGAAAGTTTGCTGGAAACTGTGTTACTAACAAATATCTTAGAATTAATTATTGGAATTTTAATCCAACTCTTAAATTAATAGATGGGAGTCTTCATGAATTTTATGAAAAATCAAGAAAGAAGGAAATTTTAGAGAAGATGAATGAATCATTTCAACTACTCAAAGATGACGGAATCTAAAATGAAGAATCATTATCCTTATCTTACTCCTAGCATACAACTCATGTACAATCCTTCGAAAGAACGCACTCATTAGTTGAACGGTCTTCTGAAAATTAAACATCAGATGGAGGATCCTCTTATTCAAGAAACAACAAAGAAGATGGAGACATTTATTTAATACTCGAACGAATAAAAGGAGAAGAAACATCAACCTCAGGTAGAAATCTAAAAAAAAGAAGTCATCTTCCAATAAAGACAATGAAATATACTTAAGGGCATCATACAAGGGAGACATTGTTCCAGGTATTAATACTTCATATGCACAATTATTCAAAATGAATAGACACCTAGTGGAAGAAAATTAAAACTAATAAAGTGTATCCTAGGTCTTAAGGAAACCCTAAGATGTCTTAAGAAAGTCAACAACTCTTTCAAAATAGAGATAACTAAGCTTAGAAAGTAGAAAAGAGAATGTAAGCAATGTAACTCATTTATAAAGAAGTAGTTGGCCAACGAAAAACCTTAGAAAAATTTACCCAATGTCAAAAGAAGTTTGATCTAATTTCATCTAGTCAAATATCCTTTTTTTAAGAAATGGTATCGGTTTTAAGGGAGAGAAACTAGATCATAAAAGAAACACATATATAAATGTAATAACTATAGGTCATTTAGAACCTTTATATTTTAATAAGTTGAAAAGATCTAAAGGTAACCACCTTAGTATTTTGCTGGTAGGCTTGCTGCTCGAAATTATTGACAATTATTATTGAAAGTAGTGCAAAGCAATAGTATACTTTGGAGTATATATTTGATAAATTCTTTGATCTTGAAGATAAACAATGATGGAAAATGCCAACAGTTGTGATCAAAGCATTTTTTTTTCAAAATATCTCAAGATATATGATCCTTAGTGATCATCCTTTATGATCAGTTTGAATTAAAACATATGTAATTGACATATTTATTGTAAGGCTTTACCAACTCTCGCATCCAATGATGTATAGAGGAAGATACACCATTTGGTGTTTTCCCTTTTGGGAATATCTTATCAACATTTCTTGATAAAAGAGGTAAAATCATTTCAAGGTTGAAAAAAAATCATGAAAGTTTGATTAACTCATTAAAATAATATTTATAAATATTTTACTCATCAAAGTTTAAACGTTTCTAACCCATAAAGATGAGTATTTAAGTGTTTTATAGATAAGAGGTGTAAACAATGTCACTGGGTGGTACTAAAACAAGAAAAATCAACGTAAGACCCAATTCAAACCAAGGAAGCAAAAGTACATAAGCCCAATCGATCAACACAAAATTGTAATCTAAATTCAGATTAGATCTAAACTTAACGTGTGCCACAAGCAAACCAAATCTCAAAATTTATGAAGATTTCATAAAATTTTGATATATTGGAAAATCTAATCGACTAGAGCCATAATCTAATCAATTATGAGACTAAAAAAAAGGACAATTTGGATTTGATTTTTTAGAAGCATAATCTGCACTTAAAGCTTACTTAGTCTAAACGGCCTAATCCTTAAAGAAGAACGTTATAAATAGGTAAATATCTTCCCACTTTCTCTTGCATCTCATGCTCTCTTGTATCTTTTCTCTTATGAGCTCATCTTCTTGCAATAATTTTCAACATGGCCTCCTCCAGCAAAATGAATCCCTTTGCTGTTAGAATAATAAACCGAAAACAAGAAGAGAAACTAATAATCCTATCAAAAATGGTTATTCAACCTTTTGGTTCCTTGATCATAGACTCCTAAAAAGCCACAAGACCTACCACCAAATTTTCCAGGATTCCATCAAAGAACTATTCATAAATATACCTGATAGGATCTTTCCAAGCTTAGTAAATTAATTCTACTCAAACCTCAGACTTGTAGGAATACATCTAAGATCATATGTAAGATGAGTTGAAATTATTATACACAAATACCACTTTTGGAGAATCTTTGAGTTTTCCTTTGAAGGGGTGACCTTCACTCTTGATAGACCAACATGCTTCAAGAACTTTAAACATTTTATCGCCATAAACCACATGGTAATTAACCCAATGGAGAAGAAGAGAGTGCCTTTCAAAGTCACTCACCTAAAACCAAATATCAAAATCCTTCACTACCTTCTCACTAGGATTATATTTCCTAAATTCATAAACCATGGTTATGTGATCAGGGAAAACACAATTCCCTTATGGCTCATAACCCAAGAAATTATAACTAATTGGGTAGAAGGGATATCAACTACATGATATGGTATAAGAAAAACCTGTCTGCACGGCTACCCTATGGATAACTTATCACAAAACTACTAGTCACCTTCAATATTGATACAATAGATGATGTAGAGGACCTTACACACCATAAGATCTCCTACAATGCCTTAAAAAAATAGAAGAGTTCATATTAAGCACATAAAAATAGAAGAAGAATCATCCTTTGAAGAAGAAAAAGATGATGAACCAACTAAGGACGAAATCACCAAGACTGATAAAATCCTCAAGCTCTGCCAAACTATAGATGAGGATATGAAGAACTTTATATCAAGGAATAATGGAAATCATGGCATAAAATAGTATCACTTACGTGCTTTCATTTGTTTTCTTCTATTTCCAGTTTTCTTGCAAAATTTCAATTAAGTACTTTCATTATGTATCTTTGAATTCCATAAATTTCCTTCATGTATTTTCCGTTCCTGTAATTCAAATTTCATAGTAATAATATGAGTATTTCCCTTTTCAAAATAACTAATTTTCCGTTGTTTGCATATCTATTTTTCGTAATGCATCTTTACCCGCCTTTTTGATTTTGACAAAGAGGGAGAAGTACACTCTTAGAGGGAGTAGGGTATATTCTCTATCTAACTCAGGGGGGTTTAATAACTCCAAATATATCTATATTATTTCTTTTACCGCCTCCCCAGAGAGATGTGTTTTCATCATGAAAAAGAGGAAGAATGTGGAACCTTGTTTTGTAGGTGATATGATTTTAACAAGGACTTCAACTTTTGATGATGACAACTAAAGTATTATGATAAGTTAAGCATGAACAATTAAACTGATAAAGATGAAAAAACGATATCATTGAGATTTGATGGACTTGACTATCAGATGATCGCAAATAAAGAATACAACTAAAACCTCGTTTAAAAGCCACTCAAGCATGTGCCATCATAAATAAAAGCATTTGACAAAGTCTTGAAGCAATGCGGTGATCTCCTATTTTAGTAATGATTGAATGTTTGTAAAGGCAAAAGGACTTTATCATAAAAGTATAAGGCTAAAGCACACACGCGCGCACACACACACACACACAAAAAAACCATTTTCAAAATGCTTTACCAAAAGAAAATACTTTGAAAAACATCTGGAAGTTGTGTAAGAAGAATTAGGAGCATTCAAAATAGCTATAGACACATTTTTTACTAATCTAATCGATTAGGTCCTTTGTCTAATCGATTATAAATTTGAAAACTTAGGGCCCAAGCTATATCGAAGGCGCCTTGATTCTGTATAATGCCTAGATATGTTAAATTTCCTTTTTGAGAACTTACAAACGATTCTTTCTATCTTCGAATCGATTAGGAATATGTGTTAAATATATTAGATTGTTATAAAAATGGTTTTATTGAAATTTCATTTTTGATCCAACCTCGGGCCTATAAATAGAGGCTCCATTTCCCATTTCAAATCATCTCTTACACTCTCTCTCTCTCTCTCTCTCTCTCTCTCTTAATATTTATTTAATTTTATCTCACAATATTTTTAACCTAGGTGATTTTATGACAAAAATTCTTTTGTGGGTGAGATCATTTTTGTAATTTTGGAATTGGTAGAACTGTAAAATCACCAAGGGAAAATTTTGTGTATACCTTAGTTGAATATTGTCTAATGAGGGATTTGTTTGAGTTAAAGCTAAACCCGTAAAAACATTTTGTTAGGGATTGAGTATTTCAATCCTAGTTTAGGTTGGAGATCATCCTGTATAAAATCTCCTAGGTTCTTGGTCGACCCGGTGTTAAAACCAAGATAGTTAAAGCTCATCCCGATACTAAAAGTTTCACAGGTTCGAGATCAACCTCGTGTTAAATCTCTCAGGTTTTTGGTTAGCCAGTGTAAAACCAAGGAATTAAGCTCAAAGGTGTTGGAACTTGAAGACTAACCGCTCCAAGGTCCTTATTTATGGAAATAAGACTAATTTATTCAATCATCCATTTCGGAAGGAAGATTGGCCTCTTCACTCTCAAACCTATTATTAAGAAAAGACGCAAATGCACACATTCACAATCTTGTATATTTTAGTTGAAGTTCAACCAACATTCCTTGTATAAGGGGATTCACGAGTTTTTCCTATTAAAAGCTCTTAAAGTATTATTGGCAAATCTCAAGATCAATTCTTGGATAGAGGAGTATGTCCATTTGTTTTGACCAAACCTCTATAATTATTGGTGTCCTTCTTTTCCTTTAAACTCTTTTAATTTTTGTAATTTATTTTCTGCCTTTTATTTTTCCGCTGCGAAGTTTTTCAAAATGCTTTTTAACTCTGATATTATTTCCCAAAAATTTTTTTAAATCAATTTTTTCCAAACAACACAATTCACACCCCTATTGTGTGTGAAGTCTCAAGTCCAACAAAAAACACCAATAAAACCAAACACTCTCTAAAGTATTTTTCACTCCAAAGACACTAAGGCAACTTTAGTAAAAGAATATAAAAGGAGAAAAGAGAGGAAATAAAAAAAGGATAGTATAAATCCAAATTATGGATTAATTTGAAATGAGGAAAACCATATTTTATATAGGAAAAAATATATCTCAAAAAGGAAAACAAATCACGAGCTTTTTAATGCTCATAATCAATTAGGTGCTAGGTATAATCGATTATGTAGGATAAATATTGAAGGTATATAAATTCGTTGTTAGTAATCGATTAGAAATTTTATTAATTGATTAAGAGGCTTTATAAATAATATAATCGATTAATTCTAATGTGATAATCATTTATCTAATGTAAATCACACTCCTAAAAGATTATTCAAGCTAGTAACCAATTAGTTACTTGCGTAAAAGATTTTTTGGTGATTTTATAAAAGTATACAGGCTTAAAAAACAATTTAGTGTGAGAGTTGCCTTATTATCATAGGGATACTCTTATACTTTTACAATACACTGATCACTCACACACACGACCAATGGAGCTTTCACACTTTCTCTCTTTCACAACCTCGAAGCCTTAAAATCCCTTGCTAGATTCATCACGGATTCAACACTTCATATGTGACTTGACTTCTTCTACTCGACATGCTTGATATGACCTCTTCGATAGATTCCATCATGGTAGATTTCTTGATCATAGATCCTTAAGGACTTCACTGAATTCTGCTTGACATCAGGTGTTGTCAGTATCAAAACCATCATATATCATCTTGCAGATAACTATTCTTGTAAGCACATAGCTCCATATTCTCCCCCTTTATGATTTTTTAAACAAACAAGAAAATAATGGTAACAGCTTAGAGTTGTTAAACTCCCCTGATAAATATAGAGGGTATTCCTTACTCCCCTTAGAGTATACTTCTCTCCTTTAGCATTATAAAAAAGGTAAAAAGAAACACAAAGCATGCACATATATCGTGTATAGCACATAGAGAAAGAGAAAGAGAAGAAGAAGAAGAATAAGAATAAGAAGAGAAAGAGAAGAAGAAAAAGAAGAAGAAGAAGAAGGAGAATAGTCATTTAACAAATATTAATCCATGCATAATTGATTCAACATTCCTAATTTAGTTCTCATGAAAAGTAAATTTTCTTTAGGAAAAGGCTTAGTAAAACTATTTGAGAGTTGATTAAATGAAGACATATTCTCAATTACACAATCCTCTTTTTTGACATGATATCATGAAACAGTGTCGACCTTAATGTTGTTAGTCTAAGAGTGAAGTGTCAATTTTTTTGTGAGGTTTATGGCACTAGTACTATTGTATTTTATCAGGAAAATCCCAGGATTAACTTTGTAATCACTTAGTTGATGTTCTATCCACATAATTTGTATGCAACAACTACCCTTAACTTTGTAATCACTTCGATCTAACTTGCACCCGATAAAGTCATAGTCACATTATCCAATTAAGACACAATATGTCCCTTTGGGGTACCATAAACCCATTAGTGGTGTGACAATGAGATATCTCATAATGAGTTTTACCGCATAGATATGTGATTCTTTTGTGGATTTTTGAAAACAGACACAAAGACACACAACAAACATGATATTAGGAAGAGATACAATGATATAATGGATATAAGGGATCATACTTTGATATCTATTTTCTTCAATTGGCCTTCCTTTTTAATCCTTATCCAAATCGCAAGAAGTACCCATCGGAGTGGAGATTTATTTAGCTTTGTCCTAGCTAAATATTTTAAGTAATTATTTGCAATAATTCTCTTGATTGATGAATTTTAAGACCAATGAAATATCAAAGCTCTCCCATCATTGACATCTGAACTCATTTTGCATCATCGTAGACAATACTATGCACAAAGATTTGTTAGTAGCATCGAAAATAATATAATTTATGTAAATTTGAACTAACAATATTCAATCATGCTCAAATATTTTTTTATAAAAATGGTTTTATTAAATTTTCCTATTTGAAAATTATTTTCAAGGGGAAAATTGCTCAGACGATCATATCGATCTCTTGGAGCTTGTTTCAGGTCGTACATAGCCGTTTTTAACTTGAAAAACATGACTTGGGAAATAGGAGTTAAAAAACCTGGAGGTTGATCAACAAACAATTTCTCCAGGATGTATCTGTTCAAGAATGAACTTTTTACATCCAATTTGGAGAGTTTAAAATCAATGATGCAAAAAAAAATATTGAGGCATCCTTATGGCTTCTAATCGAGCTATAGAAGCATATGTGTCATTGAAATGTATGCCTTCGTGTTGATTATATTCTTTCACAACAAGTCTCGCTTTATTTCTCAAAACTTTTCGATCCTCATCAAGCTTGTTACGAAAGACCTGGTAGGTCCCAATCACTTAATTAACAGAAGCTTTCAGAACAAGTACCCAAACATTATTTATTTAAAATTTATTTAACTCTTCTTTCATAGAAAGAGACCAATGTCCGTCGATGAGGGCCTCGTCAACTTCCTTTGACTCAATTTGGGAAACAAAAGTCATATGATTGCTTACCTTGCTAAGGGAGTATCTAGTCATAACTCCCTAATAAGTATCTCCAATAACATTATGAATTGGATGTCCTTAGTAGTCCTCCATTTTTTTGGGTAGATCTGTATTTTCTAAGTTTTGTTCTTCAGCTTGAGTCTTTTCACTTAGACTTTGATCTTCCTTTTTACCTTGATCTTAATCTTTATCTTGATCATCATTTTCCATACACAACCAACAACTTCTACCTATATATTAAAAACTCTAAAATCTTTGTTAAAAGTGGAATATCCTAGGAATGCGCCTTCATCAACTTTTGCGTCAAATTTTCCAAGATTATCATTTCCGTTATTAAGAAAAAATCATTTTCATCTAAAGATATGTAAATGAGAAATATCTGGCTTCCTTCCTTTATACAAATCATAGGGTGTCAACTTTAGAGTTGGTCTTATCAATACATGTATCATTACATAGCAAACAGTGCTTACAAAGTCAACCCAAAAGTATTTAGGAATATTAGTCTCATTGAGCATTGTTCTCTCTAGATATTATATATATATATCTATTCTTCCCACTACAACAAAAATGGGTTTAGGCAACAACGAAAAACCGCCCCTTAAAGGTATAAACCGTTGCTTAATGCTTTAGGGGACGGTTTATCAAGCGTGGAATAAACAGCCGTTGCTTATTCCATTAGAGCGCGGTTTTTTGATTTCTACCCACGGATTCTGAACGCCATCGCCTAAAATATCAAAGTCCACGGTTTTAGGTGAACTTTTAAGCTGCTGTTTTCAAGTAGCAACGTAAAATAACTGTCCCCAAAACATGTGAAAAGGCAACGGTTATTAATAACCAACAAATGTAAACCGTAGCTTAATCTATAATTTCATTTACACAACACACATAACCGCGCCTAAAACAAAGGAATATACTACGGTTTTTGATAAGCAACGCATAAAAAGCGTTGTCTATAGATTGAAAAACAAATCACATTTATATATAACGTTAGACTTTAAAAGATATAATTAGTATAGAATTTTCCTGTTGTGCACTTTAGACTTTGAAAGATATAATTAGTATAGAATTTTCCTGTTCATTTATATGGTGATACATTTGTGATCATATACCTTCACATTATTCTAATAGATTATTTTTCAATATTATTAGAAGCACATTTATAAATTGAAAACATATATAAATATGAAGTATTAATAAGATGAAGTGTAATCAACTCTTTGAAATGCAAAAAATACAAATATTTTCAAAATAAATCCAAGCAATATAAGTTATAGCTAGTTGGCTTATGTAACTCCATAAAACAAAACATAATCGTCAATATTTAAATCAATGGAGGTCTTTATCATATTCATTGTGTTGAGGTTCATGAGAATCATCATCTTGAAAATTATCATATTGAAGATCATTATCATCTTGATCATATTGAAGATCATTATCATCTTGATCATATTGAAGATCATCATCATCTTGATCATATTGAAGATCATCATCTTGTTCATCTTGAGGATCATCTTTATTTCTATCCTATAAATATGAAGAATTTCTTTTATATATTATTCAATAACAAAGTTACAATAATCAAAGCGGCATATGCAAGACTTCAAATGACTCAACATCCATGCAATAATGATTCAATTCAAATAATTGATAGTTATATATTACTCACTAACGAAGTTTGCACGCTTAGAATTCAAACTCGAACCTATGAAATTTATACATGAATCTTACCATCTAAACCAATATACAATGATAATTTTTAAAAAAACATAATGAAAATGTGCATGGTAACATATGTTCACAATGTTCAACCTAGCTAGCATGAATATATACTAACTTAATGAGTAACTTATAAAACTAACACCGCATATTTAAAAAATTAAACAACTATAAAATAACAACTCAACACTTAATAAAATAAATGTTGATTTTTATTAATGTCAAGTATAGTACCTTTTGATGAGTAGGAGCATATGTTGATGTCGATGAGCGTGGTGTTGGAATATTATCATTGTGCAAAGCTTCTCTCATCTTATCATCTACTTCCTCTTCACTTAAATGTGGATTTTGTTGCATATACATGTTTTTCAAAAGTGTCTCCATTGCTCCCATCTTTTGCGCCATGTCAGAAATCTTACCATCATATTGCATTTTCATTAAAGAAATTTCTTCATTTTTTTTCAACAATTATGGTGTGACAGTTCTTCCATAACATTTCACTCTACCGGGATTTTCTTCAACTTCCTCAGTATCTTCAGCATCTTGTGCTTCTTCTTCGACTTGATTTAGGATACATAATTCAGCATCTACATGCTCCGCCTCAACAAGAATCTCTTTATTTTCCACCTCTTCTTCAAATATTTATGCATTTCGACTAGCATCTTTAGTTTTCTTGAAAGTCATCTCAACTTCATTGAAAACTACATCTTGATTGGTGATACACCTCTTGTGACCTAGCTCTAGGAACCATATCCTATAAGCTTTGACTCATTCAGGGTATCCCATGAAAATGCATCTCAAAGCTCTAGGTTTACCCTTCTTCTTGTCGAACTTTCCATCTCCCTTTGTGAATTTCGCCTTAACCGACAGACCTTCACCACTCGAAAATGGCTTGTGCTCCTTTCATTTGTTTAAAACCTTAGAATACAAGACTGATTGGACTTCTTCAAAGGTCAGAGACTCTCTTCCATACAAGAGAGTTTCTTTGAAGTGAGCATATGATTTAGGAAAAGCACACAACAATAAGAGTGCTTGATCTTCATCCTCGATCTTGAGATTAATATTTTCAAAGATCAAGAATCATCTTATTGAACATATCCAACTGCTCAGCCAGAACTTTGTCTTCACTCATCTTGAATGAATGCATAACTTGCTTCAGGCAGAGGCGATTGACCAACAATTTGGTCATGTGCAAACTTTCGAGTTTCACCCATAACTCCGACATCGTTGTCTCTTTCGAAACCTGTCGAAGAACCTTATCACCAAGGCTCAATAAGATGGAATTGTGGTCTTTCTCTACCATATCGTTTTTCCTTTATCGGATAACGTAACGTCCATGGCTTCGGCTCCCTTCAACGCTTCTAAACAACCATGTTGAACTAATAGGGCTCTCATTTTCAAGCGCCACAAATAAAAATCGTTCACTCCAGTGAACTTTTCAATCTCATACTTTGTTGACAACATCTTCTCCATGCTCACCGCACCAATTTGTTATTAAAAATGGTGCCAGAATAACAACGTATAATCGACTCCTTGATCGGAAGAAACCCACAAGGGTAGAAAAGAGGGAAACAAGAAGAACACAATGAAATTTGTTATAAACTACTATTATTTACTTTCTCTTGGGAATAAGATTATAAGTGTTATAGAGTAGTAAATAACCTCTTTCATCCTAATTAGGATTTGCATTATACAATGATGAGATACTAATATGTTATTTATAAGAAAACTAACACACTAAACTAATGAGATTTTACACACAGACTCATTACACAAACTAACTTATAGAACAGTCTAACTTAAACAACTGAACATAACAAACATGCCCAATTCGACATGCTACCAATCCTAGCATATTTCGACTACAACATGTGAATAGACTTTGATGACATGCTAAGGTCCTGTCGAATTGTCGAACCAAGAAACTACCCTTCAACCATACTAGAGTTAGATCCAATATCTCATAAGAGTGTTTTAAGTGAAAAATAATTTTGATCAAAATAGAACATAGATAAAAGAGGCGTGAAGCAAAGTAACTAAGACAAATCATCAAGATCAGAGGTGTTTTTACCCAACAAATATAACCCACATGTCAATAGACATTTTAGATTTATGACACGTAAGTGCATAGGTGCTAGAGGCAGAAAAAGAGTTTTGTCCACTTGTGTAGATATTAGAGGCAGTTAACCTTATTCTGGGGTTTCAAAGGCTGAGATGCTTTAGAGGCTATTATTCATCAAAATCTAGTTCAGAGCTTCTGATCATAGTAGCTTCTGGACATCATCAGACTCTACTTCTCCAATCAGATGTAAGCACATATTTTAAAAGATTAAGATGTTTGACTCTTATATAGAATAAGATTCTTTGCCCTTATGATAGAAGTAAAATTATCACAGTGAAGTGTAATTCTTATTTCATAAATAAGAAGCTCTTCTGACAGATATTTAAAATGATAGGATTAGAAATTGTTGCATAAAAACACAAAGATAACCTTACCTTTCTTTGTGTAGCTTTTGATATTCTATTGAGATTGCTCTTGAGTAACTACCTTGTTCTAACAACACTCTTTAGAAAATCATCAGGAGTCTCTTCATATTCCAAAATAACTTGATATACTTCAAAGATTATTTAGAGTCTGAAGCACTAACACTTTATATGACAACATCAGTCTTCCCAATAAAAGTAATCTTGCCTTACTGGTTTCTTCCAGATTCCACATTTCCTTCCTCTTTCAGATTTAGGATGTGGAATATAGGCTTTTTTTCTTGTTGTAAGTTATAAGCAGCTACTACCCTGGAAATGAGATTGTTGCTTTGCTATTCAACATATCTGCAACAAAAATAATTTCATTTTTTGGTACCCATACTTTTGTGGGTCCTTTAGTGTTAGTTCTGATAGGCCTTCTCTCATTTTGGGCCTTAGCTTTGTAATAAGCCTTTGGATCATTCAAGACTTTAGTTTTTGAAGTATGTTGTCTTAAATGATTTATAGTCTTAGGTTATTGTCCTTTCAGAACCCTGTAACCTGATGTCTTAGGTTCTAGCTTCTTCAGAACCTTTAACTTAGATGTTTCAGGTTCTGATTCTTTTAGAACCTTCGACTATGTAGTCATAAGTTTTGTTTGGTTTGAACCATTTGCTTTACTAGCAAGCACAAAATGATAGATAACAATTATACTCAGAAGTATATAAGTGTTATAACAACCACAAATATTCTTAACACTTAATATTTCTAAGACATACAAATATAAGAAATCTTAAGAGCTTGTATAATAAACAGATGAATACTTCAGCTCAAAGTTATTCTTGTTATATTGTTCGTGAGTGGTTTTTACTTCCTTCAAATCTTCAATTCCCTTTATATAGAGGCGGAAAAAGAGTTGTTAGAAAGTAGCTTGCATAAGTGGTCTTTGAAAAACAGCAGATCAAAGAGAGAGACGTCGAAAGATGAATTTGATAAAGATCTTCATCCATTGTGTAAAGACTTTGTCCACAACGTCTTTCTCATACTAGGTAACAACCAAGATGTTAGAGCAGACTTATGAGATCACATCAACTTTTCTTAAGCCTTGCACTAAGAAATTCTAGTTGACTTTTTCCATAAGTATGGCTTGCCTTTAGCTGAGGTCTTCAGAATCTGAGATACCTCGTTCAGATTCTGATCCTTCAAAAGCTGAGATACCACATTTAGAATCATCAGAATCCGAGTCTTTTAGCTTCTCTACATATGCTTTCAACATGGTCAATTATGAGTTGAATTTTAAACTTATGATCTTGCATACTTGAACATATGCTAGTATACCCATTTCTTCTTTGAGTACTTTGTTATCATCAAAACTCAAGAGATATGAATAATTTTATGCCAACAACTTGCATCAACTTCCTAGATAGTTGTTCCTCCTCGATGATTGAGTCATATTCAACGTCATAAAGTAATGAGTCTGAGACATCACTCAAATATATGCATAATACATAATGCATATTCATGAATTAATGATCCTAAGTCAGTTGATCAATCCATATTTACTTAAAGAAAATAATTGTAAAAAAGTTTAACCTAAAAATTTATGCATGTCACATTTCAAATATTATACACATGAAACATTTCCAAAATAGTGAACAATTGCACGTATTTAATATGTACAAATAAACCTCCCAAAAATAACTATAACTTATAATATCTATACCACGGATAAAAATAAAGATAATTATGTAAAATAGTGCATATTAGATATGCATATGAGTAACCTAGGAGTTGGCATAATGCTTGGTTTTGAGAGCATGCTCCACTCAATATCTCATGTTTGAATTTTATTTACGATATACATAATTTTGTTATGGTTTTGTACGGGACCTCCCATAAATGGATTGTGAGACTACTCTACATATATAAATATAATTGATTTAAAAATATTAAAAATATTTCTAAATATTTTAAACTAAATTTCAATTAAATTAAAAATATTAAAACAAAACTATTATTAAAAAAATAAAGAGATTAAAGATAAAGAATTATCGATATAAATTAGTTTTACACCATCATTCAATATAATTATAAAGTTTTGTTATATCATATCAGTATTTTAAAATTAAATATGTGATTTGACGGAATACACATCCGTAATTGATTGACAGTATAAAAATATTTTATATCGTTAATGCATATTTTTTTTTCAAAAACAAAATATATAAAAATCAAGTTTTCTCTTTTTTAACTTTCAAAATATATTGTAAAAATAAATCTTCCAAACAACTTTTTTTTTCTCATTTCTAAATAGTTTTGAAAAATAAAATTAACAAAAATATTGTCTTTTTCTTTTTCTTTTTTTAATTGATTTATAAAATAAAAATTTAAAAGTAAAAAAAAAAGTAAAATTCATTAAAGAATGTAAAGTTTGACTAACACACATTAAATTAAATACATAATAACAATAATAATTTTATTTTTTATCATTTCATAAAAACAAAAACATGACGTAGAGAGAGAAACTGCATAACCGCGCGTGGGGAAGTAATAGAAAGAAAAAAAGAAACACTAGTTTAGTGATGTAAGCAAGCACGAAGTCGTCTTCTTTAGATTTTTATAAATAAAATCTCCCACAATACCAACACTCTCTCCATCCCAACAATTCATCATCTCCTCTCCTCCTCAAATCACAAACCATACATAATATGCAAGACCTACGCCGTTACTCAAACGACACCGTTCATCTCGACCTCGGCACCACCACAACCACCACCATGATCACCACCACAACCTCTTCCTCCTCCTCCTCTTCCTTATCCATGGACATCGACGAATCCGCCGAAACGAAAATCCAACGTCTCATATCAGAGCATCCCGTCATCATCTTCACTCGATCTTCTTGCTGCATGTGCCACGTCATGAAGAAGCTTCTCTCCACCATCGGTGTTAATCCAACCGTCATCGAATTAGACGACAACGAGATCGCTTCTCTCCCTCATGATGACGATCACCTTGCTTTTGCTTCCGCTCTTCGTAACCGCTCTCCTGCTGTCTTCATCGGTGGCGCCTGCGTCGGCGGACTTGAGTCGCTTGTTGCTCTTCACGTCAGCGGTCATCTCGTCCCCAAACTTGTTCAAATCGGTGCTCTCTATGTATAACAATATCACTTTCAATTTATGTTTATTATTATTACTATTATTATTATTATTATTGAATCTTAAAAAACTGTATAAGTAATTGTATAATTTCTGGTAGTGTTTATGTGAAATGAAATTGCAATCTCATTTTAATTTTTTTTGTGTTGTTGTTGTTGTTGTTGGAGTGTGAGTGTTTGTGGTCAAAGGGGAATCGAAGGTGATTTGGGTGTGTGTGAGAAATGATACTGAGTTGCCGTTTATGGAGAGGACACGTGTTGGGAGAGAGCATCTGTGATCAGTGGCTTGGGGGGTTTTAGCATGTGCTCTGTTGTTCGTTCTCGTGTGGGTTCATTACTTCGTTTTCTCTTCCTATTTTCCATTGGGTCCCATTTTCTCAATTATTTTCCTATTGGACCCCAAGTTTTGACACTTTTCTTTTCAATCATCCAATATCATAAGTTTTTTATTTTTCATAAATATTCATTTATGTGCACTGCATCGATCATCATAAGCATACGTGTGATAATAACAAGAGAAAATGATACTTACTTTTTTATAATAAATGATACTTAGTTTTTTATAATAAAATTCACAGCGACAAAACGGTATCGGAAGACGTTGATATTGACAGTGATACAATTAAAAAAAATTGTAGTTAATATTTAATACACATCAAATCGCAACGACTGCAATCAAAAAACGAAAATACTTATGTGGCCCTGATGCGATTGGGACCATTTTTTAAATCCTTGGTATGAGGCTTGGCCTTGATTGGGTGCATGTGTCCATTGCTTCACAAGGTAGCAATGATAGGGACAATCATGAACGTCCAAATGAGGCAGTAGCTTCTTTGTTTCTAGTTATTGACTTCTTGTTCCCTGTTGGGGTTTAGCCACAAACAGACTTCTATCAAAGTACTAGTACTTTGAAAAACATGATGATATGCCTCAAGATGATAGTAAAAATAAACATTTGACATTCAACTTAATTACAAGTTCGGGTTTTGAATTATACTCTTATAATGCATTAGACTCAACCTTTTTAAAAAGATCTTTAGTGGCATGTTGATAATATTTGATTTTAAAGTGTTAGAGGAAATAATGGAGTAAAGTATGATAGACTTTTGTCTGACGATGCATTATTAAAAAATTTAAATTCTATATTAGTTAAAGATAAAACTTACAAAAGTTTATATATAAAGTGATACTCATCACCTTACAAATTGATTTTAAAATCGATTATGTAAGGATGAGTTAAGTTAAATTCGTCACGAATCTATCGATTCGAGTTACCAATCATGCATCAAACCAAAAAAAAAAGGTGATGTATGCAGGAGGGTGTATTGGAAAAACCAAGTCTTATATATTAATAATTTGGATCATCCATTGTTTATATTTACGCATCAAACTCAATAGTTCTGGGCTTGAGGGATTTATTAAGATTTTGGATTGAGATGTGGTGTCTCCCTCTCTTGTGATCCTGAAACATTAGTCTCATTGGTGCTCCTGATTTTCTTCGACTCCCCAACAGTGATATCAGAATTGTGGTTCTGCTTGATGGGAGAGCGGAGCTGGATCCAAAGTTGGATCCTGTTATAGTATGTGGGGTACTCACACTTATGGAAGAATGTTGGATGCAAGTGTGAGTGATTAATGTCCCACATCGCCTATGAATAAATGAAATATTAGATTTATAAAAGAGATGACTTATTTACCAAACACCTTAAAATTTTGGATTGAGATATGATATCTCTTTTATAATTCTAAAGCATTAAATTCATTGGTACTCCTAACTCTCTTAAACTCTCCGACATAAATATGGCTGGCCTAGACCATAAATATTGACCAAATTACTATAGGGTCTATTATCTTCAATTATTGCAAAACAAATGCATGTTAAAACTGTCACGGCTCTATTCTATTTTATTTTCTTTTGGACATTCGTAAACATCCATGGAATCAAATCCCATTTGTTATATACCTCTAAAAAGGAATTAACTTAACAACTTTAGGCACAGATCATGACTTAATCGAGCTGTTCTTTTCAAACAAGAATCATTTTCATAAAAGGAGTTGGAATGTTGGTCTTGCAATTCCAACTCCTCCTTCTCATATTCTTCTGTTGACTATAATCACCAGAATATAATTGCTTTTTACTTCTCCTAAAAATGATAGATAGTGACCTTCATTTTTTTCACTTTAACCACAACCTCTCTTAAGGTATTCACCACCATCCATCATATAAAAAGTTGTTGCTTCATTAAATTTTTAAGGTTACATTTTCCAAGTTGTGAAATATGATATAATATATATTATAGTGGACACTGTTGGAGATATTTAAATAATTTTTATTGAATCTAGCTTTCACAAAAGGTAAAAGCCCAGGTAGATTCAAAGCTAAAACAGGTTGCAAGGACAAAGCTTAAATTGCTCTGTCATCATGCTAACAGACAATATGGGCTAGTGCATGATGACATGCATGACTTCATCTTCATAAACCTCACCTTCAATCTCAATTATATATACTTATTTGATTCTTACAATAAATATTCATGTAAAAAAAATTTGAACAATAAATATAAATATAAAAAATCACACATAGTAAAAAAAAAATGATATATTATATTACAATTTCTATTAAGATCAATATTATAACAAAATCAATTTTAATCTAAAACACTAAAACATGTTAAAATCAATTATACACGTATAGTGCAAACAAAAGAATAAACATAGACAAAATTATTAGCCACATAATATTAAGACTAGCATCAACATATGGAATGAAAGAATACAAAATATCAACTTTTGGTTACCCCACAAACATAATCTCAAATAGAAACAAAAATAAAAAAGGTTTAGCACTAAGCAACAATGCCACTGCTTTCTCCTTGCTTAAACAGTATAAACAAAAGGCACTTTGGTGCTGATTCATTGATAAGCAAAGCATCTTAGAAATAGATTACAGCCACTAGAGCATCTTGGTGCTTTCTATTTGTTAATCCAACATGACTATGTTTGTTGCAACAAAAGGTACCAAAAAACAAATTGTTATGTTTAAGACAATTTTTAAATGGCAGGGATGTTTTGAGATTTGATATCATGAACTCTTTAGATGAAAAAATAGTCGATTGTCTATAGGTCATGATTAATTAGAATTTCAATTATTCTGAAATTGGCCATCAAACATCCAACCATATTTTGTCACATATTAATTAACTAAATAAATAAATTATCAAAAGAGAAATTTAATTAATCTCACTACACAGTTTTATTACTAAATTAATCAAGTATCTCTATTATAAATAGTTAATATAATTAATTTTAATATATAATATTTTATTAAATAAAATATTTAATAAAGTATTCCAACAATTAGTAATATATCATAATATTCATATCATAATTCTGTAGGCATTCACTATTATTTATCTTTGAATTTCTCTTTTACAATTCGGTTTACCTTATACATCAACAATGGAACCACTATGCCTATTGTAAATATTGCATAACACATCAACAATGGAACCACTATGACTATTGTAAATATTGCATAACGTGACAAAACCTCAAAGACCACCATATTAATACATTTGGTGAAATAGTTCGATATAGATGATTGTCATGGAACTTTCTTGCAATGTGACATCTATATTATGTCGATTTCAAATGGGTCTAACTAAAGTCTTTAGTGAAATCAAAATTGAAGTTTCTTAAATTCAATTCAAAATAAAATATTTGCATAAACAAACGAAAAACATTATGTTATAACAATAAAGAATCTTAACATTTATTTTTGTAGAAATTCAAATAATACAAAGTTTGTTCCGAAAAAGAGGCAAGACTCCCATTAATTTATGTTGATCTTAAAACTATGACTCATGTGGGCAACATGTCTATGAAAAGTCGTATGCGTTAGGGCTTTGGTAAGTGAATTAGCTAGCATTAAGTATGTCTTTATACGTTCTATTAAAGTTTGTTTCTTTTAGACTTTTTCTTTTACAACAAGATATTTGATATTAATCATTTTTGACTTTGTAGCACTCATGTTGTTTGAGTAAAGTACAACTGCATTATTGTCAAGTCTTCAAACGCTTTTGGATGCTCTTAATGACGTGTAGGCATGTGACAAAGCTTTATATCCAAGTTGCATGATTTGTATCCAAAATGTGAGCCATAAACTCTCCTGCCATGGTGGAAGAAATCACTAAAGTTTCTTTTGCAAACTTCTGGGAGACGTTTTCTTCATCCAAGAGGAAGATATAATCAAATGTGGACCGTTTGTTGTTTGGACATCCTGTAAAATTAGAGTCATAATATCCAATGATCTCCAAACTATCTGACTTGTCATAAGTGAGCACGAGGTCTATAAATCTCTTTAGATAACTTAAAACATGCATGATTATTGTCAAGTGCTGATTACCAGGGTTACTCAAATATTTGTCAAGAACTCCTACAATATAGTTAAGTCAGAACGAGTACAAACTTGAGCACACATGATACTCCTTATAACTGGAGCGTAATAAATCTTATGCATTTCTTTCTTTTCAAGATTCGTAACGAGAAATTGTTTGAGACTAAATTTATCTCCTCTAACAATAGTCGTGTCTCCTATTTTTGAGGAGAATCAATCCAAAATCATATCAATATATGATAACTCTAGGTTACCTCAAGATAGGTCTATAAGTATTTGGATTCCTAAGAAAAATGAGTCGTCCCTCGGATCTTTCAAATCAAAATTCTTTATGAGAAATGTCTCAATTTCATGCAATGAGCATATATTATTTCTTTAAAAAAGAATATCTTATACATATAATATCAAGAAAATAAATTTACTCCCACATGACTTATGGTATACACTATCGTAGACTAGATTAGCCTCAAAACCCTAAAATGATTTGATGAAATTTGAAATACCATTGACGAAAAGCATGCTTAAGGCTATATATGAATATCTTAAGTTTACAAACCATATATTTTGTGTCTCCCGACACAAAATTTTCTAGTTACACCATATATATCATTTCTTCAATGTTTTCATCTATAAAGAGAGTCTTTACATCCATTTGATGCAACTCCAAGCCAAAATGAGCCACTAAGATCATTATGATCCTGAAGAGTCTTTAGATAAAACTGGAGGGAAAATATATTTATAATCAATGTCTTCCTTTTGAATAAAACCTTTGGTGATAAGACGAGCTTTAAATCTTTCAACATTACCCTTCGAATCCCTTTTGATTTTAAATATCCATTTACGACCAATGGGTTTTTTTTCTACATGTAATTTATCGATATCCCAAACCTCATTGTCCATCATTGATTTCATCTCATATTTCATGGAATCAATCCACTTTAAAGAGTTAGGACTCTACATAGCTAGCTTGATGAAAAAGTTGATAGGATCTTTCTCGATCAAGCCAATGACATTCTCGTGTTTCTAAAGAAATACAACATAATCATCTAAACTGTCATTTTACCTCACTTCTAATGAACCTTTTTAATAATAGTTACTCTCAAGATTGTTGAGTTTGAACTATAAGTGGTGCTTAAGGAAGAAACTCAGTGTTATCTTAATCTTGAGGAACGTTAGAAATAACATATCGATGTGTCTCTAGATCTATTATTGGTAGAATGACAGGTAAAAAGACTTGATCATACTTAGTAACATATCCATATCAAATCTATTCCACTTGATCCAAGGTATAAAATTAGTTCACACACTAAGAGAAATATGAGTTCTCTAATCTCCATTTTTCACTACACTCACCTTGAATCTTGAACTGACTTGGGTGTTAGAGTGTTAACCATGCAGGCCCATCCCGCACCCCCGTAAAGAAAATTGAAGTCACCATTCAAGATCATCAGTGTTCCAATTGCATCCATTTATGGTTCCTCAACTGAATAATAACATTTTCTTCATAAAAAATAACACTCAATATGGTTCCTCTTCCCTCCATTTAAAAAATTAATCTAGTGACGAATGCATTTAGCATATCCAACAAAATAGAAACTAATAATCTTTGCCTCGAGCTTACTCTCATAAGGCCTATAGAATTTCACTCCAGCTCGATATCATCAAATGTGTAAGTGTCTAATGATATGATTTTTCCTAGTTCATGACTCATAGGGGTTTAGCTACTACTTTACTAAATATTTTTATTAAGAATATAAATCGTGTTCTTTATATGCCTCTCCCAAAATCACTATAGTAGAAAAGAATGACTAATCATACTCCTTACCATATCCTTAAGTGTTAGATTTCTTTGTTATGCAACTTCATTTATGTTGGGTTTACCCGACATTATATATTACGAAAATTTCAGAAGGTCCCAGGACGTTGTTTCCCTAATCCATTATATCAACCATAATATTCATCATCATGATTTAATTTGACAGTCTTGATTTATAATTGAACGAAAGAAAAAAAATCAAAGAATGAGTTCAGAATCTATAACAAAAGACAGAAATCAAAGAATCCTTAAATCCATAGTAATTTTGAAATAGACATAGAGACGAAGAGTGTTGAATACTTGTTCCCTTATAATTCTTCTTTAATTGATACTTTTGATTAAATAATAAATGATTTATTATTCAAATAAGAATCTACTTAACATTATTATTCATTTTGATCACTAAATCAAAAGGTTCTCCAAATTCTTTTAACTCTTAACTCAAATAATTTAATTTAGTTAAGCCACCCTCGCACCCTAACTAAATAGTGAAAAGCAATATTTAAAAAGTGTTTTCCCAATTAAGAAAAAGGAGTGAAGCATGAGTAATATGATAATTAAGGGCAAAGGGTCCCAAAGTCCTAACTCCACTTCCTAAGAAGATGGACCCAATTATTTTTCCTTTAGGTTGGGAAAAGATGGCAAGGGGTGACGACATTCAACAATATCAACCACTACAAATTAACTATGGCCATATCATAAAAAGTGTAAAATTTTAAGTGAGTGGCCATTTCATTTTCCAAATATTTAATTCAAGATCAGACCTGGCATGCATGTCATGATACATTGATTAACATTATTGGTGGGTCCCATTTTAGAATCTTACAGCCTAACTTAACAAGAATCTTCTAATGATTCCCTTTCCACACACAACACAAGTATATGAATGAGTTCTTGTTGTAAATTGTAAGGTTCGATCCTTAGATTTAGATTTAGGTATATTTAGTGTTCAAAGACAATATTTAAGTATTTCATTAATTGACTATCATTTTTTGTGTGTGAATAATTGACTATCATTTTTATCAACATAGTGGGGTAGTTTTCATTTAAAATAACATAGTGGGCTAATAATGCTACTTGGTAAGTCAAATTTATCCAAAAATAGAAAGAAAATCTCTTTGCAAAATCACACACACTAAGGATAAATAAATGTAATCTTATCCTTTATGAAGCAGGAGGAGTATCTTCTCCGACACAGAAACTAGAACACAATGTAGATACTCCGACATCAAAAAATATAAGACATTGATACTATTATATATATAATATTTAAATTTTATTTATTCATCTAATTAAAAATATTCTAATTAGAATTAATGTCTTTAATTTTTATTAATAACATGCTTTAATATATGATTAACAAAAAAAAACTGTTTGAAGAAAAGAAAAAAACAAATTCTTTTTGAAATACATAGTCTAAGTTATCTTACATGTGTATGTGTTGTATGAATATCATAAGGATGTCGGACACTAATTTAAAAAACATCAAAATAAAAAAGAAATTTATTTAAAGATATTTGTCTGATTTTTCGAACACGTGTCTTACATGTGTCGGTCAGTGACCCTGACGTGTTGGACAACATGATATGTCTACTCCAAGATAGAGATGTGTATGCTTCATATATCTTCACTTCCTTCTATGGCACATCTTATAGATCTTCACTTCCTTCTTAGGCACATCTTATACTTCCCTCGAGGCCTATCTCTGCTTGCTTCATGCTCCAAGCATTAAGTTTTGAAATAATCACACTTTGGCTTCCATTGTTGAATACATAAAGATGTGCATCTCTCTTTATAGCCAATAATGGATAAACTCTACTTGTTATGCTAGCTCTTCCTCCATCTCCAAAACTCTCAATAATGGACTTGTCAATCTGAACATTAACACCTCATTATGATACAACGAAAAATGAACAATACTTATTATGATGATCTAATAAACATACCAAGCTTCTAAGTGAAATCTCTTTGAGATTGGGATCTATGTCAAAGAATGTTCCATATGTGGTTTTATCAAGATCTTGTCGCAATGAAGACCTGTAACGTATATACAACTTAATATCATGAGCTGTCGGACTGAGATTTCATGCGGTTTGGGAAAACATGCATTCATGTATTAAAGGGATCTCGACCATTGGACGAAGATCCAACAATTCGTCTTTTGACTAATAAATTAGTTTAGAATACAAATTGTCTCATCAATATCAAATGATCGAGATTCCTAATTACGAGCTTTTAGAGAATCAGAATCACTCGCTGTAAGCATATAAGTTTAGAGAATGTTAGTAATAACCTGCTATGGTCACTGCACATCAGACATAAATGTCTATTTGGAGTTTTATATATTTGGAAAAACACTGCAGTTTGCTCTGTGAGATCCTTTGAAGCTAAAGCTAACAAACCAAATGGCCCTATTTGTCCATTTCTTGATGCATATGGTTTGCTACATAATAGTTGAGGATCAACTTCACTCGGATCTTCTAACAACTCGCCACTTTCTAGATCAGGGAGCTCAAACAACACTTCTACATCGGCCTTAAAGTTCAAAACATGATTATCATTGATGTTGTATTTTCTCATAAAACATATCGATAAAGATTTGCATATATGTTGCAGTAATTTACGTACTAACCTGTGACGCAGTGATGCCCGAGACTTCAAGAGTTGATCCACCCTCAAGTTTCTTTCCAGTAATACTGATTTTCGAGCCTCTTAAATTTTCTACCTCTTCAATCGGCCACTGCATTAATCTCTTTCCACTTTTATCAAGCCAAACTTTCCTTGGAATTGTCTACATTACGAAACGAGATTACTCATTCAACAGATTGATGAACTTGATTAACATTCTGCAATCCTACGGATTATTTTCGAATAATGATAACATGAGCAATTACATTAACTTAACCTTAAAATTACCTGTAAACCTGCCCATCCTTTCTCAATATCATCTTGTGTAGTGTCAGACTCATTGACCCATCCCCATAGTATTCTTCTATTCTTAGCATAGTCAAAAAATGACTTTGAAGCGTAAAATTTACCATAGTCAAACCTTAAATCTTTACTAGTTCCTGTAAATTTTTCATCGGGAACAAAGTTTTCCTTATCAGATACGTATTTACCGAGAAAGTAATAGTCATGTTGTTTGCTTTGATAGCTTATCTTCAAAACATGTCTAACACTTGAATTTTCCACAGATGTATCAACCCCATTTGTGCTATTGATATACACGGGAAAAAAATCCGGACATTCAATAACTCGAGTATTATCTGTTGCAAAAAAAGGTTTTGGACTCACTGTCCAATTAACAAAATCCTCACTTTGGTAAAGAATAACTTTTCCTTCATCGCCCTTTTGAGCACCGATGATTACTCTCCATTTTCCATCTTTTCCATGCCAAGCAGTTGTAGGGTCTCTGAACTCATCCTCTTCGACCTCATTAGGTGGAGTGATCAAAGGATTTTGAGGGTGTTTTGTCCATTCTCTTAAGAAAGGATCTGATAGATTCTTTGGCGTAGCTAAGTTTTGAACTTGATGTTTATTGTGATCGATTCCTGTGTAAAGAATAACAGGTTTTTCACCCGGGAGTATAGTGGCTGAACCTGACCAACAACTGTTGATGTCATAAGGCTCACTTGGTTCAAGAGCATTATTGAGATGAATCCAATTGATGAGATCAGAGGATACTGAATGAGCCCATATGATCTTATCGCCAAATGTTGCTGCATATGGATTATGTTGGTAGAAAAAGTGATAAACACCTTTGTAGTACATAGGAGCTGCAAAGAGGTAAATTATAAATCAACACTAGCCATTTGGATAATTTTGATTATAAACTTTAATCATATTTATTTGGATAACATGATATACACAAAGAATGAATGCCTAATTGCTTGAATAGACCATTTGATTTCTGTTTGAAGTGACTTTCTTGTGCTTATCTATTTGTATAAACTTTTGAGACTCTTTGGAAGATTTTATGACATATTCATAAGCTGTTTTCAACTTATTTTCAAAAGCTCTTCCATATGATATAACTAATGAAAGTAGCTTATAACTAATATAGAAACAGTTTTACTTTATTTTCCATAAGTAGGACTGTTCAATAAAACCAAAAACCAAGTGGCACTGAAAAAAACGAACTGAGAGTTCACGAATTGAATTGAACAAGTTCGGGCCTGTTCGTGAACTACTTACTACAGTTCAGTTTTTTTCAGCGTGGCTTGCTCAGTTTAACAGTTTGGTTTCGATTTTTTAAACATTCATAATATTCGATTTGGTTCCATTTTTTTTTTTCCTAGGAGTCATAATTATCGGTTAATATTATCAGTTTGGTGCAATCTGGTTCACAAAGAATCGGTTAGAAAAAAATACTATTCGGTTTTCTGTAAAGGTAGTTCCAGTCCAGAACCACATAACCGGTGCACCGAACCTTTATACCAGATAGTTTGGGACGAACAGTTAACTGTTCAGTTCAGTTTTCTTGCTGAACCAAACTACGAAAAGTCCTATATACATAAGCACTTAATTAAGTTGTTTATCCAAATTCTAATGCAAAAGGAAAGTCAAATAAAAAAACCGGCTTACCATTTGGATCTGCAGAATGAAGAAGACATTCACTATCAATTTTCTTCAACAAAAACATGTAAACAGAGAAAACAATCAGCCATATCAATGGATTATAACAAAAAGCACCCAAAAAAATATTGCTAAATAAAAGTTATTTAACATAGGTTGGTGGAGATAATACCGTTCATCCAATTTTGCGGAGGCTGAAAATGATAAGAAGTTCTGTAAGGTTGTTCATCAGTTACCTTGAACCTGACATGATCAATATTGTTACTATCTGCTGATGCTTCAATTCCATTTCTACTGTTTAACAGAAAAGAAACCATTACAAAAACAAGCAGAGAAATCATCATAAGTAATAGTGGTGCTGCAAATTTTTTCATCAAGGTCAACAAAAGCAAGATGGCTTTTGATAGGAACAATGATTCCTGAAGAGTGAAGCCAAATTTAGAACCAATTAGATTTCAGTTATGTAACACCAATAGGATAATTCCAAATAGAAATTATATTAAAAAGTTTATAAGTCAGAAATTAGATATATATATATATTCTGTTTTTAAATAACATAATCTAGAATTAATTTGTATCAGTATCAAAAAGACTGATTAAACCTTCAAAGGTACTCAAGTAGTATACAATTATAAAAATTGTATTGCTTTCTGCAACAGTTAGTTCTTATTATAGTAACTGTAGCTAGGCTGTCACTATTATATTGTCCTATATTTTATTTGTTTACAAGGAAAGATCTTGATCTTCCTTGTTAAACAAATGTTTCACAGTTGATTTCATCAGTCTCTCATGTGAAAGATGACTTTAATAATGAAGATCCTAATACTTGCTTTTCATCAACTTTTAGTCTTCTAATTAATCATCTTTAAGTCTTGTAAAAATGCAACTGATTCTTCCAACTTGCTGCAAAAAGTAAGTTCAATATCCATACATGAGAAAAAAATTAGATAATGGAATTGATTAATCTAATAATTGACAAATTGACATAATAAGATTATTTCTTTAGTAAAAGGAGAAAAAACAAAACAACCAAATTACTTCCTCCACACAATACATACAAATTATCTAAATAAATGTATGATTTTCAAGATTCGTTTTAGCTATATTATGCTTTCCATATGGCTAAACTCTGCTTTCTTCATGCTCCACAAGGGATAACCACACTTTGAGTTCCATTGTTGAATACATAAAGATTGGCTTCTTTCCCTATAGCATACAAGGGATAAACTCTACTTGTTATGCAAGCTCTTCCTCCATCTCCAAAACTCTCAATAGTGGACCTATCAATCTGCATAATAACAGATATATATCAAATTAGCATGTACATTATGATAGAACAAAAATGAACACTTACTATGACTAATAAACATAAAAAGCTTCTTAGTGAAATCGTTTGGAGATTAGACCTGTAAAGTGTCCCACAACTTAATTTCACGAGATTCGATTTTCTGCAGTAAAAAAAACATGCATTTTAAAGGTCTTGATTATTTGATGAGATTTAAGTCGTTCAATCTTTATCTAATGGAGAGTAGATCAGATGGAGAGAAATCAAACAACCAGAGGTAGAGAAATATCTAGAAAAACTCTGAAAGAAATTATTCAAAAAGACCTCGAAATTAACAATTTGAATAGAAGCATGATCCTAAGTAGAACATTATGGCGAAAATTGATCCATGTAGCCAACTCCATTTAGTGAGATAAGGCTTAGTTATCGTTGTAATCTTTATCTAAGTCGAGGTCTACTACATATGTAAAAGGTTACAGTTTCTATCACCAGCTAGGCTTTATAATCAACATACTCATTATCAAAACAATTTCTACAGTTTTCCTTCCATGTCTTCCTTCTAAAATTGTAATATCATCACTGTAGAGAATTTGAATCCCTCGGCAAGAGGTTTCAAAGTCATTGAAAAATGGAAATGTATGCACTGCAAAATAGCGTGTAAGAAATAAGCAGGTCTGACCACTGATCATTAAGCATTTATAGCTATCGACGACTATATATACGTAGAGAGATATTACAGTCCTCTCTGTTTGATCTTTTGATGCTAAAGCTAACAAACCAAATGGCCCTATCATTCCTTTTCTTGATGCATATTCTTCACGGCAGAGTAATTCGGGATCAACTTCACTTGGATCTAGCAACTCAACAATTCATAATATTTCTAACTCTTCAATTGGCCACGCATTAAATGCTTCCCACTTTTATCAAGCCAAAACTTCCTTGGAATTGTCTACATTGCAGAGAAAAACTAATCATTCATCAAATCCAATAACTATAGTCTAGATCATGTTATAACAGGAAGGTATAAGGGATAGACTAAGGCTTCATATCCAGTTTACATACCTGTGATGCAGTGATGATACCAGTGACTTCAAGAACTGATCCACCTACTAAGTATCTCTTCTGTCATACTGATTTGCTCGCCACGAAGTTCTTTTACCTTTCCAATTGGCCACGGGATCAATTGCTTCCATTTTTATGAAGCCAGACTTGCCTTTAAATTGACTACATTTTCAAAAAAAGAGCGTATTCACCAGGAAAATTTTCCCATATCATAACACTAGATCGCGTTGTTATAGGAAGATACCTATAAAATTATAATTATAACTAAAAGAAAGAGTTGTTGAGATGTGCACCGGTCCATCTTTTTTCGATTTCATCTTATTAGTTATCAGATATGTTCGTCCATGCCCTAAATATTCTCCTGTTATTGGCGTAGTAAAAAAAATTTAGATCAACTACAAGAACAACCAAACCTTATCCCAATAAATGGAATCGGATACATGGATTAAATTTCGCCTTAATGTTCTATCCAAGATTATTTTTCAATCCAATTCGTTAATCTCAAGATTTTTCTTAATAGTTTTTCTAGTTTTTCCTCTACCTCTAGTTGTTTAACTCTTCTCTATCTAGTCTACACTCCTAACAACAGAATCTATAGGTCTTCTCTCTACATGTCCAAACTATTTAAGTCTATTTTTCACCATCTTCTCTATTATAAGTGCTACCCCGATACTCTCTAATATAATCTTATCTCATCTAATCTTACCACGTATCCATCGCAACATCCTCATTTCTACTACACTTATTGTTGATTCTTAATCACCCAACATTACAGATATTCGACAAAATTTTAAATTGGTTGTCGACTACCTAACACAACCCTCTATTATTATCCGGGCTTAGGACCGACTATGATTTGTGGGTTCCTTAAAATTCAGTATTCATAACTAGCAAAATACTAACCCGTATTTCAGTAATCTAGAAACCCTTCCCATCCTGGAAGCTACACCTATGTCAATTCTCAGATTTCATATTATAGCATCGTGTCATTCTTCAGAAAAATCAAGAGAAAATTACTTGTTATATTTATGTGAATATTCCATTTCAATTCTGCTCTGATTATAATGATTTTTTCTATTCAATCTACATTTTTTAAGTATTCCTGAATCAATCATTTAAAATATAACCAAAATCAAGCTAGAACTAAAAAAGCAATTCACTCAGTATAGTTTCATTGACCAACTCTACTAAAATTCATTGTGTAGGTGCTGCATATCCCTGTGAAGAACCACTTAAAATTTGAAACAACAATGGCTAAACCAATGAAATAATTCATAGCGGAAATGTACCACTTACGCCTAAATCTCAAGCAGTAGTACAAGCTTTAATAGGATGAAGAAAACTGCAAGTATCATAAAATAATTTAAAAAAATTTACTTCAATCCTCAAAAGTAGAATATGGTTCATATATATGACAGACAACATTGCAGTGTAGCACTATCTCTCAATTTCTATGAAGCACGGACAAAGACATAGATACCAAACACAACACAACACTCACTGAAACTTACATGTAATCATTGGTAATAATTTGAAAATATACAAGTGATTAAATGTAATCGAACGCATAGGTGTCAAACAAGAGACCTGCCTTCAATTTGAATCGTGAGTGTTACATTGCTCAATTTAGCATCGCATAATTGATTCTCAAACGTCAATTATGTGTCAAACACGACTTCATTTACAAAAGAATCAATAAATATAAAACCCATCATCATCATCTTCTTCATCATCAGTTGTGTATTCATCCGAATCCTCGTCTTGGCTATACTCCAACATAAAATCTTCTCCCATTTCCATTTCCTCATCCTCTTGGAAAAACAACACATCACCAAAATCATCCACTGTCGACGTCGTTCTATCCGATCTTCTTCTCCTATCTCTACTCTTTGTCACCAAATCCATATCCACAACCTCACCATTCTCAACAGCATTCCAAGGAACCCACAAATCAGCATGTCTCCCCAAAGCTCTATCAACATCCCCAACAACAACAGTCCCTAAATTCGCCTCTCTAGCCTTCCTCAACATCTCGCTAAAATCCGAATCATCCGAAACCAAAAGCAACCAATCAATCCCTCTACTCATAGAATGCATCATCTGTTTCTTCAGAGCCCAATCAGCAGCCTGAGGCTTATCCTCCACAGTCTTCACGAAAACCCCAGCCCGTCGCAACTCGGAATCAAGACCATACCCAACTCTCGGCGTAACAATCTCTCTAACCGCATCATTATACTTCTGGTCCCCACTAACAAACCTTTCCTTATACTTCTGTCTCTTCTTCCCCTTCAGCGAATTCAAACGGTTAAGCTTCTTCTGCCGTTCTCGCTGGTGAAGCTGTTTGAAGTGTTTCTTGAGATCCACGTTGGTTTTGCATTTCCGACCGCAGACGGAGCATAGGTAGGGCTCGGAGGGATTGACAATTCCTTTGCGTTCGAGGACGTCGAGGTTTTTGCGTTGACGGCGTTCGTCGCGGACCCATTGAGGGAGATGAATGAAGGCGTGACGGTTGGCGTAAGCGGAGATGTCAGTGAGTTCGCCGAAGCGTTCGGCTAGGGTTTTGAGAGAGAGTGCGGCGTCGTAAGGTGGACCGCGTGGGGGTTTGTTGTCGAGGTCCCAGAGAACAACGACTTTGTTCTGTTTTGGTACGTAGGTTCCTTGTTTGGTTTTTACCATGTCGATGTCGATAATGTTGTTGCTGTTGTTGTTGTTGATGCAGCATTGTGTATGGGTTGGGGGTTTTGATTTGAGGAAGAGGAAGGAAGGGGTGGGTTTGGAGTGGATGAAGGTGTGGTGAGAGTGGAAGTGGAGTGTGTGTGTTGTGGTTGCATTAGCGTTGTGGAGGGAGAGAGAGTTCATGGTTTGGTTCCTCACATTGGTTCCTTGTGGAAGTGATTTTAGTAGATAATGTTATGGATGGTCATGGTTTAAGCCCCTAAAAAATGAATTTTGGATTAAAAAGCATGGTTAATCTCAACTCAAATTACTCTCTTCATCTTACAATAGGTGTTCTAGGTGAGATTTTAATATTTTTTTAAATAATGTTTAATGGAATTGATTTCAATTATAAAATAAATGTCAATTATTAAGATAATCTTATTAATAATAAAAAGTAGAGTAGTTACATTGTTTAAAATATAATAAATAAGAATAAATCAATAAAAATAATAATAAATATCATGTTGGTATATTCTAAAAGAATAAATAATTTGAGACAAATAAAAATAAAAAAGATGACACATATTGTGAGATAGAAGTAGTTATTTTTAAGAGAAATCTTCATCATTTTTTTTCAATACTAGTTCAATTTAGTTTCATAATATTTAAAATGTCTATCTTGGTCAATTCTTCGAATCTACTTGCATTAAGCCAATTTGATGCTAATGTAGAAGAAAAAATGTTAAGTGAAAAATAATATTTAGTTAATATAATTTTAATTCTTTGTTGATTCATATATTAGTTAAATATGTGTTAGGCTTTTCAAATCTTAAGATTTTTTTTTGAAAAGTTAAGTCACTGAAAGAAGAAAAACGAGGAGGTTTATTAGGAATGGTGATCAAAGAAGAAAAGTTACTGAGAACAAATAAGACAAACATGCTTATTTTATTGTTTGTCGGAACGAAATGAGGAAAACAAATTTTCTAAAAAGAAATGAGAAAGATACCATGGTAAGTTTCATTTTTTTCCTCTTACTAATTTAGGGTTTGTTGGGTTGTTTTTGCACCTTTTTGGTCGTATAAGATTTCTCTTCAGGTTGAATCTTCAGGTTTTAATCTTAATGTTAGATTTTAGATTTTTTTTTAGATTAGGTTTGTTGTTAATATACTTATGTAGTAAGTAGTATTGTTTTGTTTTAGGTTATAGAATGGATGATTTTGTTTTCATCACGGAAGTTCGGAAGTAGGGTATTGAAAATAACATAATGCTTTTTTATGTTAGACACATAATGTGTTTTTTGATGTTTGACACATAATGTACTTCATGTTGTAGGGTGCCAACCAAACATATTTTTCATGTTAAGACACATTGGAAATTTTGGAGACAGATTTTCAGCCAACTTGCAAGAACATATATGTCACGGCAGGAAATAGAAGCTCACGGGTTTTCCATGTGTTCATGCAGTTGCTTCCATGAAGGATGGAAACTACAAGGTATAAGAGTACATGCAAAACGTCTAAGTATCAAGTAGTCTACAACCTTGTAATTTTTCTCTGTTAATGGATCTAATATATGGGTCAAGACAATCTACTCTAATGTACAACCACCATTCTTCCGAAAGATGATGGGAAAACCAAAAAAGAAAAGGAATCTTGAGCAAGGTGAAATTGATACCTGGTCGTAAAATAAGGAGGACATGATTACATTTTAGGTGCAGTAAGTGCAAAAAAGTAGTCATAACAAGTCAACTTTTAAGTTTCGACCACCAGCTAAGGCAATGTAGGCTCAGGCTCAAGATCAAGTAAGTCAAGGGACTAGTCAAGTGCAGACAACTCAGGCAACTGGATTAGAACCAATATGTAGTCTACATCAAACAACAACACCAGTAAATAACACAAGCACTACACAATATGAAGTCAATAATTAAGAGGCCATGTATGCACCAGTAACATCATACCTAACACACCAAGATCACCTGCAAATTTCTCCAGGACTTAAGTCTCAAGCCTAGTTTACAGACTCAGGTGCATCTCACCATATCACTTTTAATCCTTCTAACTTGTAGTGCATCAAGTCATATGTAGGGCCAAATAAAGTAATTATAGGTAATGGACATGGTCTAGAAGTTAAGATAATTGGACATTCATAATTTCATTCCAATCTTGTATCAAGTTTTATACTTACACTTCCTAATTTATTACATGTCCCTAACATCACCATGAATCTCATATACATGTCTAAGTTAACTAAGGATAATCGGGGTTATTTCGAATTTCATTCTAACAATTGTTTTGTTAAATCTTGAGCATCTAATCGGGTGCTACTTGAAAGGTTCCTACATGAGATTGGGCTATATTGCTTCAACAATCTGCCCATGGAATCTTCAAGAAATAACTTGAGTCGCAATCTAGAGGCTTTGCTTCCATTTGTTCATAATATAGTTGTATCGAATAAGACACCAAAAAGTGTCAATTCTAATTCCTTACTTGCAAATAAAATGTTTATTTGGCATACTAGACTAGGTCATGTAAATCCTAGGCCATACATATGATCCTTCAAATGTGTTATATTTCATTTAATAATAAAGAGTCACCTAATTTTTGTAATTCATGTTGTCTTGGAAAATTACATAGGCTATTTGCACCATTGTCGACTACCAAATATACTACTTTTTTTGAACTTGTATATAATGACTTATGGGGACCCTCTACTGCTCCATCTAGCAATGGATACTCTTACTACATTGCATTTGTATATGCCTTTTTCAGGTACACATGGATATATATGCTCAAGCATAAGAGTGATGTGGTTGCGGCATTCAAGCTATTTTAGAGCTATGTGACTATACAATTCATTGTCAAGAGCAAATCAGTGTAGTCAGACTTTGGAGGAGAATTCAGGCCCTTCACAAGGTTTCTTAATAAGTAAGGAATACTGCATAGGCAAACTTGTCCTCACACTTCTCATCATAATGGAACTGTGGAGACTGAGCATAGATAAATTATAGAGATAAGACTCACCTTGTTTGCACTTGCCTCAATGCCAACCAAGAACTAGGATGATAGTTTCACAACTGTAGTGTATTTGATCAACAGACTTCATACTAGTGCTCTACCAAACTACATTTAACTATGTCTGACACTGTATAATAAGAATTTTGATTATGTTATAATTAAAGTCTTTGAAAGTGCGTGTTTCTCACATCTCAGGCCATAAAATCACCACAAGCTAGAGTTTAGAAGAACATAATGCACATACTTAGGAGTGTCACCAACTCACAAAGGTCAGAAATGTCTCAGTCCATAAGGCAAAATCTTCATATCAAAAGATGTTACATTCAAACCAAACGTTAGTTGATCTAGTGGTGATTGACACTTGACTTGGTAGGGAGGACATCGGTTTGATCTCTCGCAACTACAATTGGGAGGAGGTGGAACCACTTGCTGCCAAAAATAACCCCTAAACCGGATTAGTCGGTTCAGTGGGTCGGATACTGGAGATGAAAAAAAAAAAAGACGTTACATTCAGTGAAATTGAATTTCCATGGAGCTTGAAATCTACACAACAAGATTGCACTCAACTTAACACTAGCTCAATTTTAGTCTTACCTAACCAACTGTCAAAAAACTCTAATCAATTGGGCATAAAATCTAGTGTTCCTATAACCTATCATTACATAGAGCAAGTGGTACCAACTAATATATCCAACATAATTAGTAGTCATACACTACCTGGTGAACTACACCAATGTACACAATCATTACCCAATGAGATGTAAGTGTGTCAAATTTTGTCCCAAATACTTTCCAATCTAACTAATCCACACTTGTACCTCCTAATATGTCACCATCTCCACTTATCTCATTTGATTCTGTAGGTAGCTTAAACTCTAACGCACCATAATACATTACATCATCATTGTATCCTCCAACAAATTTGACATCTCCATTGAGTCAATCTCACCATCATTTCACACTCAAAAAATTCTTGATCCTCTTGTAGTCAATAGTCACTATATGCTTACAAGATCTAAGAGAAGGAGGTCTAAACCTAAGGTTTTTCTAGTGTACTCTGAACCCACAACTATTCAACCTGAATTGTTAAGGCCATGAAAGCCGAGTATGATTCCCTAATAAAAATTGGTACTTGGATCCTCATATCTTTACCACCACACAAGCAAACCATAGGATGCAAGTGGGTGTTTAATATGGCAGCATCGACATGTATAAGACAAGGCTCGTGGTAAAGGAATTTCATCAACAACATGGTTTTGGCTTTCATGAGACATTTTATCTTGCGATGAAGCCAACAATTCGCATCATTTTGACTATAGCACACGCGCGCGCACACACACACATACACACAAGTGGAAAGTTCAACAAACTGATATCAATAATGCATTCTTAAACGATAATCTACAAAAAGAGGTTTATATGCAACAACTACCAAGTTTTTCCAACTCTATTACTAACATCGCGTGCAAACTGCAGAAAGCCATATATGGATGAAACAGGTTCCACGAGCCTGGTATGAGTGGATTCATCAGGCTTTGATTCGCTTTGGTTTCACTTCAAGAAAGTGTGACCGCTCGTTTTTCATCTATAATCATAATAATGTGACTTTGTATACTCTAGTGTATGTTGATGACATACTCATCATGAGATCCTCGTCTATATTGCTTTATAATCTGATTTCCACGTTGCATGACAAATTTGCACTCGAGAAGCTTGGCATTCCCCAGTACTTCTTATGCAATGGAGTTCATTATCAAGAAAATGACTCTATGGTGCTCACTCAATCCAAATACATCAAGGACCTCTTCTCTAAAGTTAATATGGTTGAAGCAAATGGAGTGAGCACTCTTACGTTGAGCTCGTGCAAACTAAGAAAGCATGGTAAAGATAAAATCTCATATCCTTTTCTCTATAGGTTCACAGTAGAAACATTATAATATTTTACTCTCACACGACCATACTGTTAGACTATGGCACTGATCTAGAAGGGGGGGGGGGGGGGGGGGGGGGGGTTGAATAGGTCCCAATTAAAATTTGAGTCGGCGCTACCAATTTAAAAATTGGTTTTGAAAATTTGTTTTAAGTGCGGAAGCGGCCGAGGAAAATATAGTCTAAAACGAACTGTTATTGGAAAACCGGATATGCGTCAAGCCTATGGATTAGTGATAATGTAAAATACGAATCACTACACTCGTCACACAATCAAAGATTTGTTTCACTAGCTAGGATTCCTAGTTCCAATGATTCAAAGAGCAAACCAAACTAGATACACAACTAAGATAATTTTGGTTTAGGCAAATTACCAAACACTTGGTGTGTAAAAACACTCCAAGTGATATTTATGTTGAGTAAGTGATTCCAATTAATCTAGCACAATATCCTATTGTACTTTGGATTCAAAAACAGAGTTTTAACTTCTTACTCAATTAATATCAAGGTTTGATAAAAGTGCTTATACAAAAATCACTTAATTTTTAAGCTAAAACTAAATATGCAGAAAATTAGAGAAGGCAAAGATTTGATGAGGCAGTTCCCCCGTCGTCCTCGCTTCAGGGTACGTCTGCCCTCAATTCTAAAACTAGAATTGAGATGATTTAATATATATCACCTATTGAGTATAACCGTTTATACAAGGATTGCAAAGCAAATATACAACAGAATTCTCAAGACGTTGAATGTTGCTTTCACTCCTTGTTCCTTGATTCAAGGTGAATCAAGTCCTTCGATTGTTGTTGATAGACCTCCGATTCCATCCCCTTTGTTGAATAACCCTCAGTTCTTCAAACCCTCGGCCCGGCTGATCTCAACTACAACAAATCGAACCCGAAATCTTCCCTTCAATATCACTGAATCCGCTACTAGATTGATGAAGACTTCCTCTTCTCAATCACCTTCGCTCAGCTGAAAATTGATGAAGAATTCGTCCAAAAACCCCCAAACACAAACCAGTCTTGGAGGACAAAACCCTAACGGTTTTATTCAAGAAAAAACCTGTCACAAGCTTCAACCCGAACCGGATTCCCCAATCTCGGATTCGAACGTTATCACCTTTAACCAATCACAAAGCACTTCAAAAATGGTTGTGTGTAGTTGATGTGTTGTGAGATGTTGAAGATGAAGATGATGAATCTTGGACACCTATTTCACTTTTTCTTGTTTCTTTGAACACTTGAATCAATTTGACAAATGTTGGTTGATACAAGTAACTAAACTTCTATATATAGTAACCAACCTACCGACCAAACTTAACAGCTTTTCAAACAGAGTGGGAAGTACTCAAAAACTGAATTTGCGCACGAGCGGTCGACCATAGCAGGTCTATGCGTCGATGCATGGCCTGCAGTTTTGGACAGACTGAAGAATGCATCAGTATGCGTCGACCATAGGTCGGCGTGCGCTGACCCGTGGGAAAGTGAAAGCTTCATGCGCCGACCCTGTGGTCGACTCAAGTCTCCATGCGCTGACCCGTGACCAACTGCACTATGTTATGCGCCGACCTGTGGTCGACTCAAGCCTCCATGCGCTGACCCGTGACCAACTGCACTATGTTATGCGCTGACCCGTGGTTCATGCGCTGACCCTTGCGGTCGACTCAAACCCTGCAAATCTGCAAAAATTCATATTTTTGTGGTTTTCATGCATTTTGTCATGACCACATTTTATCCACATATGTTGTATGAAATATAGCAGTTTAGATGAGCATAGAAAACGATATGATAGGTGTTATGTTGCATTTGTTTTGTAGAGGTGGAATCGACAATGCTGATTCATCCATGGTGGTCATTTGTCATCATCGAAACCTATGATCGTATGTTGTATGACAATTTGCCCTTACATACTCCCCCTTTTTTATGATGACAACCTGTGTAAAACCAAAGAGAAAAACAACATGCAATATTTACACACATTATGCACACTCCCCCTTTCTTTTGTAATCTAAGGTTATCTGCAAAACCAACTGTTAATTGTTGTGAATATTTTGGCTTGGCTTTGGTACATGCTCTTCTCCCCCTTTGACAACATCAAAAAGAGAAAAGGAACGATTATTCAACGTAACATAATGTTCAACAGGAGATAGGGAATCATATAACAATATCACACCAAATATTATTACTGAACAAATTAAAAGGAAGATAACATTAAATTGGATTTGCACAAACGAGCATAACAGAAAATTAATTTAGTCAAACAACAAAAAAAATTACAAATGCATATGCAGTTTTATGTCCTAATGGTCTCTTCCTCGATGGTAACAGATATTTGGGTTTCTGTAGGGGTCTGCCAGAGACGATATTTGGTCAGACACCACCTAGATACTTGAGACCCACGTCGACCGACCGCTCTTGGCGTTCAAATGTTTCGGTAAATGCTGCATACTGTTCATTCATGCTTGTAGAGAGGTTATCGAGCCTCTTATTTTGTGCTTGAAGTTGGCTGCTAATATGAGCATAGCGCTCATCCTGAGTTTGCATGAAGGATTGTTGAGCCAGCTGCATATTTCGCATCATATCCAAGAGTTCAGAAGAGTTTGCGTGCTGCGGAGGAGACGGAGGAGATTCTTCATCACCATATTGATACGACTGATAGAATTGGCGTTGTGTTGACCAGCCCGTATGTTGCCATTCACCCCAGCCACCCTGGTTGGGGGCATCTTCTTCAGTTGAATAGGTGTTCTGAACCCAAGTTGAGTTTGTGTAGTCGTGAGTGACAACTTGTGAAGGACTATCATCTCCACCATGTTGCTCAAATGCTTGTCCTGCTCCCTCTTCTTCATTTTCCTCTTGGTCTTCTTCTTCACTTTCATCACTTTCATCATCTTCTTCAACAGTCGTAGGAACATACCCTCTGCGAACAAATTTGTATATTCTCCGCTCATCACACCAAAAATATCCCATCATAGACAAAGTTTTTGGGCTGAATTCTTTGTCTGAGGAAATGGAAGTATACGGAAAGGACGGATAATCCACGTCGGCTGCAGTAAGAACCTCTTGAATAAAAGATCCGTAGGCAAGAGCCGTTCCTCGTCCGGAGTCTCGTAAACCGAACATTCTACTAGCAATGTAGTAGGGCCAGTTAATTTTGCGTTGATTCTTCAGAATGTATATGAGATGAACCTCAGCTTGTTCAACTCGAGAAAGACCACCCTTCTTAGGCCGCAGGATGCGTGACACAATCCACTGGAGAATGCGCTCACCTGTCTTCAGCTTACCGGCAGTGACAGTTCGTGGGAACGCGTCACTGTTCACAATGTTGTCTAGGTATGGTCGTTTCAGCATAGCGTTCAAAGCGCTTTTAAACTCATAACCTTCTATTTGGTGAGAGTCAGTTACCTCAGCAAGAGGATTTTCATCAGCACCCAATGTCATATCAAAATATTTGTTCCAAACATTTGACTTAAACGATACCTTCCTTGTGCCGATCCTGGAGTGAAACTTTTGCCCACGAAATTTGTCATGAAGGCAGGCGTAGAACACGCGGACCAGGTCTTCGCTATATTTGGCATTGCATTCCAGGAATTTGACAATGCCGTGATACTGTAGCAGAGACATGATTTCTACGAGATGCATGCGTTCTGCGGTGAGTTTGTATAAGGCATGTTGCCTCACAACTCCTCTTTTACCAATATCTTTGTTGAAGGAGTCGACAAGAGCCGGTGGAACTAATGATACAACGGTAATGGGTAAAGAGGCAGAGGATAATTCCCGTGATCTCTTACCGATAGGTCTGCGGGATGAGGAAGCCATTGATAATGATTTTGAAGCTTTGTGTGAGGGTAGAGAGTGAAGCTTGGTGAAGGTTTTTGAGAATGATTTGCAAGAAGGAGGTTTTCCCTTTTTATAGATGAGGATTTAGGGTTTTGGGAAGAGGAGAGGCCAAGAGACAATAGGCACTAGGTAGATGCAACTCACAATGTAGTGGGAAGTTTGAAATGTAAATGCACACTTAATGAGAATTTGAATGTAAATGCATGGGAAGTTTGAAAGATTTATGCAGAGAAAAACTGAGTTTTCGTGCGATGCGTCGACCATACCCTATGTATGCGTCGACGCATACTGTTTGAATTTTAAAAAAAAGAAAATTTTGAAGTGTGCGTCGACCATTGCCCTGTTATGGTCGACTCATACAGGCAAAATTTGCAATTTTCACTATTATGCACATATGCTCACATGTTTGATGCATAAATAGAATGCCACACAACATTTAAACATCCAGACAGATATGGCATAAGAAAAGATACATATATATGTACAATATTATCATGTAATACCACTATTTAGCCATGAAGTTTGGGAGAGAGAGAAGGGTAAATGAACAATATCACCTCGATGTCGGAATAACTTGATGAACTATATAATTGTGCTTGCAACAACATTAACTTGTTAGAAGTACAAGGTTATAGTGTTAAATGAAATAAGATAAAGCAATCAATTTATAACGCCCGTTCAGAAATGTCGAGAATACCAAGTTCTCGGCGAATATGAAAGAAAGGCTCAGTAGCTAGCGGCTTTGTGAAAATGTCCGCTAGTTGATTTTCAGTATTAACATGTTCAAATACAACATCACCTTTCTCTACATGATCCCGAAGAAAGTGGTGTCGAATTTCGATATGTTTGGTGCGAGAATGCAACACAGGATTTTTGGTAAGATTAATGGCACTTGTATTGTCACCGAAAATGGGAATATGTTCGAGTTTGAGGTTAAAATTCAATAGTTGTTGCTTAATCCATAGGATTTGAGCACAACAACTACCGGCGGCAACGTATTCCGCTTCGGCGGTTGACAAGGCAACTGAAACTTGTTTCTTGCTATGCCAACTGACCAAGGAATTTGAAAATAAGTGACAAGTGCCACTAGTGCTTTTCCTATCCGATTTGCAACCGGCAAAATCGGAATCGGAGAAACCTACCAATGAGCAATCATTACCTTTAGAATACCATAGTCCATACTTCGGAGTACCGGATAGGTATCGAAGTATTCGTTTGACAGCTTTTAGATGGGATTCCTTGGGATATGATTGATATCTTGCGCACATACACACGCTAAACATAATGTCGGGACGAGAAGCAGTAAGATAGAGAAGTGATCCAATCATACCTCTATACCGTTTTACCTCTACGTTCTTACCGTTTTCATCTTTATTCAAGTTTGTACATGTTGGCATGGGGGTGTCAATGGCCTTGGCTTTTGCCATGTCAAATCTCTTGATAAGGTCCAAACAGTACTTTGTTTGACTCACGAATGTTCCTTCTTTGAGTTGTTTAATTTGCAGACCGAGAAAGTACGTGAGCTCCCCCATCATACTCATCTCGAATTCACCCTGCATAAGATCCGAAAACTCTCTCACGAGATTCATGTTAGTAGACCCAAATATAATATCGTCTACATAAATTTGTACTAATATCAAGTGCTTTCCTTGACGTTTAATGAAGAGAGTTGTGTCAACCTTTCCTCTTGAGTAACCTTGATCGAGTAAAAATTTACTTAGTCGCTCATACCAAGCTCTAGGAGCTTGTTTGAGACCATATAAAGCCCTTTTTAGTTTATAAACATGATCAGGATACTCATGAGATTCAAAACCCGGAGGTTGTGCGACGTAGACCTCTTCATTTATGTGACTGTTAAGGAACACACTCTTAACATCCATTTGGAATAGTTTAAAGTCTTTCGCACAAGCGAAGGCAAGGAAAAGGCGTATAGCCTCGAGTCGGGCAACCGGCGCATAAGTTTCCTCATAGTCGATGCCTTCCTCTTGGTTATACCCTTGCGCGACTAAACGCGCCTTGCTACGGGTTATTACCCCGTTTTCGTCCAGCTTGTTCCTAAACACCCATCGGGTGCCGATTACTCGATGATCTCGCGGAGGAGGGACAAGGTCCCAAACCTCATTTCTAGTGAACTGATTTAGTTCCTCCTGCATTGACAAAAACCAGTGTTCATCGAGTAGGGCTTCTTTAGGGTTTTTAGGTTCCATTTGCGAAACGAAAGCGAAGTGATAACAGAAATTACTTAGCTTCGATCGAGTTGTAACACCCTTTGAGATATCTCCGAGAATGTTGTTGATTGGATGGTCTTTGGGAGACTTCCAAGCTTGAGGGAGATAATCGTTTGAAGGCGGATGAGCTACCTTGGTTTCCTCATGGTGTACATCTTTATCCTCCTCAACTTTGACTTTGTCGGGTTGATCAATCCCCGGCTCGCCACCTTTGAGTATGTCTTCCGTAGATGTACCTGCACCATGAACAACACTACCCTTTCCTACGTTTCTCGGATAGGATTCATCAAAAGTGACATGTACAGACTCTTCCACAGCAAGTAATCGTTTATTATATATTCTATATGCTTTACTCGATTGAGAGTATCCGAGGAAGATACCTTCGTCGGCCTTGGAATCGAATTTGCCCAAGTTTTCCTTTCCATTATTTAACACAAAACATTTGCAACCGAAAACATGTAAGTGAGAAACATTTGGCTTTCGCCCTTTTAAAAGCTCATACGGTGTTTTATTTAGAATGGGGCGAATGAGCACCCTATTCAAAACATAACACGCCGTACTAATGGCGTCGGCCCAAAAATATTTCGGTAAACCACTTTCGTTAATCATTGTTCTTCCCAATTCTTCCAAAATTCGATTTTTACGCTCCACAACCCCATTTTGTTGAGGAGTACGTGGAGCGGAGAAGTTATGATCGATACCATGGTTACCGCAATATTCTTAAAATAAATGGTTTTCGAACTCACCCCCATGGTCGCTTCTAATTGAAACAATGTTTGTATTTAATTTATTTTGGGAAATCTTAGCAAACCTTTCAAAGGCGGCGAACGTATCACTCTTGCTTACTAAAAAGATAGTCCAACAAAATCTAGAAAAGTCGTCCACTATTACGAAACCGTAATAATTTCCTCCTAGACTTTTAATCCTAGATGGCCCAAATAAGTCCATATAAAGAAGTTCAAGAGGTCTCGTTGTTGAAACGATATTTTTGGATTTAAATGAGATCCTCGTTTGCTTCCCTTTTTGACAAGCATCACAAAGGTGATCCTTGGTGAACTTTATTTTGGGGAGACCTAAGACTAGATCTTTTGAGACTATTTTGTTTAGTAAGTCAAAGTTAACATGTGCTAAACGCCTATGCCATAACCATGAATCTTCACTCATTGTTACAAGGCATTTGTCACTTGTTAACGATACTTCGTTCAAGTCTAACATATAGACATTATTCACTCGCAGGCCATTAAACATACTCTTCTTATCATCATTATGTACAATTTTGCAACAATCTTTTGAAAACGATACATCGTATCCTTTGTCACATAATTGACTGATTCTAAGTAGATTGTGTTTAAGACCTTCGACAAGCAATACATCAAAAATAGTAGTGGAAGAAGGGTTACCTACACTACCTTTACCTAGTATTGCTCCACGGTTGTTGTCACCATAGGTTACATATCCTTTCTTCTTAGCCACGAAGTCAATGAAGAGTGATATGTCTCCTGACATGTGCCTTGAGCATCCACTGTCGAGAACCCATCTTCTTTCGGTGGTCGAGGCATTGTACCTATGGAAATGCAATTAACACGAGAAGGTACCCAATGGCTTATTGGGTCCTGAATGGTGAGTAACGAAATGGTTGCATTTAGGCAACCATTGATAAATGCCTTTAGGAACTAAGAATCTCCTAAATCTGCATTTAGCAATGGAGTGGCCTTTCTTGCAACAATAAAGACAAGAGACATTAACATTTTGATTACCTTTGTCGTCTTCATCCTTTATAACATATTTATATTTTTGATATGGGTTAACCATACTTTTTCGAAAGTTTGATTTATCGATTGCAAAGGTAATCTTGGGCTCAAGAGCCTTGTCAAGTTTGGCCTTTAGGTTTCTTACTTCACCTTGCCAAATATAACAAGTATCACACCCAAAGTTAATCTTCCTACTTCTAAGGTCCTCACAACCTGTTTTTGTGCTTTCTACTATAGAAGCTTTGAGTGCCTCAAGTTTCCTTTCGGGTTCTCGAATTTTTTGTTCCAAATGGGTAAAAATTTGGTTATTTGAGGCAAGCCTTTTAAAGGCCTCTTTAGCTTCACAGTGTAAAGTATCAAAAGCAGCTTGTAATTCATGATGAGACATACTAGAGGATTTTTCATATTTAGCATGTCGTACTTGTTTCTTTTTGTTCTTTTGATGAGCAGATAGGCATAGGTTTGCGGCTTCATCTTCATCACTAGAACTTTCATCATCGGAGGAGTCGCTATCGCTTTCCCAAGCTATGTATGCTCTCCTTGGCTTTGATGATCTCTTGTGTGATTTGGATGATTCCTTTTCCTTTGTCTTTTTGTTCATCGGACAGTCCGGTTTGTAATGATCGGGCTTCCCACAAGTGTAGCACGACCCTCTAGTCATTATACCTTTTGAGTCATCATTTTTAGAGTACCTTGATTGTTTCCGGAAGTTTACCAAGTTCTTCTCGGAATGTTGGATGTCGTTCTTTCTCACGTAACGATTGTAACGTTTAACGAACAGCCCCATATCTTCGCTCTTGTCCTCTTCTTCTTCGTCGCTCGAGGAATAATCACTTTGCTCTTTTGCTTGAGACTTCGAGGAGGAAGTCTTAAGAGCTATGGATTTCTTTTCACTCACCTTTGCTTTGTCCTTCTTTTCTTTCTTTTCGTGTTGTTCTAGGCTCAAGAGTACTTGTTCGTGCTCTTGTAGTTTGCCAAACAATGTTGTTAAGTCTAATATGGTAAGATCATTCGCTTCTTTGATGGCGGTCACTTTCGGCTGCCATTCCCTGTTAAGACATCTCAAGATCTTATTAGTAGCAACATCATTGGAAACCGGCCTACCTAGTGAATGTAATCGATTGATAAGATGAGTAAATCTCTTTTGCATGTCAGCAATGGTTTCCCCTTGCTCCATGAAAAAGAGATCAAACTCTTGTGTTAGTGTGTTGATTCTTGCCAACTTAACATCGTTCGTCCTCTCATGGGCGATTTGTAGTGAATCCCACATGGCCTTAGCAGTAGGACAATGGGATACACGATAGTATTCATCTACACCTAATGAGGAGATTAGGATATTTTTGGCTTTCCAATCATAATTGTATTTCTTTTCATCATCATCGGTCCATTGTGCTTCGGGCTTAGGCACTAATTCATTATTCTCATTGGTCATGGTTATTTCAATTGGACCATTGAGAATAACGTTCCATATTTTTCTATCTATGGAATTTATGTGCACCCGCATACAGTCTTTCCAATAACTATAATTTTCACCATTGAAAACGGGAGCTTTATTATAAGCCCCTTTAGGTTCGTTAGCCATTTTCTATCAAAGTTATATTTTGAAGCACGGAGTGAACCGGAGCTCCTGATACCACTTGTTAGACTATGGCACTGATCTAGAAGAGGGGGGGGGGGGGGGGGGGGTTGAATAGATCCCAATTAAAATTTGAGTTGGCGCTACCAATTTAAAAATTGGTTTTGAAAATTTGTTTTAAGTGCGGAAGCGGCCGAGGAAAATATAGTCTAAAACGAACTGTTATTGGAAAACCGGATATGCGTCAAGCCTATGGATTAGTGATAATGTAAAATACGAATCACTACACTCGTCACACAATCAAAGATTTGTTTCACTAGCTAGGATTCCTAGTTCCAATGATTCAAAGAGCAAACCAAACTAGATACACAACTAAGATAATTTTGGTTTAGGCAAATTATCAAACACTTGGTGTGTAAAAACACTCCAAGTGATATTTATGTTGAGTAAGTGATTCCAATTAATCTAGCACAATATCCTATTGTACTTTGGATTCAAAAACAGAGTTTTAACTTCTTACTCAATTAATATCAAGGTTTGATAAAAGTGCTTACACAAAAATCACTTAATTTTTAAGCTAAAAACAAATATGCAGAAAATTAGAGAAGGCAAAGATTTGATGAGGCAGTTCCCCCGTCGTCCTCGCTTCGGGGTACGTCTGCCCTCAATTCTAAAACTAGAATTGAGATGATTTAATAGATATCACTTGTTGAGTATAACCGTTTATACAAGGATTGCAAAGCAAATATACAACAGAATTCTCAAGACGTTGAATGTTGCTTTCACTCATTGTTCCTTGATTCAAGGTGAATCAAGTCCTTCGATTGTTGTTGATAGACCTCCGATTCCAGCCCCTTTGTTGAATAACCCTCAGTTCTTCAAACCCTCGGCCCAGCTGATCTCAACTACAACAAATCGAACCCGAAATCTTCCCTTCAATATCACTGAATTCGCTACTAGATTGATGAAGACTTCCTCTTCTCAATCACCTTCGCTCAGCTGAAAATTGATGAAGAATTCGTCCAAAAACCCCCAAACACAAACCAGTCTTGGAGGACAAAACCCTAACGGTTTTATTCAAGAAAAAACCTGTCACAAGCTTCAACCCGAACCGGATTCCCCAATCTCGGCTTCGAACATTATCACCTTTAACCAATCACAAAGCACTTCAAAAATGGTTGTGTGTAGTTGATGTGTTGTGAGATGTTGAAGATGAAGATGATGAATCTTGGACACCTATTTCACTTTTTCTTGTTTCTTTGAACACTTGAATCAATTTGACAAATGTTGGTTGATACAAGTAACTAAACTTCTATATATAGTAACCAACCTACCAACCAAACTTAACAGCTTTTCAAACAGAGTGGGAAGTACTCAAAAACTGAATTTGCGCACGAGCGGTCGACCATAGCAGGTCTATGCGTCGATGCATGGCCTGCAGTTTTGGACAGACTGAAGAATGCATCAGTATGCGTCGACCATAGGTCGGCGTGCGCTGACCCGTGGGAAAGTGAAAGCTTCATGCGCCGACCCTAGGTCGACTCAAGTCTCCATGCGCTGACCCGTGACCAACTGCACTATGTTATGCGCCGATTAAAATTTGAGTCGGCGCTACCAATTTAAAAATTGGTTTTGAAAATTTGTTTTAAGTGCGGAAGCGGCCGAGGAAAATATAGTCTAAAACGAACTGTTATTGGAAAACCGGATATGCGTCAAGCCTATGGATTAGTGATAATGTAAAATACGAATCACTACACTCGTCACACAATCAAAGATTTGTTTCACTAGCTAGGATTCCTAGTTCCAATGATTCAAAGAGCAAACCAAACTAGATACACAACTAAGATAATTTTGGTTTAGGCAAATTATCAAACACTTGGTGTGTAAAAACACTCCAAGTGATATTTATGTTGAGTAAGTGATTCTAATTAATCTAGCACAATATCCTATTATACTTTGGATTCAAAAACAGAGTTTTAACTTCTTACTCAATTAATATCAAGGTTTGATAAAAGTGCTTACACAAAAATCACTTAATTTTTAAGCTAAAAACAAATATGTAGAAAATTAGAGAAGGCAAAGATTTGATGAGGCAGTTCCCCCGTCGTCCTCGCTTCGGGGTACGTCTGCCCTCAATTCTAAAACTAGAATTGAGATGATTTAATAGATATCACTTGTTGAGTATAACCGTTTATACAAGGATTGTAAAGCAAATATACAACAGAATTCTCAAGACGTTGAATGTTGCTTTCACTCCTTGTTCCTTGATTCAAGGTGAATCAAGTCCTTCGATTGTTGTTGATAGACCTCCGATTCCATCCCCTTTGTTGAATAACCCTCAGTTCTTCAAAGCCTCGGCCCAGCTGATCTCAACTACAACAAATCGAACCCGAAATCTTCCCTTCAATATCACTGAATCCGCTACTAGATTGATGAAGACTTCCTCTTCTCAATCACCTTCGCTCAGCTGAAAATTGATGAAGAATTCGTCCAAAAACCCCCAAACACAAACCAGTCTTGGAGGACAAAACCCTAACGGTTTTATTCAAGAAAAAACCTGTCACAAGCTTTAACCCGAACCGGATTCCCCAATCTCGGCTTCGAACATTATCACCTTTAACCAATCACAAAGCACTTCAAAAATGGTTGTGTGTAGTTGATGTGTTGTGAGATGTTGAAGATGAAGATGATGAATCTTGGACACCTATTTCACTTTTTCTTGTTTCTTTGAACACTTGAATCAATTTGACAAATGTTGGTTGATACAAGTAACTAAACTTCTATATATAGTAACCAACCTACCAACCAAACTTAACAGCTTTTCAAACAGAGTGGGAAGTACTCAAAAACTGAATTTGCGCACGAGCGGTCGACCATAGCAGGTCTATGCGTCGATGCATGGCCTGCAGTTTTGGACAGACTGAAGAATGCATCAGTATGCGTCGACCATAGGTCGGCGTGCGCTGACCCGTGGGAAAGTGAAAGCTTCATGCGCCGACCCTAGGTCGACTCAAGTCTCCATGCGCTGACCCGTGACCAACTGCACTATGTTATGCGCCGACCTGTGGTCGACTCAAGCCTCCATGTGCTGACCCGTGACCAACTGCACTATGTTATACGCTGACCCGTGGTTCATGCGCTGACCCTTGCGGTCGACTCAAACCCTGCAAATCTGCAAAAATTCATATTTTTGTGGTTTTCATGCATTTTGTCATGACCACATTTTATCCACATATGTTGTATGAAATATAGCAGTTTAGATGAGCATAGAAAAGGATATGATAGGTGATATGTTGCATTTGTTTTGTAGAGGTGGAATCGACAATGCCGATTCATCCATGGTGGTCATTTGTCATCATTGAAACCTATGATCGTATGTTGTATGGCAATTTGCCCTTACACATACATTGTGTTTTGTGTCACCAAATCATACCGATATATGAATAACTCGTTGGAATTTGATTGTAGTGTAGTGAAATGCATGCTTTGACACTTAAGTGGTACGGTAACTCATGGACTCATCTTAGCTCCTGTGAAACCTCTGTAGAAATTATCCCTAAGAGCTTATAGTGATTCAGATTGGTCTAGTGATTTGGATGATAGGCGCTCTACATCTGGCTCGTGTGTCTACTTTAGGCCAAATTTAATTTCTTAGAGCTCAAAGAAAGAACATCGTGTTGCACGCTCTAGCACCGAGCCAGAGTACAAGGCCTTAACGCATACAACATTTGAAGTATTATGGATAAAATCTCTATTAAATAAACTCAGGATCAGTTACATACCGACCACACTGCTTTGTGATAACCTCAGCACAGTAATACATTCACATAACCCAATCTTACATACTCACACAAAATATATAGAGTTGGATATTCACTTTGTTCGTGAATGAGTTGTGGTGCAAAGAATGCACATTCAGCACGTACCGACTCATGCACAAATAGCTGACATCCTCATAAAACCTCTATCAATTAATCTCTTCACAAGTTTTCATGACAATCTCAAGTTGCCTCCTTCAAATCACCATGAGCTTGAGGGGTGTATTAGAGTATAATTAGTGAAGTTAGTTGTAGGTTGTTAGGGTAGTTATGTTAGTTGAATATTGTAACTAATCTAGTAGGTAGTGTAACTTGAGAAAATCCTAATGTATATAAGCACAAGCATGAACTCCTCAATGTATGATAACTGATAATGATCATAACATTCTCAAGCAAGAAGATCTTGCATTATCATCATGAGTTATTCTCATTCAAACAAATTCAAATGGAGCTAAATAATTCGGATTATATAGTTAGGATATTTGATTCATAAAATTAAATTAATTTATATATTTAGTCTTTAAGTATCTAATATTAAACTAGCTATGTTGATAATCATACAAATTCATATATAGGTAGTGCATGTTCGAACTCGTGAGATCTTATCCATTCTAATCATTAAATAATTAGCAAGAAATAAAACACCAAAATTCTAATGGAAGTTAGACTTATTAATGCTATATCTGACACAATAAAATTATTTTTTTAAAACAAAAACATCACAAATTATATTATGCATACAACACATACAATTGATCTTAAATAACTGTTGTATTATTTTCCAAATTCATTGTAGCTATATAATACTTTCTGTGCCAAACTCTGCTTGCTTCATGCTCCAAGCATTAAGTTGTGAGATAACCACACTTTGGCTTCCATCATTGAATACAAAAAGATGAGCATCTCTGTCTATAGCATAAAATGGATAAGCTCTACTTGTTATGCAAGCTCTCCCTCCATCTCCAAAACTCTCAATAATGGACCTATCAATCTGCATACATTAACACCTCATATATATCAAACTAGAAACACCTGATAAAAAATTGAACAACACTTGTGAAGAAATGATAACAAATAAACATACCAAGCTTCTAAGTGAAATTGTTTTGATACTGGGATCAATGTCAAATATAGTTGCATATATGGTTTTATCGAGGCCTTGTCTCAATGAAGACCTGTAAAGTGTACACAACTTAATTTCATTAGCTATAGTCTCAAACGCATACTCGAATTTTCTGCATTAAAAGAAAATGCAGACATGCAATTTAAAGTTCTCGATCATTTGATACAATGATCGAGATCAAAATTGCGGCTGTGAAAAAACTAAATCCCTCACAGGAGTGGTTCAATCAATGTCATTATGAAATGAAATATAATTACTGCGTAATAAGTTTGGAGAGGTTAAAAAAACCTGCTCATATCACTGCACATCAAGCATATATATCTATCGACGACTCTATATATTCTGAACGATATCGTAGTCCTCTCCGTCTGGTCTTCTGATGCTAAAGCTTGCAAACCAAATGGCCCTATCACCCCTTTTCTTGATGCATATTGTTCACTAGAGAGTACTTGTGGATCAACTTCACTTGGATCTAGTAACTCAGCACTTTCTAGATCAGGTAGCTCAAACAAGACTTCCACATCAACCTTGAAAAGTAAAATTAAAAAGTAGCCACAATAAATACTTCAGATCGATTGTGTGTCTGGTGTTCGACATGACTCTGACATACATAGTTACATTAGGTTAACTACGTACCTGAGATGCAGTGATACCTTTTACTTCAAGAGTTGATCTAGTTAGGAGTGTCTCTCCCGTGATACTAACTTGATTGTCACGTAGTTTTTCTAACTCTTCAATCGGCCATTGCATTAATTGCTTCCCGCTTTTATCAAGCCAAAACTTCCTAGGGATCGCCTACATTGTAGAGAAACACTAATCATATAACTATTATCTAGATGGTGATATAAAAGATAGTGCAAAGTTTTAAATTGCAGTTGCAGTCGAATATCAGTTCTAAATATCATGAAACTAAAATAGAATACCTGTAGACCAGCCCATCCTTTTTCAATGTCATCTTGTCTAGAGTCAGTTTCTCTCACCCATGCCCATAATATTCTTCTGTTCTTAGCATAGTCAAAAAATGACTTTGAAGCAAAAAATTTACCATAGTCAAATCTCAAGTCATTCCAAGTTCCACTATATTTTTCATCAGGAATGAACTTTTCTTGATCAGAATCAGATACATATTTCCCAATTAAGTAGTAATCGATATGCGTTCGTTGATAGCTTATCTTCAAGACATGTCTAACACTTGAATTTTCCATAGATGTATCAACCCCATTTGTGCTATTGATATACACAGGAAAAAAATCTGGACATTCAATAACACCAGTACCTTCTGTTACAAGAAAAGGATTAGGATCAACTATCCAAGTATCAAAATCATCACTTTTGTAAAGAATAACTTTTCCTTCATCGCCATTTTGAGCACCAATTATGACCCTCCATTTTCCATCTTTTCCTTTCCATGCAGTTGAAGGGTCTCTGAATTCACGCTCTTCGACTTCATTAGGTGCCGTCATCAAAGGATTTTGAGGGTGTTTTTCCCATTCCCTTAAGTAAGGATCAGATAGATTTTTCGGCGTAGCTAAGTTTTGAACTTGGTGTCTTTTTTCATCAATTCCTGTGTATAACATAACAGGTTTTTCACCTGGGAGTATAGTGGCTGATCCTGAGAAGCAACTGTTGATGTCACCAGCACAAGTTGGTGTAATAGCATCATTGAGATGAATCCAATTTATGAGATCTTTTGATACAGAATGAGCCCATACCATATTTTTACCAAAGGTTGCTCCATCAGGGTTATATTGGTAGAAGAAATGGTAAACTCCTTTATAGTACATAGGTCCTGTCACAGAAAAATAATACTAAGTTAACAATCATTAGATAATCACTTTTGCAAGTGGTTTCATTGATTTAGTTAAGGTGTATAATAATGTATTAGCAAATGATATCGATTTTAAGCTACTAAACAGGATAAGAGAGAGTTTGCAAATCCTATCTTAACTCGCAGAAACCGATATTGTTTAAAGCCAAACAATATGTATATATAGATAAAAATAAATAGCTGAGATAATGAAGCATACCATTAGGATCTGCATGATGAAGTGAATTTTGGTCAACAAAACATGTCAAATGATACAAAAAAGAGTTAGATATATAACATATTACACATGTTCAAAAAAGTAAATGAAAAAATGAGTGCTTTTACCATTCATCCAATTTTTGGGGGGCTGAAAGTGATACCAAGTTCTGTATGGCTGTTCTGAATTGATGCTGTTTGAGGATGCAGCATCCTTTGTAATATTTTCCATGATGATTGATAGAGCCAAGGTCAAAGGAACATATATCAACAAGAACAAGATTGCAAATATGGTTTGGTTTGATCAATTAAGGACTAATATATGCAATATTTTAATGCACTTAATTAGTCTTCCAATTGGTGAATAGATCATGACAACATATTCAATATTTATAGTGAATTTGTAGAGGCAAGTGCATAAATTATTAGAATACAGACCCCATTGCAAACTATATATTTATCAAAGACTTGACTTCCATAATCTTTATTATAAACACATGGGTCAGTTTAATTTATAGTTTTAAAAATATAAGAGCTAAATCGTTTCCCATTTTAATTAAAAAATAAATTTTATAATAATAAAAAATAAAAACATTTGTATAATATTTTATCACAAAATTTTTGTCATTGGTCTGAATTAATACTAAAAAATAATAAAATATATAAGTTAACTTGTCTTAGAAAAATATTCTACAATCAAAAAATATTAGCATCACTATGCAAAGACCATTTCACTACGGTCGATAAAAGTATACCATCACGGTTGATCAATCGTGATTAGGTAGGATGTGGTTGTAAGTATATTGTTTTTCAGCACAGATTTAAAACTGTATTGATAGACTAGATAGCGTGCTATCGATCACAACTGTTATCTTAAACAATCATATATATATATATATATATATATATATATATATATATATATATATATATATATATATATATATATATATATATATATATATATATATGATTGTAACTGTGGTAAAATGTTAATTTTATAGACGCTTTAATTAAATAATTGTTGCTGAGTTTCGAACTCATGATATATATATATCATGAGTTCGAAACTCAGCAACAATTATTTAATTAAAGCGTCTATAAAATTAACATTTCACCACAGTTATAATTTTCAACCATGGTGGTATGTATACATGAGTTTATTATAAAATATGTGAATTGTTTGTTTTTCCTTACCTCTCAATGAACATATACAACCATTCAAATTATTAGTTTTTCGAATTACATACATCTTGTAAATCATCTCTACTCATTAACATATAGAATTTAGTTCAATGTCCTAAATTCTTCAAAGCAACGGTTCATTCTCTTTTAGTTTATTTTGAAAAACAATAATTTGTTGACTAATTAGGATTCATCGTCATCACTATCATCATCTTATCTTAAAGGATGATGATGATGATGATTATGATGATGATTATGATGATAGTGATGACGATGAATCAGAATTTCTCAATAAACTTGATGCTTTGCAAAATAAATTAGAATAGAAGAAAAGTTGCTTTGAAGAAATTGGGGCATTGAATCAAATTCTATATGTTAAAGAGCGAGAGATGAATTATAAGATTCATGCAATTCAAAAAATATTGATTGATATAAGTCGGTTTTCAAATATAACTTAATTTTTAGATTGTTATTTTCTAAATCAATTCAAATGAATGCATGCTCAATGAGGGATTAGTGAAACAAGTAATCAACGTACGATATAATAAATTCACATCTAGCTGCACAAAACAAGTTTGTTCTAGGACATAATAAACTCATATTCTAGGACATTAACAATAACACAAACAACAACATTTATCAATAAAAAAATCAACAAGGCAAAGATTTTAAAAAACAACAATATATCAACTCATAAAATGTTTCACGAACGTACCTTTAATTGAAAAGAAAGATTCGTGGAGAATGAAGACAAAGAAACGATCTACTTGTCTCAGAATGGAATCCATAATCAAAGGAGGATGAACTTGAAGTGAAAGCTGCAAATTTGTTCTAAATTTGAATGAATATTATTTTGCATCCTTCACACAAGTTTGCAGCTTTCACTTTCGCTTCATCCTCTCCTTGTATTTTTTCTTCATAGCAACACAAACCATTTATATTTTTTTCATTCATCTTCCCTACAAGTCAAAATATATTAGCATGACATTGTAATTATAACAGATGTAGAAAGCTCACTTCTATAATCCATACACTTCTATAATCCATAAACTAACAGAAAGTTCACTCATCTTAAGTTATACATGTCATTTTATCCTACAAACGACATGAAAAAAGCTATTGAAATATAAACAACATAATACATTTATTAGGTTATACATTCGCTCATATTAAGTTAACTTCTAAAGATATCATACTCATCTTAAGTTCACGTCTTAAGTCATATTATCCTACAAACAACATGAAAGAAGCCATATTATACATGTTTATGAAATCGCAAATTTGGAAACATATTTGGTTATACATCCACTTCTTATGTTCACTTCTTAGGTTATACATTCACTCATCTTAAGTTAAACTAATTTGGTAACATAAAAAAAAGATTTTGAAACAAATTTGATCAATAAAATCACATAGTTAGGTTATACATTCACTTCTTAAGTTAAACAAATTTGGAAACATAAACTATATATTGAACCATGAAAGAAGTTATATTATAGATTGTGAAGACTAACATGTAACGTAGCCATTTCCTAAGATTTGATGAAGTTAAATCACATTTCGTAAGCTTTGACGCAACAAAGCTAACCCTTCAAAGAAGACGAGTTCACTGCATGAGTTTGGTGTTTCCAATTTGCATGTTTGTGAAAAAAGATAATCGAAACATTAATAGAAATTAGGATATATAAGAGAAGTGTTAGGATTTTTTTTAGAGAGACAATTGGTATATATTATAAAGCGAGATAACTTCGTTAATATATATATATATATATATATATATATATATATATATATATATATATATATATATATATATATATATATATATATATATATATATATATATATATATATATATATATATATATATATATATATATATATATATATATATATATATAATATACCTTTCATCATGGTTGATAATATGAGCCGTGATGAAATATAAGGACAAATCCATTTTGTAGCGAAAAAATAGAAAATTGTTGGTGCTGAGATTTGAATCCTTACGCTCCAGATACATTTCAACATGGTTGTTAACATTGACCGTAGTGAAATATCTTTTAGTAAATAGCATAAAAAAGGCAAAAAAAATGAGCTATTACTACCGTTAACAGGACGGTCGTTGGAATATGATATTACAAAAAATCTATTTTGTAGTAGTGTAAAAGGGGAAGTATTTATGTACACTTAAATATTATATATTCTACCTCCATCTTAAAATAAAGGACATCTACGACCAAATCATAAATGATTAAGAGATGAGTTAGTAATAATATTAAATTAATTTATTTTATTTTTATTATTTTTATAAATTTATCTTTTAAAAAACAATTTATATTTTATCATAATATTTATTGTTGATTCTGTTGGAACACGTTTGGTTATACATCTACAATCCTTAAGTTTTGATGATAACAAAGTATAAAGAATAATTTTATACTCTAATAGTTTGTTGAGTGTGCAGAATCTAAATAAGGCAGATGCTAGATAAATCAGAATCTGAACAAGCCAGATGCTGGATAAAGCAGAATTTGAAAAAGACAGATGTTGGATAAAGCAGAATCTGAACAAACCAGATGTTGGATAAAGTAGAACATGAACAAGCCAAATACTGGATAAAGTAGATTGTGAACAAGTCAGGCGCTGAACAAAACAAACTCTAGACTCTAGATAGAAAGACTATGGACTCTGGGCAAAGAGACTCTAGATTATGGATAGAGAGAATCTGAACTCTGGATAGAGAGAGACTATGGACTCTGGATATAAAGACCCTGGATATAGAGATTGTGGACTCTTAACACCATCAGATTCTAAACCAAAGATAGAATATGAAGAAGTGCTAAACTTAAAGTGAACTTCTGGATATTCCAGTTAACACTTCTGAAGTAATCAACTCAGGTGTACTCTGATAAACTCAAGTCTCATATTCACTAGACTCTGAAGTCTAATCTTCAAAGATCTAAACTCTGATTAAGCTTCAAATCATCTCTAATACGAAGCCAGTGATTTAGAGAAAATGACTGAATGAATATTCTAGAAGATAGTACAATTTGAGCGGCGAAATCAAAAAGACAGATACGTTGATATTCTCAAATATTGTACTACCAACGACTGCCAAAGATTTTCTCGCCACTATCCATAATTTACGGCTCAATCTCGTACCACTATTACAGCTCTGGAACTGATGAAGTTTCAAATTCTATTCTTCAAAGGTATTATTCGTCATCTATAAAGTGGACAAAGGAATTATTAAAAGATAACGAATAAAAATAAAAAGTAGAACGATCAACACACGAAGAACTTCACGCTGAAAGAATTTCAATAGAGAAAATCAATATCGAGAAAGAGAAAATATAGAGAAACACTTAGCACTTTATTTCATATATTCTTAAGTATAAATTTTGTTTATCACTTTGTGTATCTGCTTATTTAGAAGCAATTTTGTAAACACAAACCTTGTATTTACCAGTTATTAAATTCCTTAAAGGACTAGATTTTAGTCAGAAGCCCCAAGAAGTCATTGATGTGTAGTCTTTAATTTATAATTCCTTAAGGGACTAAGTTTAGTCAGAATCCTTGAGAAATCATTGACGGGTAGTTTTTGAGATTGTAATCAGTTTGATTATTGGATTAAGTCTAGTTGAAAAGGCAAAATCACTCTGACGAGTGGACTGGACTAACCTAGGTAACAGTGAACCAGGATAAAAATACCTTGTCATTTTTATCATTGTTGTGATTGTTTTTGAATTGCAAAAAATTGTCATATTTAAAACCCAATTCAATCCCCCTTTCTTATGTTTCCTAAACCTCCAAATTTCAACAAAGTGTTAAATAATTATGAGTATATTAATAAATAAAATAATATCATTAAAAATTAATATAGTAGAAATATCTCAAGATAACTGAAATTTATGAAAATATAATATTGTTTGGGTGGAGAATCTTCCTAAGAAAATATCCTCTTTGAGAAGACTGTATCAAGACACTGACACTTCACTTCAAAAAAATCGCTTGAAGAGAGGTAAGCATGACCACGTGAAAAAAAATAAGATGACAGTTGGCCTCACAACACACCCTTTAAAATGAAGGCACCAAAGCGGGTCTCAATCCCAATCAAGCAGAGAAAAATTTGCAAGTGAATCATGAGCATGAACCAACTTTCAAGTCAAACTAATAATCGAAGTTATCTAATGATTTGTTGTCATTCTTTCCCGGTAAAAAAAACTTTATCACGCATCTTCCAAATAGTCTTGACTATTGCATGCCAGATCAAAACCTAACCAAAACGAGACTTCTTACCTTGACTGAAATCATGACAACCTCAAAAAACCTCAAAGATTGAGTGCGGAAGCGGGGTAGGCAGGAAACAACACAATGAACAAACAAGTGAACCGCATATTCTACATGACCTAAACAAACCTCACACCACTCTCCAATCCCATCGGACACAATTTTCCGATTAAAAAATTATACATTGTGGGTAGTTTATCTTATAACATTTGCCAAGGATAGACCACCACTTTTTTTGAAGGCTCGTAACGCTTCCAAACTCTAGCCAAACTACGGATCAACCGGTTAAATCTACTTTCCTTATCCACTGCAAAAGAAGAAAGGCTAACATAAGCAGACCTCACCAAAAAACTTATGAGGAATCAGGGTTCCAAACCCAGGCATCCTGATGATCTTGCTTAACCACCCCTCTAACAAACTCAAAAATTCTACCAAGAGCTCTTCCTCCCATACAAAGAGAGACCACCTCTACCTAAAATCCCAACACCAAACATCACATACCCAATTTCCCATTAAACCCTCCAAATGAGTCTTTTGCTCTAAGATGAGGAACAACCTCTCAAAAGAAACACACAATGGACTATGCTCATCCCATACACCGTGCCAAAACCTGGTTTTCAACTCATACCCAACCACTTTAGAACAAGAAGAACCAAACCAGACTACCTACCGATTAGAAGTGGAGCCCTGAAGATAGACCACTCTCCAATAATAGGAAGTCTTCCTAAAACCAGCCATGCAACCACACATATGGATAACACACACTTGAGCTCCATAACAGAAATAAACTATAATCTTCCACAAGGACCGACTCTGAGTTGTATTTCTAAAGAAGATTGGTGAAATTAAATTATTGTTCAATTCAAGGATCTTGTTATGGGCCGATCAGAATGACCTCAATCGACCTAAGTCAGTCATACTGGCTCAACCTGAAATCTAATAAAGGTTCTACTCCATCAAAAATCTTATTAATCAATGGATAGAGTAACTTTTACGGTCCCAAGAGATCCCAATTGTAAAGCACATCCAACGGTCATCCGCAAAGAACAACGAACAAATAACTAATTTGTTCTCTCTCTCTCTCTCTCTCTCTCTCTCTCTCTCTCTCTCTCTCTCTCTCTCTCTCTCTCTCTCTCTCTCTCTCTCTCTCTCTCTCTCTCTCTCTCTCTCTCTCTCTCTCTCTCTCTCTCTCTCTCTCTCTCTCTCTCTCTCTCTCTCTCTCTCTCTCTCTCTCTCTCTCTCTCTCTCTCTCTCTCTCTCTCTCTCTCTCTCTCTCTCTCTCTCTCTCTATATATATATATATATATATATATATATATATATATATATATATATATATATATATATATATATATATATGATTTTTTTTTCATTTATCAAAACAACATTAATAAATATATTTAAGAAATTATAGAAGATTTAAAATAAGCAAAAGTTTTGAAAACGACGGTTGAATAGGAAGAGAGATTATCTATTTGATAAATTAAACAAAAAGTAAACGGACTTTTACTAAACAATAAGGGAAATTGAAGCCTTATTTGCATAATTATTTATTAAAAAGTCTTGGTCATTCTTTAACAAATGTTGTAGTTGATTCTCCCAACTTGCAACTTCAATATTGCTGATCCGTAGAAGATGGACTTCTAAATCTAAAATGGTTTACTTTTATACTCTACAAAAAATATGCTAGTTTTTTTGGTTGACAAAACTATACTAACTTATAATTAGCTGAAAAATTATATAAAATAATGTTGAGATTAATTGAAATACACTGTCAGTGTAAAAGGGTTTTACACCATCACTTAATTATAGACGTTGGATATTAAAAGAAGTTTGACTTTTATTTTAAAAATCTATAAAGTAATACAAACGGGTGATGGTGATGAACCGACGGTGTAAAACTTTTTACACTGACAGTGTATAATAATTAATCTCAATAATGTTTATATAATTTTAAATAATATATTTTTTAAAATATCAAATATATATAGTTATTAGAAAAATCAAATAGTTTGAAACAATTAAGTTAGGTACATTTTTTTGTTTTAAAATAAAATTTGAGAAAAAAAGTTTTATGTCAAACACTTCACCTCTTTTTCTTTTTTTTCACTCATGAATTGTGTCTAGCCATTTCTTTATTAAGGAGTTCATATTTGTTCTATTTATTTGTGTTTCGTTCTAGAATTAAAATTGATGTTGATTGATGATTGAGAGTTTTGAATTGATGGTGTGGATCTCTGATACACTGACGCGAGATGGACATGCAAGGTTATCACTTTAATGTTCAAGTCAATTCAGAGTCCAAGATAAGTATAGTGAAAATAGGAGATAAAAAAAGTATATCTTGAATCTCATGTGTGCTGACTTTATACGGTGAATTATTTAGATTGGGGCTACATATAATTGGACATTTGCTTTGGACCTTTGATTGGCCCAAAACAGATGCCCCAAGGCTTTGCCGGATGAAAACCACTCGGGGAAGTCTTTAAAGTCACGGCCACCCTCGAGCATGATGTACAAAATTGGAATGAATTAGAAACATTTTGGATTTGTTACAAAATTAGTTGGAAACAAGCGCATTAACTACTCTCTCATCATTGAAACGTTTCGCCAATTTTTCCCTACGCACGACTTTAGGTAACCAGCTTAGGGTATGGCACTTCCTCATAGTGCACTTGAGTTTGTCTATATTTCCTAGGATAAATCCAATCGTTGATCTTGTATCCTCTCGCTCTCGCTAATTTGCTTTGTTGGTTGCCTTCGTCTATATATAAGAGTTTTTGAGTTTTGAGGGAACTTTTCACTACTCTAGAGATTTTGTTTCTAATTGAGAATGTTTTTCCTTCTTCTTTCCAAGAGTATTTCTTAGAGTGATTGTTGTTCTTTGAACAAAGATTTTACTCTCTCATTTGAACTTCACCATTCTCGTCAGATTCTACTTCTACTAGGTACCCTATTTACCTTAAACTTTTCCATATCATTAGTATTTCCTTTATCGTAGCCAACATGCATGATACCTCTATAATCTTGCCTAATCATTATGGGAGTGATAGTTCTTCTCCCTTAGTTAGAGTAGGAGTATCTTCAAGTCCAAGCCGTTCTCCCTTAGTCGGTGATCAGTCATCCCACAAGGTCATATCTATAACAGATGATTCTGACTCCGAGAAACGGCTCTCCGAATGAGGGAGATTTCTCCAACGGTTCTTCTTTCGATGTAACTAAGTTTCCAACTACAAAGGTACAATACCCTGAAGTAAACCTCCTATTATTTATATTACCTGCCCAATCATTACTTATGTAAGTTTCCACTTGTATATGCCCTATGCTTTTGAACAACAACCCATTCCCTGGAGTTCATTTCAAATACCTAAATATTATGAAAATAGCTTCAAAGTGAGTAAGTCATAATGCATGCATAAATTGACTTATCACACTTACTGCAAAGGCTATATCAGACCTTATATGAGACAAATAAATTAGTGTACCGGTAAGTCGTTGGTAGCATTCTCTATCTACCACTTCATCTTCAGATGTTTCCTTCAGTTTTACATTGGGATTCATTGGTGTTTCTACTGCCTTAAACCATGCCATCCCTCTTTATGTGAGTAAATCAAGTATATATTTACATTGGTTGAGAAATATTCCCTCTTTAGACCTTGCGAACTTCATCCCAAGAAAATACTTTAATTTTCCAAGGTCCTTGATATCAAATTCAACTTCAAGTCTTCTCTTTAGATCACTTATCTCGTTAACATCATATCCTATCATGATAATGTCATCAACATACACTATTAAAATAGAAATATTACCTTCATGTGAATGTTTAAAGAATAATGTGTGATTTGCTTGACTTTTGGTGAAACCATGTTTCTTAACAACACTTTCAAATCTTTCAAACCAAGTCCTTGGTGGATGTTTTAATCCATATAAGGATTTTTTTTTCAATCTGCAAACTCTGCCTCTTCTAATATTTTCTTCAAATCCATAAGGTAAACTCATATATACTTCTTCATATAATTCTCCATTCAAAAAATCATTTTTAACATCAAGGTGATGTAGTGTCTAGTTGAAATATACTACAAGAGGGAGAGAGAGAGAGAGAGAGAGAGAGAGAGAGAGAGAGAAGAATTCTGATGGAATTAATTTTAGCAACCGGGGCAAAAGTCTCTTGGTAGTCTTATACCATGAGTGTGAGTAAAACATTTTGTTACTAGCCTTAATTTGTACATTTCCACATTTCCACCAGCCTTTATTTCAATGTAATGACCCATTTACATCCAACTTCCCTTTTATCATGAGGTAGATCAGTGATACTCCAAGTATTATTTTTCCTCAGAGCATCCATCTCTTATTTCTCTGCTAATTTCCAACGCGGATCACCTAATGCTTCTTGAATAGTTAAGGGAATAAACAAATTCAAAATCATAGACACATATGCCTAATGAGTGTGTGATAACTTGTCATATGACAAGTAATTAGACATGGGGTGTTTTGTACATGCTCGAGTATGTTTCCTATCAACAATTGGGATATTAAGGTCTGTAATTTTTCTCTCAAAGAAATTGGAAGATTAATATTAGGAAAAGACAAATTCGATAAATCATTGGAAGGTAAGATGCATTGCCAGATGAAGGACTAGAAGGCGAAATTTCAATAAGACCTTCACTTGGTAAATCAGATTTTCCGGAGAGTCGATTGAATCTGTAATATCTCTGTGAAACCTTTTTCGGGGAGAGACAATTGGATTTGTAATACCTTAGTGAGACCTTTTTCGATAATACACTTGAAGTTGAGGATTATGATCCTCAATAAGTGTTTGTCCCTCTATTTCATACACTATATTATCCGATAATTCAAGATTAAGCATTCTAGGTTATCTTTGTATCCAGATGATTTGTAGTCACAATATCATCTAGTGCATGTAAGGTTTCCCAAAAATTATCTTCTTTTAGTACGATGATTTTCAATATTGACATCCATACTTTAAAAAAAAACTATTTGTTATTGGGTTAAAACATTTGTAACCCTTTTTATTTGAAGCATATCCAAGAAAAAGACATTTTTTAGCTCTAGTATCCAATTTTGCATGGAAAATATTTGGGATGTAGACATAACAGACATAACCAAAAACTTTAAGGGGAAGATCTGCAATGTTATGGAACATGGGAAAATAATGTTGTAAAACTTGCACAATGGTCTCATATTTTTAAACACGAGATGACATTCTATTGATGAGGTAACAAGCAGTTAATAAGGAATTTCCCCAAAGATGTTTAGATACATTAATAGAAAACACAATAGCTATAGTAACTCTGAGAAGATGTCTATTTTTTCTTTCAGCAATACCGTTTTGTTATGGAGTATCACGACAAATTGATTGATGAATTATCCTCTTAGTTACTAGGAATGTACTTAGATATTTGTTGAAATATTCAATGCCATTGTCCGACCATAGAATGAAAATCTTAGTTTGAAATTGGTTTTCAATCATTTGAAAAAAATCTTTATATCTTTGCTCCATTTCAATTTTTTTTCAAGAGATAAATCCAACACACACATGTATGGTCATAAATAAATGTTACAAACCATTTTCTCTAGACATAGTTTTAACTTTTGAAGTAAAAGACACACGCTGATCTTTAGCCAAGTGGCAAGCTCCACAATGAAATTGCAAGGAATTTATTTCTTTGGCAAATTTAGGAAACAAATACTTAAGATAAGGGAAACTAGGATGACCTACTCTTTTAGGCCTTACATGACTTGATATGAAACATGAGGTGAACTTGCACTGTTTAAACCCGAAACCATTATATTTCCATGAGGAGTTTCATCAAAATAGTACAATCCATCTCTCTAGCAATTCTAATCATCTTCCCTGAGTTCTAGTTCTGAAAAACACAAGTGGAAGAACGAAAAATTACATAATAATTGGTATCCTTATACAATTTATGAACAAATAGAAGATTGCAAGCAAATTTAGGAACATGTAAAATATATTGCAATGGAATTTTCTATAGAATTTTATGTTGCATTTGCCTGTAATATTGGAATAACTACCATCATCCATCCTTACTTTTTTAAACCCGAAACTAGGGGAAAAGGGACTGAATAAATGAGAGCAATTAGTCATATATTCATATGCCTCTGAATCTATTATCCAAGGGTTTGAGTGGTTTTGTACAAATAGTTCCCAATAATTCTTACTTGTTTGTGCAACAGTTCCAACAGGAACATTAGGTGATGAATTGAACTTTAGAATTTTAAAAAGGTGATCCATATGCTCCTTGGTAAATGGAGGCGAGTCAACCTCATTGGTTGTAGACGTAGGGTGGTCAACAAACCTACCAACCTTTATATTGTTTGGTCTACCATGTAGTTTGAAACAAACCCGTCGAGTGTGAAGATTTTGACCATAATAGTCGCAAACTAAATGGTTCGTGTCACCACCTCATGGATTAGGGAAAGATTTGCACTTCACTTGAGGAATAACCAAGGAAGATCCTTTAATTGGTGGAGGTACAATGATTTCTTTTTTTCCAAGCAACACTTGCCTACGACTCTCTTCACGATGCACTTCAACAAATACTTCACTAATTGGAGGGATAAGATTCCTGCCAAGAATCTGGCCACGAACCTCATCAAACTCAATATTTAGACCTGCAAGAAACTTGAAGACACAAATAACATCTACCAATTTCTTGTAATGATTGCACTCCTTGGGTGACTTCCACTCATATACATTTAACAGATCAAGTTCTTGCCAAATATGCTTGAGAAAATTAAAGTATTTTATGAGAAAATCTTCAACTTGTCGAATTTCTCCAAGATGGGAGTTAATTCATAAATTCGGAATTTTTTGTCAAAATCAGAGTACATCTGAGAGACAATATCCCAAAGATCTTATGTAGTAGCATAATAGAGATAGTTTGCACTTATCTCTTAAGTCATGGAATTGACTAACCATGTCATTGTAGTTGCATGCCCCTAACACATTCAGGGGAAGCACCTTAATACAAAGGTTTTGTTGCTTATCTTATCGCGTTCGTTTTCATTTGCTTTTGTTTATTGAGTCTCCTTCATAATTGCACATCCTCTCTGAATCAAGTTTTTGAAACGATTTGCTTTTAGCATGCACAAACCAATAGTTATGTTTGAACCTGATTATGATACTTTTAGTCAATTGCATGAGTCATTGGAATAAGAACCATGTGTTCTATTGATTCTGGTTCAATGGAAAGAAAAATCATAAATTATTTTGAAAACCATGATAAATTGAGATTTTGTGCACTTGATTCGAATCAAGTACATATCCTGACTCGAATCAAATTGAACAAAGGCAAATTCATTTTTTTTCAAACTTTCTGACTCAAATCAAATTTTTAACTTGATTCGAATCAGGAAGATTTGTGATTCAAATCACTTGTTGCACTTGATTCGAATCATATCGATCTGGATCACCCCTGGTTCATTTGATTTAAATAAGACTTTGCACCTTATTCGAATCAGACAAGTTTTTCCTTATTTCTCATTTGGCTCTATTTCAATTAATTTGAATTAGATTTTTCACTTGATTCAAATCACTGACCTTTTGATTCAAATCGCACAATACACTTAATTCAAATTAATTAAGAAATGGGTCAAAATTAGTTTTCCTTCTTATTCCCCTTCACTTTCTCATTTGACTCAAATCATGGAATTCTCTTGATTCGAATCTAACTAACTTTTTCCATTCATTTGTATGCTTAATCTCAAGCACATATAGAATCTTTTTGTCATCATTTTTTATGAGTGAATATCATAATCAACATTGTGATTTTCTGTCAAACCAACATCCTCTATTTTTTAAAGTTCAAAACTCTTGCAACGAAATTCTTGCATCTTCAACCTCAAGTTTAATTTCAAATCTTGGTCATGAGGGATTTGTAATTGATTGAGGGAGACGATGTCTTGAAACTAATAATTCTTGAAGATTTGGTTGAGATTTTTAGGTAGCTTGCAAGATTGAGGTTGTTGTCATTGGTGCTGACAAATTCTAGTGAAAAGGAGGAGGTTCTTCTCTCCATATTTCCTTGGTAGTGAATGTGTAGAAAGCTAAGGACAAGGCAGAGTTCTTCTCAAATCTTCAGACAATTCATCGCTCAAGGAATTGGTAGGATCACGAGGATATTGCTACACACGAATGCTTGGAGCAGATTGATGATATTGGAAGATTCAAGAAGCGTCAATTGAGTAAAGATTACACATAAGAGTTTGGCATTAAGATGTATACAACTCAAGATCCATACATGAGATTTATTTTTTTCAACATTATTTTGGATTATTGATTGTACGAACTCTTGCAATATTTTTCAAAATAAAAAGGAACAATGCAGGTTCCAATAGGGAACCATTGAAAAATGCATGTAGGAAAAGCAAGGAAGCATGTCGAGGCACTATAAATCCCGATGCACCCTCTCTCCCTTACTCTTGCATTTAGTTTTCGTAGGATTTTGCATGCTTAGGTATTTTAATTCTAGTATAGCATATCATTTATTCATTGATCGTAATTTATTACGTAAGGTTAGGTTTTGTTAGAATTGGTGCCTAATCGAGCTTCATTGGTGATTAATTTCTAAGAAACAAACTCTTGCAACAAAATTCTTGCATCTTCAACCTCAAGTTTAATTTCAGATCTTGGTCATGAGGGATTTGTAATTGATTGAGGGAGACGATGTCTTGAAACTAATCATTCTTGAAGATTTGGTTGAGATTTTTAGGTAGCTTGCAAGATTCGGGTTGTTGTCATTGGTGCTGACAAATCCCAGTGAAAAGGAGGAGGTTCTTCTTTCCATATTTCCTTGGTAGTGAATGTGTAGAAAGCTATGAAAAAGGCAGAGTTCTTCTCAAATCTTTAGACAATTCATCACTCAAGGAATTGGTAGGATCTAGGGGAGATTACTACACACGAATGCTTGGAGCAGATTGGTGATATTGTAAGATTCAAGAAGCGTCAATCGAGTAAAGATTACACAGAAGAGTTTGGTATTAAGTTGTATACAACTCAAGATCCATATATGAGATTTATTTTTCTCAGCATTATTTTGGATTATTTATTGTAAGAACTCTTGCAATATTTGTCAAAATAAAAAGGAACAATGCAGGTTCCAATGGAAAACCATTGAAGAATGCATGTAGGAAAAGCAAGGAAGAACGCCGAGGCACTATAAATCCTGATGCACTCTCTCTCCCTTACTCTTGCATTTAGTTTTCATAGGATTTTGCATGCTTAGGTATTTGAATTCTAGTGTAGCTTATCATTTATTCATTGATCGCAATTTATTACGTAAGGTTAGGTTTTGTTAGAATTGGTGCCTAATCGACCTTCATTGGTGATTAATTTCTAAGAAACAATCTAGGTTAGAATTCATTGATATTGAATCATTGTATAAATACACATTGTGGAATATACAATCGAATCAATTGAATACTTTTGTGTATCATCATAAAACCATCAATTGGTATTTCTAAATTGAATAAGCGTTAACGTGATCAAGTTCTAATAAAAGTATAATCTTCATATTCTTGTTTCAAACCTTCTGCACACACTTTTCATAAACCTCTGATATTCTATTTTTGGAAAATCGGTTGAATTTTTAATAAGGGTCTATTCACCCCCCCTCTAGACTGCTTGTCTACTTCCATACTCTCACCCAACAATTTTCATCAAGAGCTAACCCTTTGATTATGTCTAATCGACATCCAAAAGTTGTGAATATCGAGGACGATGACGATCCTAAGTATTTGTATAGTAGAGCATCTTCTTTCAAATGAAAAAATTATATTTATTGGAAAATGGACATGTGCGTACACTTACTATTAGTTGAAAAAAACCTATGGTGTTTCATCACCGAGGGAACATTTATCTCTATGGGTGATGATTATGTTATTAAACATCCTAATGATTAGATGGATGAAGTGACCAAAGAGTCTTCATATGAATTGGAAGCAAGGAACATACTTATCTTCACTTTCAGAGTGAAAGTATTCTACTCAATTTCACATCATATGAGTGTTAAAGGTATGTGATACACTCTGCAAACTCTCTACGAGGGAACAAATGATGTCAATGATTCTAAAATCAACATGTTTATAGAGGAGCTTGAACTATTTTATATGGAACCCAGAGAATCCGTGGATTCCATGTAAACTAGATTCCTCCACTTAATCAACAAACTAAACAACTTGGGTAAAGCTTTTCTAACAAATATTGTACTAACAAAATATTGAGATCAAAATGCAAGGAGTGGAAACCAAAGGTTATCACTATAAAAGAATCTAATGATCTTAGTACTTTAGATATTACAATATTGTATGGAAAGTTAGTCGAGCATTAAAATAAACTGAAATGACTCTCTGATAGCGAAGTAAAGTCAAAAAATAAAGAGAAAGATAAAGAAGAGAAATATAATATTTCTTTGAAATCTCCATCATCTAAAGGGAAGAAGTCAAAGTAAGAAAGTGATAACTCTAACGAATAAGCTTCTAAACAAGAGGTGATGGGTTTATTCGTCAGGTGCTACAATAGATACTTAAAGAGAAACAAGCTTAAGAGTAATGACAAAGGACTAGTAACTTTCAGAAATACTCCTTCGTCTAAGAAAGAACACAAGAAAAAGTATGATGTTATCACATGTTACAAGTGTGGAAAGCCAGAACATTTTAGAACCACTTGTCCAAGTCTCACCAAAAATCATAGAAAGAAAGATAAGGAAATCTACAAGACGAAAGGAAAAAGCTTAAAAGGTCGTAGAGCCTATATCATGTTGGAATAAAGGGATAAGAGCTCGTACTCTGATTCTTTCTCAAGTTCAATTGATGAGTGTGTCAAATTATGTTTGATGGCACGTAAGAAAGGTGAAACTTAAAAGGTATATACTTATGATATCGATAATGAATATTCATATAGTTAACTATCGAAAGCGTTCAATGATATGTATGTGGATTCTATAAAATCTTTTAAGAAAATTTATATCCAAAAATAAATGATTTTAAAACTTGAAGAGGAGATAAATCATCCTAATCATGCTTTAGAATCTCTTAAGGAAGCGCATACATCTCTAGTTGATGAGCGATATAACATTTCTGATACTTTAGTTAAAAGTATAGAAAAAGTAGAATGTGTTATGTGTCCAACTTTAAAACTTGAAATTGAAATTATCAAAGGACAACTAACTTGTGTTACTTCACTATCTTGTACTTGTTCTAGTTTTTCAAGTGATAGAGGGGCGATTTTCAAGAAAAATCATCATGCCACTAGAAGAAATAGGAAAAAGCATTTCATCTAATTATTGTGGAGATAAGGATCATGTTAGCCATCTTTGTTATATTAGGAACATTCAAGTTACTAATGGAAAAATGACATGTTCTCCAACTAAAATTGGGTACCTAGTTCTATTTATTGTTGTTTTGTGTAATAATATCTAGGAATATGTATGGATTCTATAGAAAAGTGAAGGAAGATGTATCCAATCATATTTTTTATCATATTATATTCTTTTTGCTGTATTAGTGTTGTTATTTGCTAACATTACTTGTGCAGAAAGTTTAGTCCCAGATCATCGTAATTTGTATGATCATTTCATTCTCCTTTATCTTTGTGTAGTTTCACTTTATTTATCTTATTTTATTCTAATGATTTTCATTACATCATGATCATTCAACCATTTTTCATATGCATCAAATATTATTTCTCCTTTGCATCAAGACTACTTTTCATCTGCATTAAAGAAATGTTTTAGTTGCATTAAAATCTTTTTCATTAAATTTATCTTGCATTAAACATTTTTCCCATTAAGTTTTTTTTGCATTAGAAGTATCTATTCATGTTGAATTTGATTAGTCATCACCCCAAAGACAGGGAAGGGTATTTGTTCTGATGTTTCAGGTGTGATAACAAAGAAGTTGATCAACGACGAAAGTTCCAAAGAGGATCTTCCTCCTTCACCAAAAGATGAGGATATTAAGGAAGATAAAGAGGAAAGCTTAAAAGAGGATGAAAAACAAGATACTTCAAACAAGCTACCTCATGATTTGACAATCGAAAACATTATTTGTTAGATCAAATATTAAGGAGACATCAAAAGAGGTGTAAGTATTAGGTCACAAGTTAATAATTTATGTAAGTATTATGCTTTCATTTCTCATATTAAACCTAAATTGATATTCGGTTCTTTACTTGATGAGAGATGGTTACTTGCTATGCAATAAGAACTTATCCAATTTAAATATAAGGATGTTTGGTACTGAAATTTTGTTCTTGAGGGGATAGATATCAGACACAATGTTGGGACAACTCGTCCAACATGATATATCAGTATGACAATAGTGTATAATATATTTACTTATACAAGATAGTGAAGCAGAAAAGGAATAAAGAGAACACAAGAAATTGGTAACCCAGTTCAGTGAAACCATAACAAAGTTTGGGGGAACTCTACCTGTCGTACCTCGAAAAATACGATCCTTTGTGAAGCGCATTGCACGCTCGTAGAAAAATGTTCGAATAGAGTCACTACCGAACTTTATTTATCCCAATGAAGGAATAGGAAAATATCTATAAAACCTTTGAAAAGAATATGGTCTTCGCAATCATATTTGGGTTCGGGATTCGATTACACAAGGGGAAAGTATTAGCACCCCTCACGTCCATTGTACTCAACGGGAACCTTTTAGTTAAAAATGTGATTTGAAAGTTAGCTTATGTCATTGATTTTCTTCGAACTATTAAAAGATAAAATAGAAAATAAAAGGGGTCGCAATTTTTTTTAATAATGTGCCTGAAGAGATTGCGGGTCTCGCTCCTACGTATCTCCGAGTGTGATGGAAAACTCAAGGCATACGTAGTTATGGATAGAAAAAATATATTTTTATTGGTCGATTTTAGAGAAAGCTATTTTGTGTCAATCGACAGAAAACATTTGTAGCGGTAAATTCATGATCATCAAGTTATGGGTAAGCTAGACATCAAATAACAAGAGTTGCCACCACGCTTTTGTTGTTTCCAAGGGAAAGGGGAAAAAGTACGAACAAAACCCAAAAAGTAAGAAGTTTTCAAATCAAAACTAATAAAATGTCAGAGATTACAGGTAAGGGGGTTGGTTACACAGAGGGAAGGTGTTAGCACCCAAAGTGTCATAGGTACTCCTAGGGAGCCCTTTTTTGTATGCATATGTATTTTGGACAAAGTGATGTTTACAAATAAATAGAATGGGGGGATGAGAAAAGAATTTATTAATTAAATTTTTGTGTTTGACAAGACGTTCGGACTTGTGCTTACCTACCAACATAAAAATGAGGGATCAAAACCTCGTAGTTCGTGATACAAATTTCAAAGTGGATGCAGTGCTTTTAATCAAAAATTAAGTTTGAAAGGCACAAGGGCCTAGAAAATGGTTTGAATGAGTTAGTTATTTTTGGCTTTTTTTTGAAAATTTTAAGTCAAGTATAGTTAAGTTTATTTACAAGTTTGATTAAGAAAAGAAGTTTGAAAATGCAATGGCATAAGGCCAAAGTTTCTAATTTTTGTAAAGTGGTCAAAGTTTAGAACAAAACTAGTTCAAACAAAGATTTTTTTTTAAAAGGAGGGAGAGATTTTGAAATTAAAGAGATGGGGAGGAGATGAAGAGACTAATCCTATGCACAAAATTAACAGTTAAGAGTTGAAAAGATCTGACCAATGGGTAGCAATCCACTAGACAAGAATGTCTTATAGAAACCCAAATTCCCTTGGACATTTTGAATCAAGCAACATACAATGCACAATTATATCAATCTTGAAGAGCAAGGCATCAAATAAAGATAGCCACATCCAAGCTTAGTCACTCCATGATCTTCTTCAAAATAGCCCATGTAGAAGATGAATTTCTCAAGTCACAGGTTCAAAATAACAGCTTCACAATGATCATGTTGCAGGCGAACTCAAAGGGATCTTCAAAGATGTATTAGATGAAGTTTCAAATTGCAAGCACTTGGTTACACAAATGTTGGCATTGGCCAAGTCCTTTAGCATAGGAATGTTGCCTAACTTCTAAGTCCAATTTGTCCAAGATCAAGTCAACAATCCACACAAAAGTTTTTTAGGGTTTTTGTTTTTATTATGTACATTAATGGTCCAAGACCATACAAACAAACAAAATATACACAAACAAGATATATCACACAATATGGTCCAAATGGACAAAAGTGAAAATTGCATTAACATAAAAAATTAGCATGGTCTGAATAATGGCAAATGAATAGAACTTAATAATTAAAGTGTATTAAAATAAAGGACTTGAAATTAAATGTTAGTTGTTAATGAGTTAGAAGTTAGTATTGTCTTGCTTTTGCTTTTCATTTTAAGTCATTCTTTGGAGAACACTCAACCCACTTATCACAAGCATGGATCCTTGAGCCAAGACATCTCCCAAAGGAAGGAAAAAAACGCCAAGTTTCCACACAATACCATGAAAGAGGGGAGACTTACAATCTCACTAACTAGAATGTTATTCCTTTTGTGTCAAAAATTTAGCGCTATGTTAAGCAATCGTAATTGGACTTATGTAGAAGTCACAACTATTTGAGGTTGGGCAATAGAATTTTGGTGTTAATGTATGTTAGAGACATAGTGTAATGGACTATGCTCATGAAACATACCACACACAAAAAGAATATGCAAATGAGGTGGCCTAATCTCATCCATACTTATGTTGATTTTGCAATCAACTAGCCTTAGGACTTGGAGATATGATAGGCCAAATGAGATGAATGCATAAAGAATGGGAAATAGATGAAGAGGGAGGGGAATGGAACAAAACTCAAATTGGTCAAAGGAGGACTTTTACCAAATTAATATCATTCATTCATTTTGGGATATGGAAAGTACATTCCATCAATCCCCTAAATCCAATGATATTAACTTAACAAAGTCAAATCAACCTTGACCAAGACCCAACAACACAAGTCAAACTTACACAAACCATCACAAGAGGTCAACACAATTATTTGACATTTATTCAAATTAAAAATACTAAAATAAGGCATTTAAATTAAATATGGTATGCCAAATTCCTAAAACCTCATCAAAACACCAAAGAAATGGCAATGAGATTTATCATAGGTCAAACAAGGTCAAAGGACCTTGGAGAAAAAATTTCAAAATTTTTAAAGACTTAAAAATATTTTTAAACAATTAAAAATAATCACAAAATCAATTAAATCATGAAAAGTGTTAATAATGATCCAAAATATAATTTTAATTCAGGATATGAAAGAGGAATTTATTTTTAAAAACTTGGTGAAACTCTCATATTTTTTGGATCAATATTAAAATTAATATGAATTAATGAAAATAAAACAAATTAAATGAAATTCAAATAATCAGAAAAAACGTGAGCCACTTGATCTCCCTCATTAATTGAGGTGGCAGATCAAGTGGCTGAGCGCATGCAATCCACCATACACTTAAGTCAACTGATCACACGTGTGGTAATCAACATGTACGCTCAGGATTAAAACATTTTGAATGGATCCTATGGCTGGGATATGTGCCAACACACCGCCGGAGCCAGAGCTCCGGTCTTCTTCTCCGGTGGATCTCACCGGACTGGTCCACCCTCAACCATCACCAAAATGAAAAAGGAGGAAATGATCTGAAAGAATAAATGGCGTAGAGCACGAATCTGACCTCAACTTCAACTAACTCCAAATATATAAAAATATATGAGGAGTTGAATTTTGAGGTGTGTCAACTGAGTTACTTCGATTTAACCTCTAAGCAACTCAATCTTCTTGCCTACATTGGTAAGACTTCAGACAACCAAAGATCCAAGAGAATTGAGTAGAATTAAGTGAGAATCAAAGAGATAAAGTTTTCTGAAATTTACCTTCAATGTTGTGCAAAACTTGATGTTGCTTGCTTCAACCTTGATCTGATCACACTTCAGAAGCTTGCAGGAGAGGTTTAGCAATGGTACAAAGCTTTGGATCCTTGAATTCTTAAATCTCCAAATAGTGAGATTCAAACTCAATTTTCAAGTTGATAATTCTCAGGTTTTCCTTTGAAATGTGAGGGTTTCAATTGGGGGGAAAAGCTGGCGCGCAAGGTGTGTTTGAATTGAGCTCAGAGGCCTTGTATTTATAGCATTTGGGATTTATAATTGCACACTTGAAAAATTGCTAAATTTGGTCACTTCATGCACAAGCTTGCATGGGCGTGTACAGGCCCATGAAGCAATTCAATTTGATCCATATCCAACTATTCTGAAGTTCAAATGAGGCTTGAGTGGCAAGGCAATGATATGTTGAGTTTTGGACATTTGATTTTCTCCAATGATGCAGCTCTATTAAAGCCATGCGCAGACCTAGCAAACTTCATCCAAAATGCATGAACTTGGGTTCTTTGGAAATATTAGATCAATGGGAACAAGTTTGATGTTTAACACTTTTCCATTTAGATTTTTGATCATGGTGAATTTTGAGGTGGAAGTTTGGAAATTTCAACATGTTGTAATTTTTTCTAAGTGTCAAGCCATATATCTCAATATTCCACCTTGCTTAACTTTTTATGTGAGCTTCAAATGAGAAAAGTGTCCTAATCAAAGTTGTATCTATTTCAAATACCTTCAAAATGGTCACCAATTTCGTGTCATTTGGATTAAGAACGATAGAGTTATGCATTTTTTAAGTTTGGAAAAATCACTTGTTCAATGGTATAGGTCAAAAATGACCTATAATGTATCCTCATATCACATGCTCATAAAAGTTGAATCAGCTCTCACTCTAAACATAAAAGTTGAAGTAGACATCTTGAACTTGATTGTGCAACTTGGAAATATTTCATCTTATAAAAATTGAGCAAGTTATGGCCTTGGGAAGTTGACTTTCAAATTAGGGTTTAAACAAAATGACCTATAATGTTTCAACATAGAAAATGATTTTCCAAGCAAACCTAGCTCTAGGTATTGTCGCAACCTGAAAAAGGAGATGTGAAAAAACAACCGGCGAGAAAAGAAATGACAGAAGAGTCGCCACCGTGCGTTATTCATCCCAAAGGAGGGAAAGGAAACGCTCGAAGTAAACCTAGAAAAAGGAAAGGAAAAGACAAGGTCTCGCAACCAAATCTTGGGTTCGGGAGTCGATTATGCGAAGGGAAGGTATTAGCACCCCTACGCATCCGTAGTACTCTACGGGATCCACTCTTGTTGTTCTTGTCTAAAGGGTGTGGGTTTATCTAATGTACTATTTACTAAAAGAGGGGTCAAAAGAAAATGACTCGCACGGATGTCGCATCCACTACATACGTATCTCATCAGAATATGAGAATCAGAGTCTTCGTAGCTCGGCTACCTATGGGTTAAAGAGGAGTGTGCTCGCTAAGACATCGCGTCTTATGCCTACGTATCTCATCTGGAATGAGAATCAGAGCAAGCCGTAGTTCGACTACCTACGGGTTAAGGGTTGTGTTTTTTAGATGAACGACGTTACTATGCAATCTACCGGATGCTCGACCTTTGGAGACTTACTCGCCTGTAGTAGAAGGAGTTAACGTGTTCTTAGGAGAAGAAAAATCAATGAGTTTGTTTGTGTTTTAGGAATGCTCATGCAAAAAAGGAAGTCCTAGACGAAGGAACAGTGCTACCTTAATTGACATGCAAACTAGAGACTATACGAAGCCTATCAATCCTATGGGGAGACGATCACACCATACAAAACAAACATGCATAAAGTAAAATGCCACCAAGGGGGCTCAAACATACATGGGTAGGGCTTTAGTCAAGAGGGGTCATATCAACCTCGACAAACAAGCCATGGAATAGGTAATCAAATGGGCTCTGAACCACTGACACTGAACGTCAGGGTGAGCAGATCAGAAGGGCAAATGAGGATAAGACCTCATAGCTCTTAACCCTGGACAGGGTGAGCTCATGACAAAAAGTGGGGATTCAGAAAGGTGGAACCCTCTCCACTGACTGACCGGACAAAAGATCTTGGGCTTTTGTTCTGGAGCATCGACACGTAGTGTGAGCATAAAGAACGACACACTGAATAACGGGGGATTGACTACTAATCCCTTTTATCCGTCAATTGCCTCTTCATGGAGGTCTTTTGGGCACAAAAGTAAACAAATAAAAGAAAACATTGCCTCCTATTGAGGTCTTCCAGCTAAGAAAGCGATAAAATACGGGAAAGGGGTAAAAAGGATCAAAAGATCTACCACACGGATAAAGATCCGAAGTAACAGTAACTAAAGAGACAAGAAACCCAAAGATCTCTCGAGCTGCCACCATCAAAGAAAGCAAGTCAGTACAGGTAATCGGAATAAATCTCCAAGTGGTATCCCACAAATAAAGTGGAATACCAAACAGGCTATCTCTTCAGGAGTCATATGAGCCCTCACAAAAACTCAACAAACAGGTTAGAATAACAAGACAGGGTGCAATCAAGAGTTGCCCCAAATCAAAATGTAACCACATGAATCATGCCATTAAAATTCACAAAAAAAGCTCACAAAAAGCAACCAAGTGTAGGAGGCCTAAACCTCTTGTCAAACACATGCATCAAAAGGGTATCAAAATTCAAAGTCAGGGGGCAAGGATCCACACATCAAGACATGACATACATACTAAAACATGTGCCCACATGCAAAACCTAACGATACCCACTCTTCCCATAATGGCTCATACATTTAGAGATTTCAAATTGAAGGCGTAAAATAATAGGGATAGGGAAAACCTGGTTGGAGAGATCGAATGAAATTGAATTGCACCCTTGGGGTTTGCAGGACAATCTTAGGGTTTGTATGAGATGGAATTGGTTATGTGCAGATGAATTCCCTTTAGTGTCCGGAGGCTGCTCTGAATCAGTTAGCTCTTCTCTCTGTCTAGGTTTTTTTTCATTCCCGGGTTAGGTCAGGGTTTTGTTCCAAGGAAACTTCAGAGTGTTTTCAGCTTTCACCAATTCTCTTTCTTTCTTTTTCCTTTACTGAAATTTCAGGATTTATAACTTGATTTTCGTGGCTTTGTGGGCTCAAATGAGAGAGGTCCAAGTCCAATATTTTTCTGTTATATTTTATTTATTTATTTATTTATTTATTTATTTCGTTCTTTTTTTTTCAAAACGCGTGGGCTTCGCCTAGCATGACAGTTCATGAAAAAACTTTTGCTCCTTCAAGATTAACGTTTTGACTGATGAATAGACCCTATTTGAACATGCTGGAAGTATCTCAAGCCATTCCCTTGTGTTGACTGATCACCCAGATAGGACCCACAAAGTGTCTTGGATGATATTCAAGCTTCTTGGATCTAATTCCGATTGACATGATGAAATGCAATATGAAATGTTAAATGACCTAAAAATGAATGCATGAATGGGGGGGGGGGGGAATTTTGAGGTATTACAAGTATCAACATGAAAGTTATTTGGAATGTCATTTAGAGTAAATTTTCGCTTAGAATAATTTTCATATGGTGAAAATTGTAGGAGATAGGGTCTAGGGAGACCCAATTTTGATAAGATGAATTCATCTGGCCAACCACCATCAACCAACTTGCTAACCTTCAATTCTCTTGACTTTCTTGGCTCATGGTAGATCATATATGCACAAGATGATGAATTTTGAAGTGTCCCTTTAGAAATTTGATCAATTGGTGAGATAGATTGTTGGAGAAGTTACTCAAGATACCCAGTCAAACTAGGGTTTCCAAGGCAAATCACCTCCAAACTCTTGAAGAAAACTTGATCAATATGACATATAGAGATCATTGGGACTCATATATGATGCTTTGAGACATTTTGGATCAATCTTTGATTGTGCTCTTAGCCATGAGGGTCTTAAACCCTAGATACGAACTTGATAAATCAATGGGATCACGCCCTACCTACAAAAGAGTTAGGCACATACAAAGACATATTTTTGGTATTTTGGCTAGTAAAATGATAATATATAAGTATGATACAATCACATGGTTATTGGTGATCTCTCCCAAAATAAACCAAATCAAAGAGGGGTAAGGAGGATGCCAAGGTATGATCCCAATGCTAATGCATATGATGAAATTGCATGAGGGATCTTAGGATCAGAATTGGGGTCTTTCAGCTGCCCCTATTTAAGAACATTCTAACTGAGAAGGTGAAGGTTAAAATCTTCGGCTTGACTCAGTAGAATGAGCTTAAATAACAACACACATAAACAAATTTTGGTCCCTAAGAGACCTCTTGATGCATATGATATGAATGCAATAGTTAATGCCCTATGGGGAAATGTTGCCACAAAGGAAAAGAAATCAGAGAGACCAAAAGTCCGCAGGAGTATAATGTATTTCGTAAGGAAAACTTACTAGGGAGATAGAGACTCTGAGGGGATAAATGAGGTTATGCGTAAGCCAGGCTACGACTTAAAACTGTTGGGGGACTAGAGGAATTCCATACAAAATGGAAAGACTTAGTCGGGGAAACAAAACATCCACAGGGGAAACAAGTAGATCAGGATAAAATTGATGCACTTGAATCATGCAGGAAGAACAATTTCACTAAGGAAATACACACTCAACTTCAACCGGGGAAGAAAACAATCTTCAACACAGGAGGAGCAAAAATCTACTATTTACTACCTGTTACTGGGTAAGGAGATAATAAATATCTGGCAGAGAGGACATTCTTCATCGGTTAGGAAGAACATATCAAGGATGACTCGCTGGGAACTTCCAGGAAGGAGTATTCATTACCGGTTACTGGGTAAGAATAACCTTGTTGGAGAAAACTGCAGAAAATAGGATTTACAACTACCAGTTACTGGGAAGAAGACCAAGGATGAAAGTATCCATCATCGTTTAGGATGAACATATCAAGGATAAACTCAATATGGAAGAAAATCCATCATCGGTTAGGATGAACATATCAATGATAGACTTTCCTGGGAATTGTCAAGGAGGATATCCGTCATCGGTTAAGATGAACATATCAAGGATAAACCAACTGAGCAAAAGGTAGGAATTACATCTATTGAATGCTGGATAGAATATCGTCAAAGAGAAAATCCGTCACCGTTTAAGATGAACATATCAAGGATAGACTCTGTTGTGGAGAGAAAATAGGAATTACATCTATCAGTTACTGGATAGAATACCACCTAAGAGAAAATACGTCACCGATTAAGGTGAACATATCAAGGATAGAATCTGCGGAGAGGATAAAAGCACGATTTACAACTATCGGTTACTGGGTAGAAGACTGCAAAGAGAAAGAAAATTCGTCATCGGTTAGGATGAACATATCAAAGATTTACTCTTTGGGGAACAAAAATAGGGATTACAGCTACCTTTTTACTGGGTAAAATACCAAAGATGAGAATATCCGTCATCAGTTAGGATGAACATATCAAGGATATACTCAGGAAGGGGAGAGAAAGATATTTGTCATCGGTTAGGATGAACATATCAAGGATATACTTTCTGGGGAATAAATCCACTAGGGGCTCTACTGAGGAGAAAAACAGGGATGCTTTTGCCGTGTATTGGGAAAGAAGTAACAAACTACAAACTAAGAAGAATATTACCGGTTACTGGGCAATAAACTCTTAGGAGACTCAAAGCATCTATCTAGGCAAGATCTAGAAAGAAACGGTCAATCAAGACTCAACCCAATGGGGATATATCTCAAGGGGAGTGGTTCCATCCAGATAATCGAATGGGGAGGAAAACTGAAACAATGATTACCCACGAGGAAATAACTCAGTGGGAAAAGGAGAAAGGTTAAAGTCTTTCTGATTAAGGGGATGACCTTCTATAATTGAGAGAGGACAGACACCGAACTTGTATGTGGATAAAGTACCGCCATAACAGAGCATAAGAATCTCAGACAATAATTCATCAAATATGACTGATGCAAATATGAAATTATATAAGTGTATATGTATATATGATGATTATGCTGACAAAATGATCTCAAAGGATACAAAGGTGTCGCAGAATTTGAATCATCGGTACAATCCTCGGCCAATCCAAAAAGAGGGGACAACTGTCGGAGAACAGAGAGATCAACATCCCAAAGGCTCAACCCTAGTCGGGGAAGGATGAGATCCGCTGAGGAAAGGAAACGTTATTGAGTCTGCGGGGAATTTTAGGTCAACACCATATCAAATGGGAGATAACCAAATAGAGGATAACACAAACAGTTGCTCAGAAACCATGAGGAAACTCTGACTGGGAGCGAGCCGGATGGCGACGGGTGGAGGAACCAACGCGATCTACCGGGTAAATAAACTTACTCTGCTGAAGATTCAAAATCAAACATGCTGAAGAATACACAAACTCTGCAAGGGGATACCGAAACTCCATCAGGGATAAAACACAACTCCGCAGGGGAACTGGATTAACGAACTGGACTAGGGATTCCTGTAAGGTTAACTGCTTTGGGGAACCCTTAATGCTTCACACTTAAAACTTGCTGCTTTTGAAATGCTATCGATGTTTCTTTTTAATTGCTTTGAAAAGTTCTTGCTTTTATATATTTAAGAAAAATGATTTTGATTAAAATTTTAATTTCAAAAATGATCATAATAAAATTTAAACTATTGGCTGAAGTAAAATAAGAGTGAAAACAATTGGATAAAAGCTCAACTTTATTTAATAGAATGGTAGTCTGTAAATGATAAGACTCCCTAGATTTTTACAAAGTTGAAAATGGTAAATTCCATGGAAAAGGGTTACATTGAATACGAATGACCACTAATCCTTCTGCCAACTCTTGATGTCTGTTGTGCTTTTGACCACTACCGGGGATGCTGAATTGATGTCAACCCTTGTGCTCAACAGTTTCTCCAAAATCTAAAGATCAGCAGAGTGCAATTACTTGCCATAATCCCTAATTTTTGCATAAGTTTCCCCAAGGTGGAGTACTCAACTTATCGGGAAATTCTTTCTATTTTATGTCTCTAACTTTTGCCTGGATCTCCCTTTCGGGTTTTTAATCCACCGAGATGCTCATTTTTGCTTAAGCCGCCCTTTCGGGTTTTCAACTTAGCGAGTTGTTCTTTTCTCTTTTTTAGGCGAAGTATTTCTTGACTACATCTGCGTTCACAGGACGAGTGAACTCTTCACCGTCCATAGTTGTAAGAACCAAAGCGCCGCCTGAAAAGGCTCTCTTAATAGCATATGGGCCTTCATAATTAGGAGTCCATTTGCCCCTAGAATCCGGTTTGAACGATAAAATCTTCTTAAGCACAAGGTCACCTTCTCTAAACACACGAGGTCTGACCTTCTTATCAAAAGCTTTCTTCATCCTTTGCTGATATAACTGACCATGACACATGGCAGTTAATCTCTTCTCTTCTATCAAATTCAGCTGATGAAATATGGTCTGACACCATTCAGCCTCAGTCAACTTGGCTTCCATGAGCACACGTAATGATGGAATCTCAACCTCTACGGGGAACACTGCTTCCATACCATAAACAAAAGAGAAAGGGGTTTCCCCTGTTAAAGTGCGGATGGATGTACGATACCAGTGCAAAGCAAATGGGAGCATCTCATGCCAATCCTTGTACGTCACAACCATCTTCTGAATAATCTTCTTGATGTTCTTGTTCGCAACTTCAACAACCCCATTCATCTTGGGTCTGTAGGGAGAAGAATTATGATGTGCAATCTTGAAGTCTTTGCAAAGAGCTTCCACCATATTATTATTCAAGTTTGATCCATTATCAGTAATGATCTTACTTGGCACACCATAACGACATATAATCTGATTCTTGATAAACCTTACAACAACTTGCTTGGTTACATTCGCATACGATGTCGCTTCAACCCATTTTGTGAAATAGTCAATTGCCACCAAAATGAAACGATGTCTATTTGAAGCTTTAGGCTCAATCATCCCAATCATATCAATCCCCCACATGGAGAAGGGCCATGGGGAAGAAATAACATTCAATAGTGTCGGAGGAACATGAATCTTATCTGCATATATTTGACACTTGTGACATTTCTTCACAAACTTGCAACAGTCAGATTCCATTGTCAGCTAATAGTAACCTGCTCGCAACATCTTCTTCGTTATTGCATGTCCATTGGAATGAGTACCAGAGGAACCTTCATGCACTTCGGTCATCAATAAGTCTGCTTCGTGTCTATCCATGCATCTGAGCAAAACCATGTCAAAGTTTCTCTTGTATAGTATATCATCATTCAAGTAGAAATTACCGGCTAATCTTCTCAAATTCTTCTTATCTTTCAAAGATGCCCCAGACGGGTAAATCTAACTTTGGAGGAAACATTTGATGTCATAATACCACGACTTCTCGTCTTCTACTTCTTCAACAGCAAACATATGAGCTGGCCTATCAAGACGCATCACATACAAATTGGGAACTTCATTCCAATACTTCACTACAATCATTGATGTCAACATTGCAAGAGCATCTGCCATCCAGTTTTCATCTCGAGGGATATGATGAAACTCAACTTTTGTAAAGAAAGTTGAAATCCTCCTCGCATAATCTCTATATGGTATTAAACTGGGCTGATTCGTCTCCCATTCACCTTTGATTTGATTTACGACCAAAGCTGAATCTCCATAGACGTCCAAATACTTGATTATGAGATCAATGGCCTCTTCAAGCTCCATAATGCAAGCTTCATATTCTGCCATGTTGTTTGTACACTTGAAAGTCAATCTAGCTGTAAAGGGAAAATGCGTGCCTTGAGGAGTAATAATCACTTCCCCAATGCCATTACCATATTGATTAACAACTCCATGAAATACCATGCCCCAACAGGAACCAAGTTATGGCCCTTCTTCAAGCAATGGTTCATCACAATCTTTCATTTTTAAGTACAAGATCTCTTCATCAGGAAAATCATACTGCACTGACTGGTAATGTTCAATTGGTTGGTGAGCCAAATAGTCATCCAAGATACTACCTCTGATCGCTTTCTAAGATCGGTATTCAATATCTTACTCTGATAACAACATCTGCCAACGGGAAATTCTCCTAGTTAAAGCAGGCTTCTCAAATATATACTTTATTGGATCCATTTTGGATATCAACCAAGTGGTATGATTCAACATATACTGACGCAGACGCTTGGCATCCTAAGCCAATGTGCAACAAGTCTTTTCAAGCATAGAATACCGAGTCACACAGTCGGTGAACTTCTTACTGAGGTAGTAAATTGCGAATTCTTTCTTTCCAGTCTCATCTTGCTGACCTAGAACACAACCTATACTATCTTCAACCACAGTCAAATACATGATCAACGGTCTTTCTTCAACAGGCGGAGACAAAATCGGCGGTTCAAGCAGATATTCTTTGATACTATCAAAAGTTTTCTGGCAGTCTTCGGTCCAATCACAAGACTGATCTTTCCGAAGAAGCTTGAATATAAGCGCACATGTGGCAGTCATGTGTGAAATGAATCTAGAAATATAATTCAAGCGGTCGAGAAAACCTCTGACTTGCTTCTCAGTTTTGGGCGCATGCATCTCTTGTATTGTTTTGACCTTGGCAGGATCAACTTCAATACCCTTCTCGCTGACAATAAAGCCCAACAACTTACCAGAACGAACACCAAAAGTACACTTATTGGGATTCAAATGGAGTTTATACTTCCTCAAACGCTGGAATAGCTTCAACAAATGCTCCACATGTTCCTCTTCATCAATTGATTTAGAAATCATGTCATTGACATAAACTTCAATCTCTTTATGCATCATATCATGAAAAATAGTAGTCATTACTCTTTGGTAAGTTGCACCAGCATTCTTCAAACCAAAAGGCATCACTCTATAACAGAATGTTCCCCAAGGTGTAATGAATATGGTCTTCTCCATATCTTCGGGTGCCATCTTGATTTGATTATATCCGGAAAATCCATCCATAAACGAAAAGACTTTGAATTTAGCAGTATTGTCTACCAACATATCAATGTGTGGCAAAGGGAAATCATCTTTCGGACTGGCTTTATTCAAATCTTTATAATCGACCCACATGCAGACTTTTCCATCTTTCTTCGGCATAGGTACAATATTGGCTACCCATTCCGGATACTCAGCGGTCACGAGGAAACCGACGTCAATCTGCTTCTTCACTTCTTCTCTGATCTTCACATCCATATCGGGATGCGTTCTTCTCAACTTTTGCTTGACTGGCGGGCATTCTGGCTTCAACGATAATCTATGCTCCATAATCTAAGAATCCAAACCAGGCATGTTTTGATAGGACCAAGCAAACACATCTGAATACTCTCGAAGAAGATCAATCAACCCCTTCTTGACATCTGGACACAATCGAGACCCAATCTTGACTTCCTTCACATCATCCTCGGAACCCAAGTTGACTAGATCAATCTGCTCTTCGAACGACTGAATGATTCTTTCATCATGCTCAAGAAGATGACACAGTTCATCACTCACTTCTTAATCACTTTTCTCCTCAACCTCAAACACAGGGAATTCAAATTTTGGAGAAGGAGAAGGATCATTGTATTCAATGGGGTTTGAAACCAACCTGCATAATGATTTGATATTTTGATTTTAGAGAAGTGAATTTGTGACCAAATATTATGCAGATGGATAATTATAGTGTTTATTTATGTTTTTTGTGATTACCATTTTCAGAATAAAGCAAAAAGTAAAAACAAAACATCATAGATGTGGGTGAATAGAATTAATTTTATTAATGATCAATTTCAAAATGCCCAACAATGTTCACTTCTCCCTTAGGCATAGAAGAAGGATTTTGAAAACATGTAAAAGCAATTACTTAGATCGATGCAAAATAACAGGAACATCAACAACAATCCAATTGTTGCAAGCCTTTCCATGCGTCACAAAATTGGTGCAGTCTTCCTCTTCGTCATCCTCTAGCACAACAGCTAAGTGTTGTTCATTGCCGTGAATGAACCCTCCGCTACGGAAGCTAAGTTGCATATTCTCAGATCTATCAGTTGATGAACCTCGTTGAAAACCCAAATCGGTTCTACCTTTGTTGTTGGAGACCTCTACCATGTGCCCCCCTGATCAACATTGCCTTCTTTAACAATCTTCTTGGCATCTTTCAATGTGGACATAGGTGCCCCAACTCTCTTTTCAGCAGCAATAGATAAGGCTTGGAATGGAGTTCCAACCTCATCCTCAGCTTCAACATAAGAGAAAGATGACAAATGACTAAACAACATCACCTTTTCTCCTCTAACGATAACAAGCTTTCCATTCTTTACAAATTTGAGCTTCTGATGCAATATGGAGGTAACAGCTCCCGCCTCATGGATCCATGGCCTTCCCAACAAGCAACTATAGGCCGGGTGGATATCCATTACTTGAAAAGTAATTTAAAAATCACTCAGACCTATCTTAACTGGAAGGTCCACTTCACCAATAACATTTTTTCGTGAACCGTCAAAAGCTTTGATGATTACACCGCTATACCTCATAGGCACTCCTTGATATAATAGCTTTGATAGAGTTGACTTCGGCAACACATTCAATGAAGACCCGGTGCCAACAAGCACATTCGACAAAGCATCATCTTTGTAATTCATAGAGATATGCAAAGCCAAATTATGATTTCTACCCTCCCCAGGGAGTTCTTCATCACAGAAACTAAGATTGTTGCAGGAAGTGATATTAGCTACAATATGATCAAACTGATCCACCGTAATATCATGTTCCATAAAAGCTTGCTCAAGAACTCTCTGCAGTGCTTCTCTGTGCGCTTCAGAATTCGTAAGCAGAGACAATACTGAAATTTTTGAGGGGGTTTGGAGCAGCTGCTCCACCATATTAAACTCGCACCTCTTGATCAAACGAAGCACCTCATCATCATCATTAGTCTTCAAATCGCTAGATTCATCAGACTTACCCTTTGAAGCACTAACCGGTTCTATAGCAGGTGCTTCCACCTTCTTACTGACAATCGATTCTTCTTTATCCTTTGGGAACACCGGCCCAAACACACGACCATTGCGGGTCATCTTGGTAACATCAACAATGCTCACTACAGAACTGGTCGTAGGTAACGGTACCTCTTGACCATCTTTCATCATTGTAGCATTATATTGATATGACACAACTTTATCAGATGAATACGGGGCTGGACCCGCTAACCGTATGACTAACGGTGATACTGATCTGTTGCTGATGCTGTTACCGTTATTACTGTCGTACTGGATCACCAATCTCTTTGGTTTCTTGAAAATGGGCACTATGACATTCACATCGTCATCTACATGACGGGATTGAACAATTTGAATCATGCCTTCATCCATCATTCGTTGGATGTCCCTTTTCATAACCTCATAACCTCTTGAATTAATACTACAAATAACACAACCATCATGTTCATGCTCACAATCACTCACCATACAAATGTCCTTATGCATCTGCACCAAGGACCTTCGGATGAAACGAACATCAAACACCTTAAACTCGCCAGGGAAACCATCCACCATATTAACAGAAGAATTTCCATGAGCGGCCAAGGGATTTGCTTTCACGTTCGGTGCACGGTCCTCAAAGGACACCATTCCACTCTTCATTAGCTTTTGAACCTCATACTTGAGTGGGTAGCAGTTTTCTATATCATGTCCAGGTTCCCCTTGGTGAAAAGCACAACTGAGTTCAGGCTTATACCACCAAGGAAGTGGTTCTGGAACTTGCGGCGGGTTTCTTGGTTGAAGTAGGTTCTTGAGAACCAAAGACGGATATAGTTCAACATAAGACATAAGAATTGGGTCGAAAGTGACCTTCCTCTCTAAGTTTTGTTGATGATGATTGTTGTTGGTATTGTTGTTGTTGTAGGTGTTTGTTCATTGTTGCGGCTGTTGCGGTTGACGTTGTTATTGTTGTTGAATTGGTACTGATTGATTATTGGAAAATACTGGAATGACTGAAGATACTTGATGATGGTGTTGACGGGGTGGTTGATTTCTTCTGATCTGAGGCCTCTTTTGCCTCCCACTGGTTATTGCATTTGTTTCACTCTCATTCTTCTTCCTAAAGTCACTGTCATACCTCTTACTTGACGATGCCTCATCTTTTGACAAACGTCCCTCTCGGACACCTTCCTCAAACCTCATCCCCATATTTACCATTTCAGTAAAGTCACTGGGGGCACTAGCAATCATACGTTCATAATAAAATGAACTCAGGGTCTTCAAAAAGATCATTGTCATCTCTTTCTCCTCCAAGGGAGGAGTGATCTGGGCAACCAATTCTCTCCATCTTTGCGCGTACTCTTTGAATGTCTCCTTATCCTTCTGAGACATAGACCTCAACGGGTCTCTATCAGGCACCATATCCACATTGTACTTATATTGCTTGACAAAAGCCTCTCCCAAGTCGTTGAAAGTGCAAATGCTTGCACTGTCTAACCCCATATACCAACGGAGTGCAGCACCGATCAAACTGTCTTGTAAGTAGTGTATCAACAGTTGATCATTATCAGTTTGGCTAGACATCTTGCGGGCATACATTACTAGATGACTGAGCGAACATGCGTTCCCTCTGTATTTTTCAAAGTCAGGCACTTTGAATTTCACTGGAATCTTCACATTTGGCACCAAACATATCTCGGCAGCACTTTTCCTAAACAAATCCTTACCTCTCAACGTCTTCAATTTCTTGTGCAGCTCAAGAAACTGATATTTCATTTCGTCCATTTTCTCGTAACCATCCGGACCCTCAGACGGCTCAGAATGATAAATGGTATCCTTCACACGAGGTAAGGTGTGCACAACGGGAGGTGGCACGGACATGATCGGGCTAGATGCCGGCATGGAAGCAAAGGTAGGCGCAAAGCCTTCAAGCATGAAATTCGACGGCATTCCCTATGGAAATCCGGCAGACATAGCAGGCACAAAGTGAGCAGCAGCAACAGGCATGGTAGAGGTAGCCACCTCTGAAATAACAGTCCTCTAAGGAGGAGGAGTTGCGGGCGTTGGAGAAGATTGACTCTGAGCGGCCAACACTGACTCCATCATGGCAGTCAATCGAGCGATCTCGTCTTTCAACTCTCTGTTCTCTTGCTCCAAGTGTTCCATGATTCTCAGATGATTGGCGCGAGTGTTGTACCGATGAGTCAGCTTGGCTGAAGCACAGAAGAACACCAATTAGACATCTGGCGAAAGAGAAACCTGCTTATGCAAATGCAATGCTTGTTTATTTATTTTTATTTTCAAGGAACTTACTATATCATTTGCAAATACTTAACAATAATTGTAACAATTTGATATGACCAAAAATCTCTTTTTATTTATATAAATGGAAGGATTACACTGAGTATAATTTCAGAAACCAAAATAAAAATACGAGAGAAAAGGAGACTAGTCATCCAAAGGATCCCTTACAACTATGTCAAAAGATCTGGCTGTAGACGCGTACTTCCTCCAAATGCGTCGAATCTCGGTCTCAAAAGAAGCCTTCATCTGAGTCTTCTTGAGGACAAGCTGATAAACAATCTTCTTCCATGCAACGGAAGGATGAGGCATGCTAGAAGGTAAAACCTCTGGCTCTCTCTGTCTCTTTGTCACCCGGTCTTCAAGTAGCTCAATAAGTGCATCTTTGTCCTTAGACTCCAATTGTAACTCTTCATGCTTCTTGCTCAAAGCATGGAAACGCTCTTCCCACATATCCTTCTCTTGCTTCATCTTGGTGAGTGTGTCTTCCAAATCCTCTATATCTTGGTTAGGGAGAGTTAATGGCTCAACCATAACCATAAATATAGGTCTTTCACAAGGATAAGGCATCTTCAACTCCAAAGCTTTCTTCTTCACCCAAAGAGTGTATGCTTCCAAAGCTACACAACTGCACGGACCAAGCTCAGATCTTCCTTTCCTATGCACATTATGCCAAGCATGCACAATCTTCTGCTTCAAATGTTGGGGATCTTTACCCTCTTGATAGAAAAGACCTTCTAACAAAGTGTTATTAGGTTTGTCTCTAAAGGGGAACCCAAGTTGACGACGAGCCAAAGCAGGGTTGTAGCTAATTCCTCTTTGTGTACCAATGAGAGGCACATTAGAGAATTCACCACAATAATCAATAATCTCAAAACCGCTCAAAGAAGGATCATACCAAACTATATCATCATTAGTGAGAGACATAAGTCTCTGAGACCACCTTAGACATTGTTTGTTCTCCACAAAAACAGGTGTCTGAGGCAAGTACGAAATAAACCCCTTGTACAGAAGAGGAATGCAACAAACAATAGTACCACCACCTTTGGAATTCCTTAGATGCAAAGAGAGGTACATATCACCCAACAAAGTAGGCACATGATTCCCAATCAAGAAAAGTCTAATGGCGTTAACATCAACAAAGCCGTTAATGTTAGGGAACAAAGCTAATCCATAAATTAGCAACACAAAGATAGCTTCAAAAGCATCCACACTACCGGCTTGAGCAAAAGCAGTAGATTCCTTGATGAGGAAGTCAGATGGCAACCCAAACAACCCTCCTTTCTTCACCCAATGAGCCTTTATCTCAGACTTCTTCAAGTGAAGAGCTTCAGCAATAAGATGAGATTTGGGAATCTCTTCCAATCCACTAAAAGGCACCCTACTAGAAACAGGTATCCCCAAGAGATGGGAATACTCCTCCAATGTAGGCACAAGCTGATAATCTGGGAGAGTGAAGCAACGGTAAAGAGGATCATAGAACTGCACTAGCACACTAAAAAGTCCTTCAACCACGTCAACAGACAAGATAGACAATAGCTTCCTATGACGTTGTTTGAAGTCCAAGGGATCTAATACAAAAGATGCTAGCTTCCTTAACTCTTTCAAGTCGGGACATCTGAAACTATACTTCTTAGTGTTCCTTCGTCCATAATCCATGGTCTGAAAATATTTGCAAATAATACCTTAGTTCCTTGAAATTTTCGTGTGATGAATGTTATGATGTGCATGAATGCATGAATGCAGCAATCACAAATAAGGGATCACACACAAGGCAAACAAACAAAGGTCAAAGGATGAATCTAGTCATTGTCAAGATCAATCATCCATTTTAGTGGATTATGGTTTACATCTTATCAACACCCAAGTTCCATTGATATTGACAAGACTTGATTGGATCAACCAAGAATCAAGGGTTTGTTGTAAGTCACGAGCATGGAGTCTGGGTAAGAACCATCCCAAAGGAGTGAACTAAGGATAAAACCTATAGAACATGTCCTAAAAAGTTCCCAGAGTCTTAATTCCATCTATCGGATATTACAGGTTAAGATGACTGACTCATCGATCCATAAAATTCTCAAGAGAAACTCGTCTGAGTGTAGTATCGCGTAACAACTGTTATCAAGTTTACACTTGAACAGTTTCCGCACTACGTCCTAAATAGCCCAAGAGGGGGTAAATGTTCTACGGTCCTCAGCTTCTCGGACCCAAATTAGAGATAGTAATGCCTAACCACAAATACTTGTGTGACATTTCTAAATCCAAAAGAGTCTCTGTAACACCCTTCTAAAAATACCCCAAATACTTAATTAAAATAATAGAATATCAATCAGAGTAATTATGCCCTGAAGGGTGTCACACAATCATTTCACACCAATCATCAAAATATCCTGTCATGCTCATTTATTTAATCTAAATAAGACATTTTTGCATAATTCGCAGCGGATACAAAAATAACAACATCCAAATCATGTACTACATTACATGTAAAGTTGTTCAACAACTGAAAGAAAACATAGTAAGACATCCCATCCCGATGTTACATCTACCAGAGCATGACCCACTAAGGACTACACTAGACGCCAAGGACTAGCTTCTATTCAATCACTGCTCGTTACCTGAAAACATAGTTGTAAGGGTGAGTTCCTCAATCGATATAATAAGCATTATAAAATATCATGTAATGTTAAGTAATATAACACATATCATCACCCTAATCAAATTACACATATTCAGCAACGGCAATATCAACTTATAATCATCACCATCATCATACTCAAGCTCAAAACAACCATAAAACACACGTATAATATTGGAATGCATCCATTCATATTATACGCCATACATACATATATTATGCAATGAGACTCCATGCATGCGGTACCGACTACTCGTGAACATATAGTTCAACCTCACCGACCAAATCCAGGTACGGCTACCAAGCTCACTAGTCCCACTCATTTGAGACCTAGTGACTCACATCACTAATTCCTCACCATGGGAATTAGCTACCACCCCAAGGGCCATGCTATGCACGCTAATCACCTAGCATGCAAATATCAACAACAGTCCAAAATGACTAACATCACTAATTCCTCACCATGGGAATTAGCTACCACCATAAAGGCCACAATATGCATGCTAATTCACCTAGCAATGCAACATCATCAACAACAATCTACAATGGACCTATGCTCACACTCTAAGCCATAAACAGTCCATACATAATTTCAGACATGATCAATACATTCACAACATTATGCATATCATCATACATCATCAACATATTCACCACATAATCATATCATGTCATACCACATAATCAATCACAGCATTAGCACACTCTACTAATGCCTATACTACTCAAAACAACGGGAAATGATCCCTAATATATCATACATCAGCTGAATTACGTTACTCAGCTGAACCGCTAAAAACTGCACAACAACAGCTCAGGAAAATCACAACCCTGCCCATACGCGTATTGCCTATGCCCATACGCGTATGGCGCATTTCCTCGCCCAACCCATACGCGTATCATCTGCCCCATACGCGTATGCTACGCGTACCACTCTCCCATACGCGTACCAACAGAGACAAATCTACGTTCAAAATATCATTTTCCTCACCCATACGCGTAAGGCCTCATCCATACGCGTACCAGCCATCTCATACGCGTATTGCCTAGTGCCATACGCGTATGACCAGAAACCAGAATTTCCAGATCTGCAATGGCTTTCTCTGCTACGAGATCTATCCGATTCAACCTTCCACATTCCAATTTTACACAATAATCGTTCATATCATCTAACACGAATCATACCCTATTCAATTTCACCAATTCTAACACTTTTACATCTAATTTCTACGAATTCCTTTCCAATCATAATTCAATTTTCATTCATCCAATCTTTCACAATTTTCATCATGCATCATTCAAATCAGGGACAAATCAATAGTATATCACTACCCATGACATGTTATCCCATAATACCCATTAATCGACGATAAACCCCCCTTACCTGAGTTAATCCGGCAATCCTGCAGCTTCAAGCTCTTCCTCTCTTCAACCCTTGTTCTCTGGCTCTCTTTGCCCTTTTCCACTCTTCTGTCCCTTTTTCCTTTTCACGTGAAAATGAACCTTTTTACTAAATGGGACCTTTTTCTAACTTCCAACTTTTATTCCAATAAAATAAAATAATGACCCAATAATAATAATTCCAATAATAAAATCCAATTAATCAATTAAATTAATAAATATTATATTAATTTAAATTAATTAATTATCCTTATTTCATCGGGGTGTTACAGTCTCCACTGAGCAGGTGGATCTCAAGCCAACTTGTTAAGGACTACTCCAGACAAGTCGAACATGACTATACCATCCTCCTATCTTAATTTCACTCAGGTTCGGCTTAGAACTTATCTCACCACTTAGAGATCACCAAGCACAATAAGAAGATTATATCATACAAACAAATATACATACATCACATATATACAATTATATAAACATAAAAAAGTAGGCTAAACCAACTGGAGACTACTCCCCAGCAGAGTCACCACTTAATTTTTGTAGCGGTAAATTCATGATCATCAAGCTATGGGTAAGCTAGACATCAAATAACAAAAGTCGTCATCGCGCTTTTATTGTTTCCAAGGGAAAAGGGAAAAGGTACGAACGAAACCCAAAAAGCAAGAAGTTTTCAAATCAAAACTAATAAAATGTCAAAGATTACAGGTAAGGGGGTTGGTTACACAGAGGGAAGGTGTTAGCACCCAAACTAAAATAAGTTTGAAAATGCAACGACATAAGGCCAAAGTTTCTAATTTTTGTAAAGTGGTCAAAGTTTAGAACAAAACTAGTTCGAACAAAGATTTTTTTTTTAAAATGAGGGAGAGATTTTGAAATTAAAGATATGGGGAGGAGATGAAGAGACTAATCCTATGCACAAAATTAAAAGTTAAGAGTTGAAAAGATCTGACCGATGGGTAGTAATCCACTAGACAAGAATGTCTTATAGAAACCCAAATTCCCTTGGACATTTTGAATCAAGCAACACACAATGCACAATTATATCAATCTTGAAGAGCAATACATCAAATAAAGATAGCCACATCCAAGCTTAGCCACTCCATGATCTTCTTCAAAATAGCTCATGTAGAAGATGAATTCCTCAAGTCACAGGTTCAAAATAACAGCTTCACAATGATCATGTTACAGGCGAACTCAAAGGGATCTTCAAAGATGTATCAGATGAAGTTTAAAATTGCAAGCACTTGGTTACACAAATGTTGGCATTGGCCAAGTCCTTTAGCATAGGAATGTCGCCTAACTTCTAAGTCCAATTTGTCCAAGATCAAGTCAACAGTCCACATAAAAGTTTTTTAGGGTTTTTGTTTTTATTATGTACATTAATGGTCCAAGACCACACAAACAAACAAAATATACACAAACAAGATATATCACATAATATGGTCCAAATGGACAAAAGTGAAAATTGCATTAACATAAACAATTAGCATGGTATGAATAATGGCAAATGAGTAGAACTTAAAAATTAAAGTGCCTTAAAATAAAGGACTTGAAATTAAATATTAGTTGTTAATGAGTTAGAAGTTAGTATTGTCTTGCTTTTGCTTTTCATTTTAAGTCATTCTTTGGAGAACACTCAACCCACTTATCACAAGCATGGATCCTTGAGTCAAGACATCTTCCAAAGGAAGGAAAAAAGGTCAAGTTTCCACACAATAACATGAAAGAGGGGAGACTTACCATCTCATTAACTAGAATGATATGCCTTTTGTGTCAAAAATTTAGCACTATGTTAAGCAATCGTAATTGGACTTATATAGAAGTCACAACTATTTGAGGTCAGGCAATAGAGTTTTGGTGTTAATGCATGTTAGAGATATAGTATAATGGACTATGCTCATGAAACATACCACACACAAAAATAATATGCAAAAGAGGTGGCCTAATCTCATCCATACTTATGTTGATTTTGCAATCAACTAGCCTTAGGACTTGGATATATCATAGGCCAAATGAGATGAGTGCATAAAGAATGGGAAATAGATGAAGAGGGAGGGGAATGGAAAAAAACTCAAATTGGTCAAAGGAGGACTTTTACCAATTTAATATCATTCATTCATTTTGGGAGATGAAATGTACATTCCATCAATCCCCTAAATCCAATGATATTAACTTAACAAAGTCAAATCAACCTTGAACAATGCCCAACAACAAAAGTTACACAAACCATCACAAGAGGTCAACACAATTATTTGGCATTTATTCAAATTAAAAATACTAAAATAAGACATTTAAATTAAATATGGTTTTCCAAATTCCTAAAACCTCATCAAAACACCAAAGAAATGGCCATGAGATTTATCATAGGTCAAACAAGGTCAAAGGACCTTGGAGGAAAAAATTCAGAATTTTTAAAGACTTAAAAGTATTTTTAAACAATTAAAAATAATCACAAAATCAATTAAATCATGAAAAATATTAATAATGATCCAAAAAATAATTTTAATTCAGAATATGAAAGAGGAATTTATTTAATTTTTTTTGGTGAAACTCTCATATTTTTTGGATCAATATTAAAATTAATATGAATTAATGAAAATAAAACAAATTAAATGAAATTCAAATAATCAGAAAAAACGTGAGCCACTTGATCTCCCTCATTAATTGAGGTGGCATATCAAGTGGCTGAACACGCACAATTCACCGTGCACTTGAGTCAAATGATCACACGTGTGGTAATCAGCATGTACGCTCATAATTAAAACGTTTTGAATAGATCCTATGGCTGGGAGACGTGTCAACACACCGCCGGAGCCAGAGCTCCGGTCTTCTTCTTCGGTGGACCTCACCGGACCGGTCCACCCTCAACCATCACCAAAATGAAAAGGGAGGACATGATCTGAAAGAAAAAATGGCGTAGAGCACGAATCTGACCTCAATTTAAACTAACTCCAAATATATAAAAAGATATGAGGAGTTGAATTTTGAGGTGTGTCAACTGAATTGCTTCGATTTGACCTCTAAGCAACTCAATCTTCTTGCCTACATTGGTAGGACTTCAGACAACCAAAGATCCAAGAGAATTGAGTAGAATTAAGTGAGAATCGAAGAGATAAAGTTTTCTGAAATTTACCTTCAATGTTGTGCAGAACTTGATGTTGCTTGCTTCAACCTTGATCTGATCACACTTGAGAAGCTTGCATGAGAGGTTTAGCAATGGTACAAAGCTTTGGATCCTGGAGTTCTTGAATCTCTAAACAGTGAGATTCAAACTCAATTTTCAAGTTGAAAATTCTTAGGTTTTCCTTTGAAATGTGAGGGTTTCAATTGGGGGACAAAGCTGGTGCACGAGGTGTGTTTGAATTGAGCTTAGAGGCCTTGTATTTATAGCATTTGGGATTGATAATTGCACACTTGAAAAATTGCTAAATTTGGTCACTTCATGCACAAGCTTGCATGGGCGTGTACAGGCCCATGAAGCAATCTAATTTGATCCATATCCTACTATTTTGAAGTTCAAATGAGGCTTGAGTGGCAAGACAATGATATGTGGAGTTTTGGACATTTGATTTTCTCCAATGATGCAACTCTGTTAAATCCATGCACAGACCTGACAAACTTCATCCAAAATACATGAACTTAGGTTCTTTGGAAAGCTTAGATCAAGGGGAACAAGTTTGATGTTGAACACTTTTCCATTTGGAGCTTGGATCATTGTGAATTTTGAGGTGGAAGTTTGGAAATTTCCACATGATGAAAACTTTTCTAAGTGTCAAGCCATATATCTTAATATTCCACCTTGCTTAACTTTTTATGTAAGCTTCAAATGAGAACAGTGTCTTCATCAAAGTTGTATCTCTTTCAAAGACCTTCAAAATGGTCACCAATTTCATGTCATTTGGATTTATAATGATAGAGTTATGCATTTTTGAAGTTTGGAAAAATCACTTGTTCAATGGTATAGGTAAAAAATGACCTATAATGTATCCTCATATCACATGCTCATAAAAGTTGAATTATCTCTCACTCAAAACATAAAAGTTTAAGTAGACATCTTGAATTTGATTGTGCAACTTGTAAATCTTTCATCTCATAAAAATTGAGCAAGTTATGGCCTTGGGAAGTTGACTTTCAAATTAGGGTTTAGACAAAATGACCTATAATGTTTCAACATAGAAAATGATTTTCCAAGCAAAACTAGCTCTAGGTCTCAACATGAAAGTTATTTGGAATGTCATTTAGAGTAACTTTTCGCTTGGAATCATTTTCATATGGTGAAAATTGTAGGAGATAGGGTCTAGGGAGACCCAGTTTTGATCAAATGAATTCATCTGGTCAACCACCATCAACCAACTCGCTAACCTTCAATTCTCTTAACTTTCTTGGATCATGGTAGATCATATATGCAAAAGATGATGAATTTTGAAATGTCCCTTGAGAAATTTGATCAATTGGTGAGATAGCTTGTTGGAGAAGTTACTCAAGATACCCAGTCAAACTAGGGTTTCCAAGGCAAATCACCTCCAAACTCTTGAAGAAAACTTGATCAATATGACATGTAGAGATCATTGGGACTCATATATGATGCTCTGAGACATTGTGAATCAACCTTTGATTGTGATTTTAGCCATGAGGGTCTTAAACGCTAGATATGAACTTGATAAATCAATGGGATCATGCCCTACCTACAAAAGAGTTAGGTACATACAAAGACATATTTTTGATATTTTGGTTAGTAAAATGATAATATACAAGTATGATACAATCACATGGTGCTTGGTGATCTCTCCCAAAAAAAACCTAATGAAAGAGGGGTAAGGAGGATGCCAAGGTATGATCCCAATGCTAATGCATATGATGAAATTGCATGAGGGATCTTAGGGTCAAAGTTGGGGTCTGACAATATTACTTACCCAAAATAGGTGAGGAGCGAATGTTTGCATCACATTGAATGGATTTACAAACCATCATTCACGGGAAATTTCCGCTTATCTCAACTCACATGATTGTGGACGAAGCATTGTCTAGCATCGTCTTGAGACAAAATACCTTTCGTTTGTGAAAAGGTTTTTGAGGATCACATAGTGGCGATAAAAATAGGTTTGATTCATTTAGTGTCTTTTATAAGTGAATAACAAATGCGCAATGAGAATAAGACATAAGCCTCAAGATCAAACATCGGGGTTCCACCGGAATGCTAGATTCCAACGGTCATTTTTCATTCAAGGTTTTTTAAGAAATTTGTTTGATGGACAACAAACTCTCAACAAGAACAAGACACATGCCTTGGAATTGATTGTTCAAGGGTTACATAGGAATGTTAGATCCCAATAATCCCTTTTAGTCCAAGTTTATTAAGTGTTTTAGGAGAGAAAGAATGAATGAATGGCTGACCAAAACGTGTACCTCGGACCAATCATTCAAGGGTTCTGCTAGAATGCTAGATTCCAACAGTCCTCTTCTTTCGCATTTGTTTAGAAAAAAGATGTAATATTATGTTTGATTTTAAGAAAGGCCACTCAGAGTTTGATTCGTGTAAGTGAGAAATGATTTGAAAATAGTTTGAGTTGGTGAGATTTTGAAAATTAACTCGATCCTGACCAAGTGTTTGAAACTTATCTTAAAAGATAGATTTTATTATGCATCGCTTTTATTATTTTTATTTAACAATTAAAAGTTTTCACACAAGATGAAATAAGTCATTCAATCAATCAATCACCCATGATTTAAGCAATAAAATATGCAAGCAATCATTCACTCAATCAAAGATCAAACAAATTAGGTCAAAACATCACTCGAGATTATTTCTAAGTTACTAAGACTTGAAAGAAAATTATTGGAAAAAAAGTGACAAGATGAGAAAAACCTAATTCAATATCTACATTTCTAAAATTTCACTTTTGACTTATTAAAAGTTATTATATTAAAAGGAATATTTTCATCTAAAATATTACCAAAATATAAAGAAATTTTTTATCATAAACTTCCATTAAAACAATGCTTATTTTAATTAAAACAACTTTAAAATAAACTATAAAAAAAAGGGTTGGAAGCCCAATATGGAGACTGAGGCGCGGATCAGGAGATCCGGGTTGGGGGGAGTTAGCAAGGTAAGAAGGGGAAGGCCCAACAAAATAAAAGGGTGGGAAGCCCAATATAGAGACTGGGCGCGGGTTAGACCTCAACCGACCCGGCCCAAAACAAACATAAGCAAGGTTCAACAAATAACCCTAGGAAAGAATAAGTCGTATTCGCTCTCTTTCTTCCCATGAAACACGTGTTCCTTTTCCTTATTCTAACATTCAATTATAATCTCTCTCGTCCCCTTTCTATGCCAAACGAAAATCTAAACCAACGACCATGAAAATAAACACAACTGAATAAAAACACATGTTAAACCACCTTGTATTCATCCTACGAATCTCACATTAAAACCTCAGAATGAATTGAATCAAGAGTTTTACTAGAGAAAAAATAACGGCCAAGAGCAACACACAATCAAACGAAAGTCATTAAGGAAAACATATGAAGCAAAGAAAGCAATAATCAGCACATCAAAACGAAAGGTGAAACGAAAACAAACGAACACATATATGAACCCTTTATCCCCATGATCCCCAAACCCTCTTCATTTTTTGTATCAAGGTTCGTTCAAAGAAAACATAAAAACACACCAAAACGAAAGAGGACAATGCAAGATCTAAGCGCAAAAGTTTTGCAGGAATTTGAGACTCCGGAGAGAGTCCGTCGACCTCTGATATGTTACCTCAAGTGTGTTCTTCCTTGGTTTTTGAGCTTTACTTTCAGAAACAACTACGCCAACTCCTTATTTTTCATGGGTAATCTTTGTTGATTTGTTGAGGTTGCCTGCGTATTGCTTGGTTGAGGGTGAAGTTTCACTTCGGCAATGTAACAATATGATTTTTTCTAAGGGAGTTGTGAGTAGAAATTTATGAGCGAAGGGTCTTCGCTCCAAATGCTCTGAGTTTCAAGATGAAATTCAGTGAACTTGAATAAGAGAGAGAGAGAGAGAGAGAGAGAGAGAGAGAGAGAGAGAGAGAGAGAGAGAGAGAGAGAGAGAGAGAGAGAGCTATATGAGGGTTTGTGGAAACATTTTTTAGAGCTTCACTGAGTCTTTTTTTGATGATTTTCGATGGCTGCTTTTGATGTATGTTAGTGGTTGCTAGGATCCTCTCCCTCTTCTCTGTGGTAAAATTCTGCTTTTATATTGTGATTTTTAGGGTTTATTCAGAGGTAGAATTTTTTGTTTTGCTATAAAAATGATGCAATTGATAGTCAATCTCATTACACTTTCTAAGAGGACGAAAATTGTCTTAGAATTTTGGTGCAAGTTTCTACCGTGTCTCAAAATTTGATGTTATGCTTTTCACTTTATTGCTTGGTGATCGTGTTGCTTCGTAAGTGCACGAATTACGTCAAAGTAATATAAAAGAATATCGATCCCACAAAGACCAATCGTCAATCTATCGATTACTATCGTTATGGTGTTTATCTAAGACGGTATAAAAGAGATATTGGGTTTGCAAAATAACGGTAAATAATAAATGCAGGTAAAGACAAGTTGAATGTAATTCACGTCAGTTAAGTGATGTTTCGATTGTCTAAATAGAACTACTTATGAGGCAATATTTTCTACTCTTGAAAAGAATCCATTTAACAGGAATTATCGCTTTCGCGTATTCAGAACCGAGTTTACCCTTAAATTAAGGCCTCTTATTGTCACTTATAAAAGGTGCGCAGAATGCTAAAGTAGTAAACTTATTTTTAAGAAATGAGACTCGTAAACTTAGTTGAAAAGTGATTTTGATTTGGAAAGTTTACCCAAGGAGTTTCCTAATTTTAAATCTATCAACGCGTCCGAAAACAGTTTCGAAAATAGTTTTTCCTTAAGTGATAAAAATTCCTAGTTACTAAGCCAAGGTGCTTTCGCACTCCTTGAATAATTAAAACTAACCAAGTTTGTTTTAGAAAACTCAAGTTAAAAATCAAAACAGCCCTTAAAGTATTTCTACAGATTCAATATGTGAAATATTACTTTAACCGTGATCCTTATATTCTAACCTTTAAAAGATTTAGCCAGACATAGTAACACAAACAAACACAACGGTGTTAATCATGATGAAAAGTTTGTTTTAGGATGTGAGGCATAAAGAGCGAGTAAAGTGCGTAAAATAAATAAAGTAAAATGAGTGCGGAAAATAAATAAAGTAAAGCGAGTGCGGAAAATAAATAAAGTAAAGCGATTGCGGAAAATAAATAAAGTAAAAGCGATGCGGGAAAATAAATAAAATAAAAGCGATGCGGGAAATAAATAAAATAAAAGTGATGCGGGAAATAAATAAATAAAGCGATAAATAAGAACCTGCTCTAAATGGAGGGCTTTAAATCTGGTACAAAAATAAACCTCCGACTCCTGAAGCTAAAGACGACAACAACTCGAAGTGACCCAACTCAATCTCACAAAGGTGCGATAACCCTCCGATGTGACGGATTATCACTATTACAAATGATAAATATATGCTTAGTGTTGTAAAACTAAGTTGGATGATTAGAAAATGAAATGGAACAAGCTATTTATAGAGGTTTTCAGCAGCTTGCAAAGACCATGGTGCCCTCCAACTTCTCCTTAGTGGGAACGTGACCTCCAAAGGTGGCGCCCACCATCCCTTCATGGCGCCCGCCATGTGTGTAAATGGGGTGGATCATGGGAACATAGCAGTTACCTCCTAGTTGAAGGCTGATGACTCATGGCTTTTCCTATAGCGGCCGCCATTTACGCCATGTGTGTAATTTCGCCGAAAAACCCTAATTTTAGGTCTTTTTGCTTCGTTTCTTCCAAAAGAGTCCGAAAGTGATAAATATCTGAAAACAAGAGAAAAGAGAGCATAATACAAACAAAATGATAATAAAGTCCTAATAAACATGTGAAATCCGAGTCAAAAACACGGCGTAATTCAGTGTGATCAAATTCTCCCACACTTAAACCTTTGCTTGTCCTCAAGCAAAACTCTTTATAGTTTATGCAAGAAAATCAGTATCAACAAGAGTTTATTCGAGGCAAAAAGACTTACGAGTTCATTCAAGGAATGTATTGATAAGTACTAATGAATCGAACTAAGGGTATTGTAGTGACACTTCCCGCAATTGCGGTCGTAGGCTTCGTTCCTATACAAATCAATCCACATTACCCCACCATACCTAAGCCTTCTTTTTGTTTTCTTAAAGTCCTTTTCATTCAGGTGCAATCACATTAAGCCCGTTATCCGTACACACTCATAGTAAAGTGACCGGTTAGTGATTATGATCTTAAGCATGGTGCTCTGGTACATAAGTTGGTGTAACCCTTTTATTCAACCCAATTTGCAGTCGTGGGGGATTGGATCATAATCCACCCTACCAAGTTCAGCACCAGATACCTCTGAACCAACAAGCAAATAGGCTTTATTTTTTTATTTTTTTAAGCATGGGGCTCCGGTACATAAGTTGGTGTAACCCTTTTATTCAACCCAATTTGCAGTTGTGGGGGATTGGATCGTAATCCACCCTACCAAGTTCAGCACCGGATACCTCTGAACCAACAAACAAATAGGCTTATTATTTTTTAGTTATTTTTCTTCTGCATGTTCCGCATATGTTTTTATTTTGCTGGGTTAAATGACCGTGTGAGAGTCACCTAGCCCGGATTTTCATGCGATTTGAGAACAAAGCATGAATTTTGGTGATCATTCACTTATTTTGATCGGTCCCCTACGTGGAGCATGCTTAAGCTGGAGCTGACTGCTAGGATAAACTACTTAAGGACTTATTTGGAACAAAAATTAGGGCTACAGGATATGGGGTATTGGGATCGACTCTTATAATCATGAAGCCTAAGGTGTTAAGACAATACCGCTTTTTAGAAAAAGTTTTCCCAAGTCTTTTACATCCTGTTATAAACCTGTCTTATAGCCTGAATGTTCAAGATGTACTGTTTTCTTGGCTAAATTTTTTTGGTAAGGTTAAAGAAATGGGGGAAATGAGGATACACTACACAAATGACTCGTCAGACACATGTTATTTTATTGAAAGGGAAAAACAAGCTACTAAAACATAAAAAATACTAAAATTAAAGGAAAACGGTAAAAAGCGATAAAAGTAAAGGAAAGCGATAAAAAGCTATAAAAATAAAGGAAAGATGAAAAGCGATAAAATCTCCTCCCACACTTAAACCGAACATTATCCTCAATGTTTTGATATGAGATAGGATAGGAGTAACCTGGAAGAGAGAGAGAGAGAGAGAGAGAGAGAGAGAGAGAGAGAGAGAGAAAGAACTAGGGGTGAGCACCGGTACCGTCACCGTCACCGCCCTGGTCAGGATGCCTGGGTCGACGACGTCTGGTTCGAGTACTAAGTCTTTCCTGAAGCTGCTGAGAGCGACCTAGGAGAGATCCTTGGGTGGCCTTGATGAGAGCGAAGTGACGCTCATTAGCCTGTCACTGGCGTTGCTGCTCATTAGTGATCGCAAGCAAGGACTCAGTCACAGTCCGATGTGCTTGCTCACTATGCTGCTTGGAAGCTACCATAAAACTCACATTATCTGACAGTTGTTGGTTTATGGTATTCAGAAGGGTGTCACGCCTTTCCTCACGAGCCAGGTGCTCTAGCCACATCTCCTCGGTGATGTAGAATCTGGGAGTGGTACCTGCAAAAAGGGTTAGAGGAAGAAGGTGCGGTGTGTGTAGGTGATGCAACAGGAATATCATGAGCAAGTGACTGGTCGCGCCGGTCATACTTACCATTGGTCCCTTGCCCATCATCCATAGGAACGTTAGGTGGCAAAGGACCGGTAAAGGGTGGAGCATCTAGATCGTATGTCCAGTTCCTCGCATGTCGCACATCCGTACGCTGAGAGCAAGGTCGGACAACACTGGGTACAGTTGCACCATGTATCATGAGGTAGAAACCACATTTTCGTTGCACCTTGCGTATTTTTTAAGGATGGCAGACATATGGGCCAACATGAAAGGAACAAGATTGATCCTGCGATTAGCGAGGCAACCCTGTAAAAATTTCAATTCTCGGGCAAGCCAAAAGGTATCTAAAAATACGTATGGCCGAGTTATGGATATTAGAAGCCAAAATTCCTTCAAAGGAAGTGACATTCACATTAGATAATCTGTTCTAAAAAGTAAATGCCTCGAGTGCCCATTCAGTATCCAAGGGCGTCTCACAGATAGCACTATCACCATAAGGCATTCCGAGCAAACCCGCTAAATCATCGGTAGTGTACTCGTATTAAACATTCTAAAACAGACGGTACCTACCGTGCTAGCGGTGCCAGGGTAAACAGTGTAAATTAGGGAACTCAAAAATTCCCTAGTGAGCCTATCGTAGGTGGGTGCTTTACCAGCAAAAATATCGTGTAATCCTAGATTATCAAGCATGTGGAAAACACTATGGTATGTGCCTATACTGTACAAATAGTCTTCATCGACATACCTGGTAGCGAGGATCTCCCGAGTTTGCAATCTTTGCAAAATCTTATTTTGTCGCTCACCGGGCTTTCCTCCACGAAGAATGATGTCGTTAAACTCCATTCCGACCATTAATGATGATTGTAGAGAAAAATGAGTATTTATAGAAAAGAAATGAAAAAAATGGAATTTAATGGATTTTTGGTGGAGAAATGGAGAAGTGAAGTTGAGAAATTGTAAAGGTTTGTGGTGAAAATGAGAAGCTTGGGGATTTTTTATGAACTTTGTGGAGTTGGGAGAAAAAGAAAATGGATTTTGAGAGGCTGAAGAAGGTATAAATGGTGAAAAAGGGAAATCTGCCCGTTACGTCATGGCGCCCGTCATGAAGCCTATGGCGCCCGCCATGTCTTCGGATTTGGTTTGGGTCGGCTTGGTGTTTGCTACTTGGGCCTCAATCCTCTTGTCTTCATTTTTGTAATGGGGGTGCATATAGGTATCCATGAATGCTGTTTTTTTGTTTTTTATTTAAGCTTGATAAAATAAAATAAAATAAAATAAAATAAAATAATGTAAAACAAAATAAAATAAAACAAAATAAAATAGTAAGGTAAAATAAAACAAAATGGACATATAAAAATAATAATTATAATAATGCATATATATATATATATATATATATATATATATATATATATATATATATATATATATATATATATATATATGTGTGTGTGTGTGTGTGTGTGTGTGTGTGTGTGTGTGTGTGTGTGTGTGTGTGTGTGTATATGTGTGTATGTGTATATATATGAAGAGTCAATAATAATTCACGAGTCCAGGGATCTTAGGAAAAATAAAGCAAGCATAATGTCAGCGGAAACAATAAAAATAGGCATGAATGATAAGTAACGGGAAAAATAGGGAAATTCAAACGGTATTTCTCGATTCACGATGGTATCAATGCTCGGGGTACGGTGGAGTCTCTTCATCTTCGTATCCTCGAAGCTCTGTGGTCTGGCGTTGGAGATCAGCGATCTCATCATGCAGCATATCAGTCTTGGTGTCGTGTGAGGCAACTGATACTTCAACCGGTAAAGCAACATCAGCAAGCTCTTGGCGAAGCTGAGCTATCTCCATGCGAAGCTTAACCAATTCGGACTGCATGCTCGGAATTTGGAGATTCAGATTGTTGGTACGGACTTTGATTCTGATTGGTGCAATCTTTGGCGCATCTACCGTCTCTCCCTGCCCTTCTATGGCGTAGGCCCAGTTGGCCTGATCAAACACACAAGTCAGTTGAGGGTCAGGTAAAGTGAAGTAGTGAACGTCTCACCCTCAATTAACATCCTGTATTGATTCGGTTGGAAAGAAGATCTCCTCATGGAGCCACGGTCTAGACAAAAATAAATATCCATCAAGGTGTAGCTGCAGTAAGAAGTCAGGTGAGATAGTCTTCTATTGAGTCCTAGGGATGAGGCTATATGAGTCACCGGGCTTCCAACATGTATAAGGCTCGCAGCAGAGCGAGCATTAAGATATAGACTCTAGATCAAGAAAGCTCCATAATCTACCGGGCATGACTGAGTGGTACAGTGCATGAAGAAGATCTCTTTAGCACTAACATGCGTATCAGGGTCACTCTTCCCCAGGAAGGTGTGGGCAATGATCATCTGGAAGTATCGGAAAGCAGGGTTGTGAATCTTGTTGGAGACTTGGGTGGAAGGGTCAGGGCTACCTCCACACGTGATATCGCTCTAAAACTTCTCGACGTCTCGGCTCAGAAAGTAGCTCATGGGGAGCTCAGATGAAGCATCATAGGCAGTCTGAAAACCAAGAAAGTCGCCGAAACGCTTGTGGTTGAAGGTATTCTGCCCCAAATAACCTGAAGTTAATGTATCCTCCATCACTGGCGTGACCAACATAAGGCTCGTAGATAAGCGAGCTCAGGAACTCCAAAGTCAGGTTCTTGTAAGTCACGTGCATAACATCAGTGTATTCATCCCACTACAACTGATTGCACAAGTGCCTGACACTAGGCTCAATGCCTAATGCTTTCATGCAGCTCGAGTCGGGTTATCTGGTGGGCAATATTGGGCGCTGTGAAAGCATGGTGTAACGCTGTTCTTGAACTGGGTCACGAAAGCTTACTGGCATAGTATCGATATTCTCCATTCATGAAAAGTTAGATTAGAAACAGAGGACACCTGAAATCAAAAATATTATAACTGTTAGTCTCCACATAGATATACATATATAAAACAAATAAAAATATGAATTGGAAATAGTAAAAGTAAAGGAAAAGAAATCATGGGTTGCCTCCTATGCAGCGCTTGTTTAACGTCGTTAGCTTGACGATTCGAACTTTATATGTTAGTGGTAGGAACTTGAGGGTTGGTCATAGTTTGGCCATGACATTCTGTGGGTATGTCACCTCCTTGGTATTGCTTCAGTCTTTGTCCATTTACGACAAATGGATTACAGGAGTTGTTCCGGATTTCAACTGCTCCAGATTTTAGGATTTTGGACACCTCAAAGGGGCTTGTCCATCTCGAACGCAACTTATCTGGAAAAAGACGTAATCTCGAATTGAAGAGGAGAACAGAGTCTCCTATATTAAATTCCTTTTTCACGATCCTTTTGTCGTGCCAAGCTTTGGTTCTCTATTTGTATATAACGACATTCTCGTAAGCGTTCTGGCGGAGTTCCTCTAATTTGTGAATATCAAGGATTCGCTTCTTGCCAGACGCCAGGTAATCCAAATTTAGGGTCTTGATAGCCCAATATGCCTTATGCTTGAGTTCAAAAGGTAAGTGGCATGACTTCCCTTAGACCAACTGGTACGGTGTAGTTCCAATAGTGGTTTTGTAAGCAGTTCCATAAGCCCACAGTGCTTCTGTTAGCTTTTCAGATCAATCTTTTCTAGATATTGATACAGTTTTCTCCAAGATCTGCTTAATCTCTCTGTTGGATACTTCCACTTGACCATTAGTTTGGGGGTGATATGGTGTTGCTACTCTGTGTTTTACTCCATATTTCCTTAGGAGTTTATTAAATATCCAGGATATAAAATATGATCCACCGTCGCTTATGACAAGTCGTGGAACTCCAAATTTGGGAAAGATATTATTCTTGAACATCTTGATGACTACTCTTGTGTCGTTGGTGGGTGCGGCTATAGCTTCTATCCATTTGGACACATAGTCAACGACTACCAAAATGTACTTGTTTCCCAATGAAGATGGAAAAGGTCCCATGAAATCGATACCCCAAACGTCAAATAACTCTACTTCTTGGATGTTCTTCAAAGGCAATTCGTCACGTCTTGAGATGTTTCCAGCGTGCTGGCACCAGTCACATCAGACAATATAAGCATGGACATCACGCCATAATGTCGGCCAATAAAGACCAGGTTGAAGGATCTTAGCGTATGTCTTGGATGTGCTTGAATGTCCACCATAGGGTGAAGAGTGACAATGTTCTATGATGTTTTTGACTTTTTCTTCCAGGACGCAACGTCGAAATATGTTATCAGTTCCTATTTTGAAAAGGAGTGGTTCGTCCCAATAGAATTGTCTTATATCTGTAAATAACTTCTTCTTCTATTGATAGTTGGGGTCAGGTGGTATGATATTAGCGGCTAGATAGTTCACAAAATTAGCGTACCATGGAACTCTGCTAATTTCTAAAACAATCCCAAGGTTGTCTCTATTAGGTTCAAGGGGAGCGGTATCTATCTTAGCTATCAGTCTGTCATAGGTGAAGTCATCATTTATAGGTAAATGATCTGGCTTTAAATGCTCTAATCTGGAAAGATGGTCAGCAACTACGTTTTCTGTTCCTTTTTTGTCTCTAATATCTAAATCGAATTCTTGTAGCAAAAGGAACCACATGAGTAATCTAGGTTTTGCATCCTTTTTGCTCAGAAGGTAACAGATAGCTACACGGTCTGTATAGACTATAATCTTAGATCCTACAAGATAAGACCTAAATTTATCGATTGCGAAAACTACAGGTAGGAGTTCCTTCTTTGTTGTTGTATAATTTAATTGAGCGGCATTGTCATACGGTGAACTGACTTGGGGTGTTTTGCTTTTAATCGCAATGTCGCGGATAGCAAGAGTCGCCGCCGACTTTTCTTTTATCCAATAGGGAAAGGTGGAAAAGAACAGGAAAGACCTTAATTAGACTTTGGGTTCGGGAGGTACATTATACAAAGGGAAGGTTTTAGCACCCTTTGTATCCATGGTTATCCATGGGCTCTTGATTGCTTGATCACTTATGTTTGTCTGGGAAAAGTGGTTGTGCATTGTTTAGAAAGTGTTTTGAAAAGAGAATTTAACTTTGTAATGATTCTTGTATGAATGTATACAAAGTGGTTATCTCGTTTAGTTTTGAAAGTTGTTTAGAAAAATATAACTCGGTGATGATCCTGGCATGAATGTATACCAAGTGGTGATTTTCTAAAAGATGTTTTGAAAAGGTGTAAGGTGCGAAAAGTATTTTGATTTGTGAGTAAGCAATTAAGAGTTATACCTTCCTAGGGTCTTTATGGGCATTTCCTATCCTTATGAGGGTAAAACCGTCCTTATTATTGAGAAATAAGTGGTTTCATCCTTTGGATGTAAAAGGGTCATTGTAGGGTCATCGATTGGTCATTGAAAGCAACGGTTGTAAGGATACCTTAGCATTCGAAGGGACTATCATCATTTAACCGTAGGCTACACCGAAGAGTCATCGAGGGACAAAATCATATATTAGAAGGCAACATCCGAGGGGCTATGATGATTTAATCGAAGGGTCTTAGCTAAGTGTATCCCCACATTCGCGGGACATGACCATAATACCGTAATACCGTAAAGCAACAGGGAGAGGTCCAAGATCACATACTCAAAGGCCGTATTTTACAATCAATTAGATAATCAGGAGGAATCCCCCGCATTAAAATTAATACATTAAGATCAATTAAGCAATTTAGAGTGGATCTTTGCCACAAAATTAATACATTAAAATCAATTGAGTACTTCAGGGTGAATCTCCACAAGGGTATCCCACACATAAAGTGGAATACCTAACAAGCAATCTTTTCCTGGGATACGTGAACCTTTACAAAACTCAACAAAACATGTCAGAACACCAAATCAGGGCGCAATCGAGGATTACACCAAAAAAAAAACAACAGTAAATAGGGTCGGGTAAATGATGCATGGCTATGATAAAACATGAGTGAAAAACCAGAACAGAAAAGTCAGCTACTGTCACGTTCGCTCCTGCCTCGCCCAGCGAAGGCTTAGCGAATACTCGCTGCATGCTCGCTTAGCGATGTGCTAGCGAGCGGCTGCGGATTCTGGTTTTGATATCAGTATAATTTCAACCAATTTTATGCCTTATGGCTTTCATTACAGCAGTTATATGGTTAATTATTTAAGGTATTCAGGTACATACCAAAATTCACATGCCAAACTTAAGATATTTAATCATAATGCCATATGCAAATTAAGAACATAAGGCAGTAATAGCAATGTAAAACCTGTTTGCAACTGAATTGCGACTTCGAATCGGCAAAATCGGATTGAATTGGGCAGAGGTAACCTTGATGCCGCCGAGTTCCTTCAGGGTTTGCCTCCCGTGAGTGTTAGAGTCTGCTTGCTAGGGTTCTTCTTTCTCCGTTTTCGTTCCCTTTTTTCTGACTGAAGCTTGGCTATTTATAATGCTCTTGTTGTGACCTAATGGGCTCAGAATGAAGCCCAAAAATTCTGATATTCGCAAGCTTCGCTAGGCGAAGGATTTGCTCGCCAAGCGAGCAGGCCATCTGTGACCTAATGGGCTCAGAATGAAGCCCAACAATTCTGGTATTCGCAAGCTTCGCTAGGCGAAGGATTTGCTCGCCTAGCGAGCAAGTTAGTTTGGGCTTTTTCTGGATTGGGTCTGTTGTGAGCTGGGCTTTTGTTCCTTTAAGGTCAATGCCTTGCAGAATAAGTTGGAGTACTTCGAGAAATGTTTTGCAAGATTAATGGGTAAATTTTGGGGTATGACAGCTGCCTCTGTTCAATATTCTTGAACCGAGAGAGTGAGGATGGCAAGTATGCTATTCGTGGTCTAGAGGTGGAAGATTATTGAACACTAGAATGCCCCAAAAATTTGCACTTGTCAACTAGTCTTGATGGAGATGGGCTTAAAGATGCCATCCAGGAAGTTTGATGATGAGAGTTTCAGATTGCGTCGTACGTTAGACGATATTTGAAGACATGGGTGTCATACCGGGTCGTACGCTAGACCGTGTGGTGAGTCATCCATTAGGCTGTCGACTTCGCTGGGGAGTCAGAGTGTGTTATACGTTGCTGGGGATAAGGGATCAGAATGGATCGTACGCTAGATCATATCTGAGGGGATGAACATCCAAATGGGTCGTACGCTAGGCCGTATTGGAGTTGCAAAAGGAGCCGTCTATTAGGCTGTATCCGAAGAAATAAGGATCAGAATGGATCGTATGCCAGATCGTATCTGGATAGCAGAGTGAACCGTCCCTTAGGCTGCATCTGGAGAGGTAAAGGTCATAATGGATCGTACGCTAGATCGTGTCTGAGTAGCATAATGAGTTGTCCATCAGGCCGGTGACTCCGGGATGAAATACCAGACTGGATCGTACGCTAGACTGTATCCGAGTTGCAGAATGGGTCGTCTATTAGGCAGTATCCGAGAGGGGTAGTCGTATGCTAGGCTACACGTCAGAATGTACCGTATGCTAGGTAGTCTCTGAGAAATGAAAGGTCTAACTGGGTTGTAAATTAGACCGTATTGGAGTAGTTGAAGATCAGAATGGATCGTCCGTTAGATCGTATCTGAGTGGAAGGAGTCATATGTTGAGCTGAATCAGAATGAACCGTACGTTAGACTGTATCTGATCGTATTTGTAGATGTTGTATTTGCAATAAATGGCCGGGATGGGCTTAAAGATACCATCCTTAGGAGGATAATTAACCTGAAAAATAAAGCTAGCTTCATGCCATGTCATGATGCATGAGATGTTTTATGCTTTTGACAATAAATGCGAACAATGTATGCATGCGTATGCTGTGAAATGATGTAATGAATGAATTATGCATCTGAAAAGTTCTTCCCGAGGACTCTACTGGGGAAATAAATCTCAGTCTTCTGGTTGGAGATAATGGTATCGGTGATCCTTTCGTAGCTAGGGATACTTGATTCTTGTCTGATGGTAGAAATATTTGACAGCCTGGCTGGGGATGGGAGAGATGACCAGTCTGTCTAGTGATGCCAATTTCTTCTGGGGAATAACTGGTTTTGTTGAGGAATAGAATTGGTAACGGATTCATTGGAAGCATGGTTAGACCTTCTCCTCGATCCTGAAGTCTTGTAGTAATCGCTATTTCTATTTTATGCATGCATTTTTGGTACACATTGATCATATTCAAATGCACATATCAATTCAAATTAAATCAATGGACGTTTATGCAAACAAAACAGACAAAGTAAAAACAAAATCATCTTTTAGGAAATAAAATTGTATTGATTTTGAAAGAGGGCCTATAAACAGGCAATTCGTGTACAAAGAGACAGAAATCCTAGTAAGAGGAAATTGTCGAGAAAACAAAGAAAAAGCTATGAAGGAAAAGCCCTGTTGATTTTAACTCTACTACTGTCATTATGTCTTCAAGCATCTCATCCCTTGCTGTCGGATGGAAGTGATTAGCTTGTTCAGTCCTTTGAACTGGGTTGAAGCTGACTGAGAACGGGACATAGTCTTACGCTTTAATCCCTAATTTTTGCCTGAACCGCCTTTTCAGGTTTTCAGTCCACCAGGATACCCTTTTTTGCCCAAGCCGCCTTTTCAGGTTTTTGACTTGCCGGGTGTACATTTTTATATGTTTATCCCTAATTTTTGCCCGAACCCTTTTTGGCTCGCCGGGATGCCCTTACTTTTTCCTAGACACGTCGACCTAGCGGGTCTCTTTTATGCGTAGTATTTTTTAACTATGTCCGTGTTCACGGGATGCGGGAAGTCTTCGCCGTCCATTGTAGCAAGTATCATGGCTCCACCAGAGAATACCTTCTTAACTACAAATGGCCCTTCGTATGTGGGAGTCCATTTGCCCCTGGGATCACCTTGTGGTAGAATGATACGCTTGATAACTAAGTCGCCGATTTGATACACCCGTCTCTTGACCTTTTTGTTGAATGCCTGAGTCATGCGCTTCTGATATATCTGCCCATGACAAACAGCCGCGAGTCTTTTTTCATCAATCAAATTTATCTGATCGAGTCGAGTCTAAATCCATTCATCTTCATCTAGGCCCGCCTCTTTCATGATTCTTAGAGAGGGAATCTGGATTTCCACGGGTAAAACGGCTTCCATTCCATAGACTAAAGAGAAAGGAGTTGCCCCTGTCGAAGTGCGTACTGAAGTGCGATAACCATGGAGAGCAAATGGTAACATCTCATGCCAGTCTTTGTATGTTACTGTCATCTTTTGTATGATCTTCTTAATATTCTTATTAGCAGCCTCCACGGTGCCGTTCATCTTTGGCCGATACGGAGAAGAGTTATGGTGTTTTATTTTGAACTGCGTGCAGAGTTCAACAATCATCTTGTTGTTCAAATTAGTGCCATTATCAGTGATAACTCTTTCAGGGATGCCGTATCGACAGATGAGATTATTCTTGATGAATCGTGCCACCACATTCCTGGTAACAGAAGCAAATGAGGCTGCCTCTACCCACTTTGTAAGGTAATCAATAGCAACAAGGATGAAGCGATGTCCATTAGAAGCCGTAGGTTTGATCTCCCCGATCATATCAATGCCCCACATTGCAAAGGGCCAAGGGGCCGTCAACACGTTTAATGGAGCAGGAGGTACATGTATTTTATCCGCATAGATCTGGCACTTGTGACAAGTTCTGGAGTGGTGGTGGCAATCAGCTTCCATGGTAGACCAATAATACCCTGATCTCAGAATCTTCTTGGCCATTGTATGTCCACTAGAGTGAGTCCCAAAAATACCGTCATGCATGTCTTCCATAATCTTTTCTGCTTCCTTTTTATCCACACAACGAAGCAAAGTCGAATCATGATTACGCTTGTATAATATTCCATTACTCAAAAGGAATTTAGCGGAGAACTTCCTCAGGAATTTTCTGTCATTGATGGACGCCCCTTCAGGGTATTCCCGAGCTTCTAAATATCTTTTTACTTAGTGGAACCAAGGTTTCTCTAATACTTCGGCAGCGTTAAGTTCATAACAATATGCTGGTTCATCTAGTCGTTCAATGGTAATCTTGGGAGCTTCATTGTCCCATCTGACTCTGAACATAGAGGACATGGTGGCCAAGGCGTCTGCCAACTGATTCTCTTCTCGTGGAATATGTTCGAATGTAATCTTTTCAAAGTATGGGATTAATGTCAACACCCGCTCTCGATAAGGGATGAGATTCGGATGTTTAGTGTCCCATTCTCCTTTGATCTGACTGATTACTAATGCTGAGTCTCCGTACACACTCAAAAACTTGATTCTCAGGTCTATAGCAGCTCTGAGTCCCAAAATACATGCCTCATACTCGGCCATATTGTTGGTACAATCGAAACATAGTCTAGCAGTGAAAGGCGTATGGCAACCCTTGGGAGAAATAATTACAACACCAACACCATTACCCAACGCATTAGAAGATCCATCGAAAACCATAGTCCATCCGGATCCCGGTTCGGGTCCTTCATCTGGTCCAGGTTCTTCATAATCAGTAACAAGCATGACATCCTCATCTGGGAACTCAAAATTCATAGATTGGTAATCATCCACTGCTTGATGAGCCAAATGATCAGCTAGCATGCTTCCTTTGATTGCTTTCTGGGTAGTATACTGGATATCATACTCTGTTAAAATCATCTGCCATCTTGCTATTCTTCCGGAGAGGGCAGGTTTCTCAAATATGTATTTGATGGGATCCATCTTAGAAATCAACAAAGTGGTATGATTCAACATATACTGTCTTAGTCGGCGAGCAGCCCAGGCCAAAGCACAGCAAGTTCTCTCGAGCAGTGAGTATCTTGTTTCACAGTCGGTAAACTTTTTGCTAAGGTAGTATATGGCATGCTCTTTTCGACCAGACTCGTCATGTTGCCCCAACACACACCCCATTGAATTTTCTAACACGGTTAAATACATAATTAGAGGTCTTCCTTCAACTGGTGGTATCAGGATCGGAGGCTCCTGGAGATACTTCTTGATTTTGTCAAAAGCTTCTTGACATTCGTCATTCCATATCATCTCTTGATTCTTCCTCAGTAGTTTGAAGATGGGTTTGCAGGTAGCAGTTAAATGGGAGATAAACCGGGCGATGTAATTCAAACGTCCCAAGAAACCTCTGACTTCCTTATCTGTACGGGGCACTAGCATTTCTTGGATAGCTCTCGCCTTAGCTGGGTCAACCTCAATTCCTTTACCACTGACAATAAATCCCAAGAGTTTACCAGATCTTACTCCAAAGGTGCATTTGTTTGGGTTCCGTCTCAGCTTGTATTTCTTCAACCTCTCAAACAATTTGTACAAATGATCGAGATGTTCTTCTTCAGTATGAGATCTGGCTATCATGTCATCCACATATACTTCTATTTCGTGATGAATCATATCATGGAACAAAACTACCATAGCACGCTGGTATGTTGCTCCTGCATTCTTCAAACCGAATGGCATTACTTTGTAACAGAAAGTGCCCCATTGCGTCACAAACGTAGTTTTCTCCATGTCTTCAGGTGCCATTTTAATCTGGTTATAACCCGAGAATCCATCCATGAAGGAGAATACTTTGTGTTGAGCGGTGTTATCTACCAGAACGTCGATGTGCGGGAGTGGAAAGTCATCTTTGGGACTTGCTTTATTCAAATCTCTGTAATCTACACACATTCGCACCTTGCCATCCTTCTTTGGCACTGGTACCACATTAGCAACCCATTGAGGATAAGAAGTAACAGCCAGAAAACCTGCGTCAAATTGTTTCATAACCTCGGCTTTGATCTTCTCGGACATTTCAGGACGCATGCGGCGAACCTTTTGCTTAACAGGACGACAATCTTCCTTCGTTGGCAAACGATGCACTACTATATCAGTATCCAATCCTGGCATGTCTTCATAAGACCAAGCGAAAATCTCTACATAGTCATGTAACATCTGAATCAATCTTTCTTTAATACTGTTTTCCAAGCCTGCTCCTATTTTGACTTCTCTCTTGTCCACTTCAGTACCCAGGTTTACAATTTCGATTGACTCTTCATGCGGCTGTATAGTCCTTTCTTCTTGCAGTAACAGTCTGGCAAGTTCTCCAGGTACTTCACAATCTTCCTCACTTCCATCCTCGGCTTGGTAGATCGGATTTTCAAAGTCATAATGGACAGTAGTAGAACTATTATCAACAGGATCCAGAGTGGGTATGGATCTGCAATTCGTTACGTGAGTGTGTGTAAGAAAACATAGCTTTTTCGGAAGATGACAGGAAAGATAAAGAGCGCAATATTTGAATGCAAAAAGTCCATTGATTTATTGAATATGAATATGCTTATGAAAATGACAAAACCCTTAACAAATTAGCTATTGTGCCCCGGGCATAGACACAATACTTTAAGAAGTTCAATTGTAAAAACTAAAAAAATTTGTAACACTAAAATAGACAATAACAATTACTCCTGACTAAAGGAAATCAGGATAGTGTCTTCAGCCTTCCAATTATTGAGTCCGTCACCAATAGTTGGGAAAATCCAGCTATCCAGGTCGCAATCGCTACCAGCATCTTCTACAACATTACTTTGATCTTTGACCATCTTTTCAGAGTTAAATCCCAGACCAGCCTTGTCAGACTTGTATGGTACGTTGATCAGTTGACCCCAACCAGTACGACCACCATTTTCAACCACGGCTTGAGCGTCCTTCAGAGAAATCATGGCAGGAGGAGCATGAATAACCTTGGGCACAAGGGGAGTCGGCTTAAGGACAGGACTGGGCGGAGGGACCACTTCAAATGACTGAGAAGGAGTCTCGACGAATTCGCCATCCATCTCGACGTATCTGAAGGACTGCACACTACTGACAATGTACTCTTCTTCTCCACACACAGTGACAATCTTACCCTCTATTGGATACTTCAGCTTTTGATGGAGAGATGAAGCTACGACACTTGCCTCATGAATCCAAGGGCGTCCCAGCAAGCATGAATAGGCAGGACGGATGTTCATCACGTGAAAGGTAGTGTTGAAGACTTGAGGTCCTATCTTGATAGGGAGAACCACTTCACCATGGACAACACTTTTTGCACCGTCGTACGCACGCACCACAGTATCACTAGGTTTCAATTCGATGTTCTTACAGTCAAGTTTATCGAGCACAGCTGTCGGCAGCATATTCAAAGAAGAGCCGTTGTCGATCAATACGTGAGATAAGGTGATCCCCTTACACTCAATGGAGATATGCAGAGCTCTATTGTGATTCTTTCCTGCTGGTGTCAGATCAGCATCGGAAAAGCCTAGGCCACTGTCAACAGTTAAATTGGCCACATAGTTTTCGAATTTATCGACGGATGTCTCCTGGGGTACATGAGCAGTCTTCAAGAATTTTATCAATGCCTTGGCATGAGATTCAGAAGATAATAACAAGGATAACATCGAGATCTTAGATGGAGTATGCCCCAGCTGTTCTACCACATCAAAATCACTCTTACGGATGATTTTCAGCATTTCCTCCATTTCCTGCTTGGCAACATTTTCAGCAGTAACTTCGACCGGTGTCTTTGACCGAGGAGGGTTGACTGGTTCCTTGCCTCGAGTTTCAGGGGCGGGAGGTGAGATTTCTGGAGAGAAGATCCTTCCACTTCGAGTAACTTTACTAGTCCCAACAATGTCATTAGGATTAGCAGAATTACCAACTTGCTTTATGCCATGGATGTAAACATCACCTCCATAATTCCACGGAATGGCTTTGCTGGAGAAATACGGTACTGGGCCAGGTGCAGTAATGATTAGGGGAGCCACCTTGGGCTCAGCAGTAATCTTCACAGGCGCTCTAGTAGCGGTAATCTTCACTGGAACTTTGGACCTAGCAATCACAGATATTTCTTCAGTAGGGTTTTCCACCTTAGGAACCCTTTCGAAGAGAATTGTACGATCATCTATCAGCCGTTGAATACCATTCCTCAACTTCAAGCACTCATTGGGTCGGAGTATACAGCGATCGCAATTTTCAGCACAACCTGGAAATAAACCAGCTTGCAATAAATTATTCTTGATGATCAGGAGAGGAGATGTTAAATCAGCTACATTAGAAATGTGAGAATTGTCATCCGTAGCATTAACGGCCTTGTCATGATTAGGCATAGGTGCAGTGATGACGTTAGGAGTCTCCGGAGGCTCAAATTCAATTTCCCCGGCTTCGATCATATCCTGAACCCTATTCTTCAATGACCAGCAATCGTTTGTATCATGTCCGGGGCTATCGGAGTGATATGCACACCTGGCATTGGGATTATAACGAGAAGAGGCAGTGTTGGGTTTCGTAGGAGGATCTCTGAGGGTGATCAGATTTTCCTTTAGCATTCCCTGCAGTGCCTGTGCCAAGGTCATATTGATCCTGGTAAACTGCCTTCTTGGCTTGTCTTGTTTGGGCTGGAAGCTTTGAGATGGCGGTGCTGCAATCGTAACCGCTCCAATGGTATGGTCACGATTTTTCTTGTTATGACCCTTTTGACCGTACACAGCATTTGATTCATTCCTCCCCTGATAGGACCTTTTGGTGCTTGCAGGGGTAGCCGCCTGTATCTTTCCACTTCGGATGCCGCTTTCAACACGCTCACCTGTCAATATAAGTTCAGTGAAACCTGATGAAGAACTCCCCAGTAGATGGCTGTAGAATGGGCCAGTCAGTGTGCCCATGAACATGTCCACTAATTCTCGGTCAGTCATAGGGGGTTTGACTCTGCCAGCCAAATCTCTCCATTTTTGAGCATATTCTTTGAAGCTTTCTTTGGATCCCATAGTCATATTCTGCAACTGTAGCCGAGTAGGCGCTAGTTCAGAGTTATACTGGTACTGTTTATAGAAAGCTGTTGCTAAATCAGTCCAGGTGCGGATGTTAGAGCTCTCAAGCTGATAATACCATTCCAACTGTGTGCCAGATAGACTCTCTTGGAAGAAATGGATCCATAGCTTCCTATCAGCGGTATGTGGCTGAATCTTTCTCACATAAGCTCTCAGATGCATCTGAGGACAAGACACACCATCGTACTTAGTGAAAGTGGGGATCTTGAATTTGCGAGGAATGGTCACATCGGAGACCAGACCCAAACTTTCGAAATCCAGACCGGGCGCCTTCTGACCCTCCATGGCTAGCATACGTTCTTCCAGCAACTTGTACTTATCATCTCTTGGAGAGTACTGTTCATTTTCATAATCTTCATCGTCATCCTCAGGGTTGGAGAAATCAACATTCTCCTCCTCTGAATCATTCTCCGGCTCCTCTTCTGGACCATTCGGAATTCCAAACTTGACTCCCGCGGCCTGTCTTTTAAGCCTTCTTCCCGTGTTAATGTAACTCACAGGTTTCTGGTCTTTCTTCTTCTCGAGCAAGAGAGCCTTCAATTCCTCTTGCCCCTTGGATAAGCTCAGCATCATCTCCTGAAATTGAGCATTCTGAGCCTGGAGATCTTTGACAGTTTGTTCGAGGTCCATTTTTCTGTTTAGAAGGAAGACCGTGAGAATATTGATCTCTTTAGGATACCTGTTATGCAATGTTATGTTATGCTATGCAATGTATGAAATGTTTTCAAGGACTTTTGGAACTTAACTTTGCGTAAACCACCAAAAAGAGAGGAACTTTTTATTAATAATTTCTTTAATCAATGTTCATTACAAAAGGGAAAATAAAAATACAATGAAAGCTCAAGTCTCCCAGGGACGGCTTCTTTTTGGGCGAAGATATGTATTGAGTCTTCGTTCCTCATTAAGCTGGCTGGTGAGCTCTAACACTTTCTTCCTTTCTGCAACAAACTGAGTCTCAAAAGTATCCCTTTCCTCTCTCAACTGGATCCAGGATCTCTTTAATTCTTCAACATCGGTAGGCATATCAGGATAAGGAATGATCTGAGGAGTACCTTCTTTAACTTCTGGTTCAACAATCAGCGGTCCGACTGCAAGATATGGCATGACAAGTTCACGAGCTCTGGCGCGTACCCATCTGAGATAAGGTTCCATAGGAATAAAGTTTTTCTGTCCTAAAGTGCTTCTTTTCACCATGCCCCAGGCTTGTACAAATCTCTGACGGAGACCTTGAGAATCATTGTCATAGTCAAACACAATTCCTTGGATGATTATTTCATGTGGACCATCTCTTCGAGCATAACCAAACTGACATAGGGCTAAGGCCGGGTTACAAGTGATACCTCCTCTTATTCCTAGGAGTGGCACATTGGGGAACTCGCCATAACGGTCAATGATGGTAACATTTTCCTTGAACTGAGGACACCAACAGATGTTTGAATGGGAGAGCGACATTATCCTTTGAGACCATTTCAAACTCTGCTCGTTCTTCAAGACTGATTGAGGAAGGTGCGAAATAAACCACCTAGACAATAGAGGTATGCAGCACATGAGAGTCCCTTGCCTTTTCATAGTACGAGTGTGGAGGGAATGCAAAATGTCTCCAAGCACGGTAGGCACAGGGTTATGAGTGAGAAATATCTTAATAGCATTCATATCTACGAATTGGTCTGGGTTAGGAAATAGCACCAAACCATAGATTAGCAATGCTAGAACATCCTCGAAAGCATGGACATTCATATCCTTTAAGAATTCTCGGGCCTTATTTATCAAAAACTTGGCAAGTAAACCCTTAACTCCACTTCTTGTTACGCAATTGGTTTCAATATCGGACTTTGTCATGTGTAAAGCCGCGGCAACTTCTTCAGACTTCAGAATCTTTTCTAAACCACTGAAAGGTGTTTGATCAAGAATAGGTATCCCAAGCAACTTGGAGAATTCTTCTAATGTGGGTACCAACTGATAATCTGGGAATGTGAAGCAATGATGTTTAGGATCGAAGAACTGGAATAGGACCCTCATCATATCCTCTTTGAAACCAGTGGTAACCAAATTGAGGAGAGAACCATGTCTCTGGATAAACTGAGCCCGATCAGGAAGTTCTGACACTAAATCCTTGAGTTGAGGAGAGATTGCCACAAGATTAATCCGGATAGTCTTCCTGGGAGCCATAGCCTTACAAAACAGAGCAAAGTTAAATCCCTAAGTCCTTGAAATGGTTAGTACAATGCCATGATGTTATGATGTTATGATGTTATGATGTTATGTAAACAACAAGCACAAACAAGTCACACAACAATCATTCCTAGGTTTTAAGGCTTGCATGAATTCCATAGGTAAGTACCCTCCCCACTGAAGTTTGGTTGGTTCAACCTGTCCTAGAATAGTAACCGGGTTCTAGAAGGATCTCAAATGATCGACCTTTCTTTAAGTCCACTTCAGTGCAACACCAAGTGGTTGACCAAAGCTTCCCTAAAGTCCAATCTCAAAGAGTGTAGTTTCGAGTCTCAACCAACCCCAGTCGGAACCGAAGTCAGTTATCTCACTACTTTCTAATGGCTAGGATGAGTCAATTAGGGTTCTAAAGATCTGGTTAATGCTTTGATGACACCACGCAGACGCCAAATTTCTCCTCAAGTAAACATGAGGAACATCAGGACATCCAAAGTGTCACATTAACCGTAGCCATCATTTTAACCATTCCAGTATACGCCGGATAGTCGCGATGATCTATTGCTACTTACCTAAGGTACACTAGATCCGGGTGTAGGATCTTTCACTCAAAATACCCTTAAAAGAAAGGAACAATTTGAAAACATAAATGATTTTTTTAGGTGACCTCTCTTTGTAGTCCCCAGCAGAGTCGCCAGTTCTGTCATACGGTGAACTGACTTGGGGTGTTTTGCTTTTAATCGCAATGTCGCGGATAGCAAGAGTCGCCACCGACTTTTCTTTTATCCAATAGGGAAAGGTGGAAAAGAACAGGAAAGACCTTAATTAGACTTTGGGTTTGGGAGGTACATTATACAAAGGGAAGGTGTTAGCACCCTTTGTATCCATGGTTATCCATGGGCTCTTGATTGCTTGATCACTTATGTTTGTCTGGGAAAAGTGGTTGTGCATTGTTTAGAAAGTGTTTTGAAAAGAGAATTTAACTTTGTAATGATTCTTGTATGAATGTATACAAAGTGGTTATCTCGTTTAGTTTTGAAAGTTGTTTAGAAAAATATAACTCGGTGATGATCCTGGCATGAATGTATACCAAGTGGTGATTTTCTAAAAGATGTTTTGAAAAGGTGTAAGGTGCGAAAAGTATTTCGATTTGTGAGTAAGCAATTAAGAGTTATACCTTCCTAGGGTCTTTATGGGCATTTCCTATCCTTATGAGGGTAAAACCGTCCTTATTATTGAGAAATAAGTGGTTTCATCCTTTGGATGTAAAAGGGTCATTGTAGGGTCATCGATTGGTCATTGAAAGCAACGGTTGTAAGGATACCTTAGCATTCGAAGGGACTATCATCATTTAACCGTAGGCTACACCGAAGAGTCATCGAGGGACAAAATCATATATTAGAAGGCAACATCTGAGGGGCTATGATGATTTAATCGAAGGGTCTTAGCTAAGTGTATCCCCACATTCGCGGGACATGACCATAATACCGTAATACCGTAAAGCAACAGGGAGAGGTCCAGGATCACATACTCAAAGGCCGTATTTTACAATCAATTAGATAATCAGGAGGAATCCCCCGCATTAAAATTAATACATTAAGATCAATTAAGCAATTTAGAGTGGATCTTTGCCACAAAATTAATACATTAAAATCAATTGAGTACTTCAGGGTGAATCTCCACAAGGGTATCCCACACATAAAGTGGAATACCTAACAAGCAATCTTTTCCTGGGATACGTGAACCTTTACAAAACTCAACAAAACATGTCAGAACACCAAATCAGGGCGCAATCGAGGATTACACCAAAAAAAAAAACAACAGTAAATAGGGTCGGGTAAATGATGCATGGCTATGATAAAACATGAGTGAAAAACCAGAACAGAAAAGTCAGCTACTGTCACGTTCGCTCCTGCCTCGCCCAGCGAAGGCTTAGCGAATACTCGCTGCATGCTCGCTTAGCGATGTGCTAGCGAGCGGCTGCGGATTCTGGTTTTGATATCAGTACAATTTCAACCAATTTTATGCCTTATGGCTTTCATTACAGCAGTTATATGGTTAATTATTTAAGGTATTCAGGTACATACCAAAATTCACATGCCAAACTTAAGATATTTAATCATAATGCCATATGCAAATTAAGAACATAAGGCAGTAATAGCAATGTAAAACCTGTTTGCAACTGAATTGCGACTTCGAATCGGCAAAATCGGATTGAATTGGGCAGAGGTAACCTTGATGCCGCCGAGTTCCTTCAGGGTTTGCCTCCCGTGAGTGTTAGAGTCTGCTTGCTAGGGTTCTTCTTTCTCCGTTTTCGTTCCCCTTTTTCTGACTGAAGCTTGGCTATTTATAATGCTCTTGTTGTGACCTAATGGGCTCAGAATGAAGCCCAAAAATTCTGATATTCGCAAGCTTCGCTAGGCGAAGGATTTGCTCGCCTAGCGAGCAGGCCATCTGTGACCTAATGGGCTCAGAATGAAGCCCAACAATTCTGGTATTCGCAAGCTTCGCTAGGCGAAGGATTTGCTCGCCTAGCGAGCATGTTAGTTTGGGCTTTTTCTGGATTGGGTCTGTTGTGAGCTGGGCTTTTGTTCCTTTAAGGTCAATGCCTTGCAGAATAAGTTGGAGTACTTCGAGAAATGTTTTGCAAGATTAATGGGCAAATTTTGGGGTATGACAGGCATCTAGGGTTCTATTAGAGTAATATATTACGTGTAGTTTCTTATCTTTTCTTTTCCCTAAAACAGCTCCTATAGCAAAATTGCTAGCATCACACATTATTTCGAAGGGTTTAGTCCAATCCGGGGTTTGTAGAATGGGTGCTGAAATTAATGCTTGTTTTATACGGTTAAAGGCTTCGATGCATTTTTTATCGAAAATGAATTCGATGTCTTTCATCAGAAGGCCGGTCAGGGGTTTCGTTATTTTAGAGAAGTCTTTTATGAAGCGTCGGTAGAAACCGGCGTGTCCAAGGAAACTACGGACTTCTCTAACTATTTTAGGAGGTTTAAGGTTTTCTATAACTTCTATTTTTGCTTTATCGACCTCAATGCCTCTTTAAGATATTATATGTCCTAGCACTATGCCTTCTTTAACCATAAAGTGGCACTTCTCCCAGTTTAACACAAGGTTAACTTCTACGCATCTCTCTAGGATTTTCTCAAGATTAATGAGGCAGTCTTCAAAGTCTAATCCACACACCAAGAAGTCGTCCATGAATACTTCCATGATTCCGTTGAGATAATCTACGAAGATTGACATCATACAATGTTGGAAAGTAGGTGGCGCATTATAGAGTCCAAACGACATTCGTCTGTAAGAAAACGTTCCATAAGGACAAGTAAAGGTTGTTTTCTCTTGATCATTGGGGTGTATGGGTATTTGGAAAAATCTAGAATATCCATCAAGAAAACAAAAGTAAGAGTGTCTGGAAAGACGCTCCAACATTTGATCTATGAATGGAAGGGGGAAATGGTCTTTCCTAGTTGCCTTATTGAGCTTCCTATAATCTATGCACACACGCCATCCGCCTTCTATGCGTTTAGTGACATGCTCTCCCTTCTCGTTCTGCACAACTGTGATGCTTCCCTTCTTGGGTACCACATGTACAAGACTTACCCACTTACTATCAGGAATCTGATAGATTATACCAGCTTCCAGTTGTTTAAGGACTTCCTTTTTCACCACCTCGCTCATCACAGGGTTGATCCTTCTCTGATGTTCTCTGGAAGGTTTTGAATCCTCCTCTAGTGAGATCCTGTGCATACACATGGATGGGCTTATACCTTTTAGATCAGAGATGTTGTACCTTAAGGAAGAGGGGTACCTTCTTAAAACATTCAAGAGTCGATTCGTCTCGTCTTGATTTAAGGTGGCACTAACTATTACTGGGTGGTTCATTTCTTCATCCAAGAACTCATATCTTAGGTTCTTGGGTAGTTCCTTAAGTTCTTGGGCTGGTTTTTGAGAATTAGGTGAAGGGTCTGGAGTAAGATCCAAACATTCGTGAGGTTTCGTTTCCTCTAGCTCATCATCTTTTTCATTCGGGTTTGAAAATGGTTCGATCTTAGGTTCTCCTTGATCAAATTCTCTTATGAACTCATCTATGATATCGATCACATAACATGCGTCTCCTAGAATTGGTGCCATCAGGAATTTCAAAAGAATGAACTCGATCTTTTCATCCCCTACTTTGAAGGTTAATTTCCCTCTTTTAACATCTATTATAGCTCCGGCTGTTGATAAGAATGGTCTACCTAAAAGAATAGGGATATCTTTGTCTTCTTTGATATCCATGACCACAAAGCCTGTTGGGATATAAAGTTGACCGATCCTAACTGGGATGTCTTCTAAAATGCCTACAAGATACTTAACAGACCTATCGGCTAATTGAAGGGACATCTTAGTTGGTTGTAATTCTCCTAAGTTTAACCTTTTACATACAGCTAAGGGCATTAAACTCACACTAGCGCCTAAGTCTAGGAAAGCTTTGTCGATCACATGACTCCCTAAAATGCAAGGTATAGAAAAACTACCAGGGTCTTTCTCCTTCTTAGCAAGTTTATCCTCGGAAATAAAGTTGCATTCCAAGGGTTTTGGATTATCTAGCATATGCTTGTTGGTTAAGATGTCTTTGAGAAATTTGGCGTAAGACGGAATTTGGGTGATAGCTTCGGTGAAAGGAATCTCTACATGAAGCTTTTCTATCACTTTTATAAATTTCTGGTATTGGTTATTAACTTTGGTTTGTTTAAGTCTTTGCGGATATGGGATTGGTGGTTTGTACGGGGGTGGTGGTTTGTAAGTTTTATCCTTGGCTTCACCTTCTTGGTTGGTTTGTTTCTCTGGTTCCTCCGGTTCCTCTTCTTGGTTGGTAGGTACAGAAGTTTTGGACTCGCTCATTGCTTGGTTACGAGGCCCTTCGTAAGCGGTCCCACTTCGTAACAAGATAGCGTTAGCTTGCCCTCGAGGGTTTGGTTGAGGTTGTCCAGGGAATTGGCCTCCAGGTGTAGTTTGTGGGGCTTGGTTTTGTGCTACCTGTGAGATCTAGGTTTCAAGCATCTTGTTGTGAGTGATTATCTGATCAACCTTGGTTCCTAATTGCGTTATAAGTTCGTTTACATGAATGTTCTGGTTTAGGAATTCTTTATTTTGCTGAGTCTAGCCCGATATAAAGATCTCCATGATCTTCTCAAGGTTAGACTTCTGGGGCACAACTTGCATAGGTTGGTTTGGTTTTTGTGCTTGATAACCTTGCAGTCTCTGAGGTGCATGATTTTGGATAGGGTTCTGGTTTTTATAGGAGAAATTTGGATGATTCTTCCATCCAGGGTTGTAAGTGTTTGAAAATGGGTTACCTTGGGCGTAATTCACTTGGTCGATATTCAGTTCGTTCAAAAGGTTACACTCCGCTGATTCGTGTCCTTTAGATCCACAGAGTTCGCACTCTATGTGGACTACTGCTACGGTGTTAGTGTTTGTAGACATATGTTCGATCCTAAGGGCTAAAGCGTCCATTTTCGCCTGCATCATGTCTAGAGAGCTTACCTCAGGTATTCCACCTTGGGTCTCCTTTTTCTCTATTGATGCTCATTTAGTTCCCCATTGGTGATGGTTTTGGGCCATATCCTCAATCAGGTCACAAGCTTCTGGATAAGGTTTGTTCATCAGCGCGCCACCTGCGGCAGCGTCGATGCTCATCTTGGTGTTATAATGGAGTCCATTGTAGAAGGTATGAACGATCAACCATTGTTCTAGGCCATGGTATGGACAGACTCTTAATAGCTCTTTATATCTCTCCCAAGCTTCGAAAAGCGATTCTCCTTGGTTTTTAGCAAATCTAGTTATTTGGTTTCGAAGAACAACAGTCTTACTAGGGGGAAATATCTAGCAAGGAATACTCTCCTAAGGTCTTCCCAGGTAGTTATTGAATTAGCTGGAAGTGAATCTAGCCATGAACGTGCTCTATCCCTGAGGGAGAAAGGAAATAATCTTAAATGGATCGCATCGGGTGAAGCGCCGTTAGATTTAAAGGTGTCGGCTAGTTGGATAAAAACTTTTAAATGTTGATTCGGGTTCTCAGTAGCGAGACCCGCGTATTGGTTTTGTTGCACTAATTGCAACAAAGACGGTTTTAGTTCGAAATTGTTAGCAGGAATAAGGGGGTTTACTATACTCGAGCTAGGTTCCTCATCAGAGGGTTGGGAAAATTCCTTAAGAGGTCTCCTATCGTGATTCTCGGCCATAGCTTTCTTAATTCGGATGAGTAAGAGGTGTGTACGAGTATAACGTTCGGGTTCCGCTAAAGGATCTACTAAATTTACGGTACTACGTGTTCTTCGCATTTACCGGCTAATAATGCCTTAGTCTATACGGTGTAACAACAGGGTACGAAATTTGATGAAGTTGGTCCCCAGCAACGGCGCCAAAAACTTGATCGTGTTGATTCGCAAGTGCACGAATTACGTCAAAGTAATATAAAAGAATATCGATCCCACAAAGACCAATCGTCAATCTATCGATTACTATCGTTACGGTGTTTATCTAAGACGGTATAAAAGAGATATTGGGTTTGCAAAATAACGGTAAATAATAAATGCAGGTAAAGACAGGTTGAATGTAATCACGTCAGTTAAGTGATGTTTCGATTGTCTAAATAGAACTACTTATGAGGCAATATTTTCTACTCTTGAAAAGAATCCATTTAACAGGAACTGTCGCTTTCGCGTATTCAGAACCGAGTTTACCCTTAAATTAAGGCCTCTTATTGTCACTTATAAAAGGTGCGCAGAATGCTAAAGTAGTAAACTTATTTTTAAGAAATGAGACTCGTAAACTTAGTTGAAAAGTGATTTTGATTTGGAAAATTTACCCAAGGAGTTTCCTAATTTTAAATCTACCAACGCGTCCGAAAACAGTTTCAAAAATAGTTTTTCCTTAAGTGATAAAAATTCCTAGTTACTAAGTGTTGCACCCCAAAATTTGCCCTCTATTTTTAACTCTAACCAATTTTTTGTTTCACATTCATTTGCATCATCTTCATAGCATAACATTTTTTTCTGTCTTAATATTAGCCGGAATAATTTCTCGGAATTTACAAACAGACTGGTCAAATTAACTTTTTAACTGTGCCTAAAATTAGTCAACGAAAAAATGTCAAGTTTAAGTTTGCAAATGTCGGTAACTTTAATCTGCGGTTCACGTGGTTTAATTTGACATGCTAAAAATATTTTTACGACTATTTTTGGTCATATGTTGATCAGTCTGAGCAGTTTAAACGGTTATAATTTTTATTTCAAAATCCGACCAAACGCTGTATTTTTCCGAGTCATTTATTTCGCGCTGATTATTTTGACGTGTTCATTTTATTTTCTCGAGCATTTTGGTGCCCGACATTTTTTTTTGGGGTCTATTTATTTTTATATTGGGTCTAGAATAAATAAATAGGTTAATTAGTTTTTATTTTAATTTTAACTATTTTAATTATTTAACTTTATTCAGTTTTTAATTTAATATTGGGTTTCAAAATAAACTTAGGCCCATTATCATTAACCTAATTTGTTCCTATATATATTTACTAGCATGACTGATAGAGGGAGGCCAAAAGACAGAACAAAAAAGAGAAACTGAGAGTGGCTGATCTATACTATCGTACACACAGTTTGGTAATAGTTTATATATGATATATACTTTATCTATTTTGTTGATATATTTGTTACTGTATTTCAAATACATGTTCATATGTGTGACTGTGTTATGTATTCCAGATACATGCGGTTTGGTTAAATATATCAGGATATCGCCGTTTTGCTTTTTTATGCACATAAGTATAACATGTATAATAATTTGGTTCATTGTATTATGTATTTGATGTGTTTGTTTTTATATAAGTTTTACATGTCTCATAATATATAATATAATATAATAATAATTTTGTTGTTAATAAAAATGCATATGGATCATATAATATATAATTTATAATATGTAACTAGTGTGTTAAATATATATATATTTCTATTTTATGTTATAATTTGATTATGTTTTCGGATCGGATCGTGTCAATATGCCGTTTTCACATATACGTGTATGAGGCGTGGCATTTGTGTTATCCGATCCAGTTGCGATGATCGCAATTTTGCGCTAGCAACGCCGTTGTTTTTTTTTAATTCATATTTTTTTTATATATACATATATTTAGATCTGCACACTTTTTTTTTCATAACTAACTACCCTGACTTTTCCTAAACCCTGACAATTTCGCCACAAACTCTAAATTTCAAACCTAAAACTTTAACCGTGTTGTTTCCTCTAAACCATAAACCTTTTCTTAAACCTTAACAAACCTTATTATTATTTCCTATTCTCGCTCATATTTATGTTATTCATACACTGTAACTGCTTCGCCCTTGTAATATTTTAAGTTTTAACTTGTAATATTTTCAGTTTTACTTTTCGCCATCTTTATTATGTAACTGCACCAAAGCGTTGTAATAATTATGATTTTATTTTCAGCCATTTATTTTCTGCCATTTTATTTTTCTGCCATTTATTTTTCTGCCATTTAAATTCCTGCCATTGATCCTATATTAACTGCGTGGTTTAGTAATGTAGGGCGTGAAAACCTAGTAAATTAATTATTTAATATTTTTCTATAACCTTTATATTTTTTTGTAAATAAATAATAAATACTAACTATTTTAATAACTTTTTTTTATTACTTACTTATAATAATAAATCCTTATATATTTTGTAAATAAAATCTAATTGACCATTTTTCTAATTGAATAATAATAATAAACCTATTAATCTAATAATTTGATATTTTCTATAACCTTTATTTATTTTGTAAATAACAAACTTAATATTTTTCATATAACTCTTTTATTTTATAATTTGTACATTAATGTATTTTAAATTCTTTTATTATTACTAATTTATTTTAAACTCATATTTTTCTAATAACTTCTAAAAAAATCTAACTTGTTTAACTTAAAATAATTTCTTTTAAAATTCTAACCTTTTTATTATCACTTTATTATTATTGTTATTTTATTATTGCTTTATTACCATTGTTTATTTATTATTTTATTATTATTTGCTTTTATCTATTCTATTTTTGCTTCATTATTTTCCTTATTTTAATTTTGTTTTATTTATAATATTAGGAACAAATGTATAGGTTGTAAATTTATTCTTTCTCGCCTGATTATTATGTATCTGTCCCATAGCCATGTAATAGTTTAGGAATTTATTTTTCTTGCTTTTATTTTTTGTAAATATTTATTGCGTGGTTAGTAATTTAGGGAGTGCAAAAAAACTAACTGTAAATAATTGAACTTAGAAAATTAAATTCAAGACAAATATCTGAAAAATAACACTCACACACGTAAGTCGATCTTTGATCGCCATCTGTACTTCCTAGGGTATTCCTCTTGGTTGCCTTCTTTAAATGGTCAAGTCCCTCGAAAATAGGGGTGTCTTAAGCAGAGTCCCTTCAAACAGAAAAATCATCAAGTCCCTATAAACTTAAAAGATCAAGTCCCTACGAGGTTGCCTACGATATAATGATCTTGTCCCTTCGGTAAATATGATGATAGTCCCTATGAGTTGCTAAAGACACCCCTTATGTTGCCTTCATTGACCATACGATGACCCTACGCCCGTCCCTTAAACACATCCAAGGTAATGACTACCTATTCCTTAATAATAGGGACAGTCTTACCATTGAAAGAATATACGAGAACACGAAAGACTTAATCTAGGGTAGGTATCTCATAGTTACTTGCTCACACTTTTCAAAATTACTTTTACACCTCACAATTTCTAAACTAGGTTTTGTATACACCCATACGAGGGTCATTACAAAGTACTTAAAGAAATTTTTCTAATCACACACTACACTCTTGCAAACAAACAAAGTGAGCTAAGTAACTAAGAGCCCATGGATAACCATGGATATAAAGGGTGCTAATACCTTCCCTTTGTATAACCTACCCCCCGAACTCAAAATCTTTTTAAGGTCTTTCCTGTTCTTTTATGTCCTTTCCTTTTGGATAAAATAAAAGTCGGTGGCGACTCTTGCTATCCGCAACATTTAACTAAAGTCAGTTCTCCCACCGTGTTACAGAACTGGCGACTCTGCTGGGGACTTAATAAAAGAGGGGTACCCTTAGGAATTAGATCACTTTAAAATTGTTTGCCTTGTTTGCTTTATACTTATCTGTTGGGTGCTCTTATGTGTGAAAGACCCTAACCCGGATCTAGTGTACCTTAGGTAAATGGCAATAGATCAAGGAAACTGTACGGCGTATATCGATATGGTTGATCTGGTGGCCATAGTTAGTGTGACTTCTTGGTTGGTGCATATGTTCCTTAAGCAAGTTGAGGATAATATGAGGCTGCCATATGTTGTCAATACACTAACTGACTTTTAGAACCCTAGTCATCCCATCTTGGCCTTTAGAAAGTAGTGAGATAACCGGCTTTGGTGAAGACTGAAGTTGGTTGATACTCGATACTACACTCATTGAGATCCTAAACTTGGAGGGTTTTGGTTGGCAAGTAAGTTGCCTACTGAACAACCACCCTTGTGAAGGATCAATGATTTTGAGATCCCTTAGAACCTGGTTACTTTTGTAGGACAAGATGAATCAACTAAACTTCAGGGGAGGGTACTTACCTTTAAACCTCATGCAAGCCTTCAAACCTAGGGCTATTGTGTGACTTGTTTGTGTGTGCCACATGTTTGTGATTGAGCATAACATCATAGCATCATCATGCATCATAAGCATAGCATTTTCACTAACCATTTCAAGGACCAAAGGATTTATCTTTGTTCTTTGTTGCAGGTCATGGCTTCTGCTCGTAGGAATACTATCCGGATCAACTTTGTAGGAATACCTCCTAAGCTTAAGGAATTGGCCTCTCAAGTTTCTGAAAACTCCCAGTTCATCAAGAAGCACGGTCACCTACTGGATCTAGTCACTTCAGGGTTCAATGAAGACATGATGAGTGTCCTGTTTCAGTTCTTTGACCCTAAACATCATTGCTTCACATTTCCCGACTATCAGCTGGTTCCTACAATGGAAGAGTTCTCCAAGCTTCTGGGTATACCTATTCTTGATCAGAAACCCTTCACAGGCTTGGAAAAAGAGCCTAAACCTGAAGTCATTGCTGCAGCCTTACATTTAAAGAAATCAGACATTGTCCTAGAAACAAGGAGTGGAGTTAAGGGTATTCTTGCTAAGGTATTGATGGAGAAAGCTCAAGTATTCCTGAAGGCTATGAGTTATGATGCTTTTGAGGAGATCTTAGCCCTATTGATTTATGGCTTAGTACTGTTCCCCAATCCAGACCAGTTCATAGACGTGCACGCCATCAACATATTTCTGACTCGCAATCCAGTGCCTACATTACTTGGAGACATCTTACACTCTCTTCATACCCGTACTACGAAGGCACGAGGAACTCTGATGTGTTGCATACCTCTATTATCTAGGTGGTTTATTTCTCACCTTCCTCGATCAGTGATGAAGAATGAACAAGGGTTCAGGTGGTCCAAGAGGATTATGTCACTTTCTCATTCAGATATTCATTGGTGCTCTAGATCTATGGAGAATGTTACCATCATTGACCGTTGTGGGGAGTTCCCTAATGTGCCACTCCTTGGCATAAGAGGGGGCATTACCTACAACCCTTCTTTAGCTCTACGTCAGTTTGGTTACGCTCGGACTGATGGTCCTCATGACATGCTTATTCAGGGTATTGTGTTCGACTACGACAACGATCTTCAAGGTTACCGTCAAAGGTTCATACGAGCATGGGGTAAAATGAACAAGGTTGACAGCAAGACTCTGGAACCCAAGTACACTATTCCTATGGAACCATATCTCAGATGGGTACGATCTCGTGCTCAGACTCTTATGATGCCATATCCTGCTATCCTGCCAGTTACCATGGAGCCTGTTTGTCATACGGTGAACTGACTTTATGTGTTTTGCTTCGGAAAGCAAATGTCGCGGTTAGCAAGAGTCGCCACCGACTTTTCTTTTATCCAATAAGGAAAGGTGGAAAAGAACAGGAAAGACCTTAATTAGATTTTGGGTTCGGGAGGTACATTATACAAAGGGAAGGTGTTAGCACCCTTTGTATCCATGGTTATCCATGGGCTCTTAATTGCTTGATCACTTATGTTTGTTTGGAAAAAGTGGTTGTGAATTGTTTAGAAAATGTTTTGAAAAGAGAATTTAACTTTGTAATGATTCTTGTATGAATGTATACAAAGTGGTTATCTCGTTTAGTTTTGAAAGTTGTTTAGAAAAATATAACTCGGTAATGATTCTAGTATGAATGTATACCAAGTGGTGATTTTCTAAAAGATGTTTTGAAAGGTGTGGGGTGTGAAAAATATTTTTAGGTTGTGAGCCAGCAATTAAGGGTTATACCTACCCAAGGTCTTTATGGGCATTTCCTATCCTTATGAGGGTAAAACTGTCCTTACTATTAAGAAGTAAGTAGTTTTATCCTTTGGATGTTAAAGGGTCATCGTAGGGTCATCGATTGGTCATTGAAGGCAACATTTGTAAGGATACCTTAGAATTCGAAGGGACGATCATCATTTAGCCGTAGGCTACACCGAAGGGTCATCGAGGGACAAAATCATATACTCGAAGGCAACATCCGAGGGACTATGATTTTATTTATAGGGGCATGATGATTTAACCGAAGGGTCTTTGCTAGGTGTATCCCTACATCCGTGGGACATGACCATAATACCGTAATACCGTAAGGCAACAAAGACAGGTCCAAGATCACATATTCAAAGGCAAAGTTTTACAATTAATTAGATAGCCGTAATCAATTAGGTAATTAGAGTGAATTTCCACATTAAAATCGATTAAACAATTAGGATGAATCTCCACATTAAAATCAACTAAATAATTAGGAGGAATCTCCACAAGGGTATCCCACAAATAAAGTGGAATACCTAGCAAGCTACTTGTTCCTGGGAATATGTGAACCCTTACAACATTCAGCACACAGGTCAGAATACCAAACGGGGGTGCAATCGAGGATTACACCGCAAAGGAAAACATAGCAGTAGGAATGTCAGGCAAAATAACGCATGATTAACATAGAACAGATCAAATAAGCACAGAACAGAACACCCAAAATATTAGCGACTGTCACGTTCGCCTCTGCCTCGCCTAGCGAAGGCCTAGCGAATACTCGCTACAGGCTCGCTTAGCGATGTGCTAGCGAGCGGCTGCAGGTTTTGAATTTCAGAACAGTATGACCTCAGCCTGCTGCACGCCTTATGGCATCCAATACACAAATTACATGGTTCAGCATTCACAATATTCAGGCACATTTAAATTCCCATGCAAAACCTCAAATATGTTTGTGAATTCAATTATAATATCATATGCAAATTAAGAACATAAAGCGGTAATGGTAATACAAACCTGTTTGCAATCGAATTGCAACCTTGAATTGGTAAGTTGGATTGAGTTGGGCGGCGGTAACCTCGATGCGGATGAGTTTCCTTCAGGGTTTCCTTTAGGGTTGCTCTGAATTCTCTGGGTTAGCCTCCAGGGTTTGTTGTGCCTTCTTTCTATCTCCGGTTTTCCTTCCGTTTTCGTCCTCCCTCTTCCTGAATGAAGCTCTGCTATTTATAATACTCTTTTTATGACCTAATGGGCTCAGAATGAAGCCCTGAATTTTCTGATATCCGCAAGCTTCGCTAGGCGAGCGGTATAGCAAGGGGTTCGCTAGGCGAAGGATTTGCTCGCCTAGCGAGCAAGCCAGTTTGGGCCATTTTCTGGATTTGGGCCATCTGTGTGCTGGGCCTTTGTTCTTTTGAGATTAATGCCTTGAAAAATAAGTTGGGTGCCTTAAAAAATGCCTTGTAATGTTAACGAGCAAATTTTGGGGTATGACAGCTGCCCCTGTTCAATATTCTTGAACCGAGAGAGTTAGAATGGTATGTACGCCATTCGTGGTCTGGAGGTGGAAGATTATTGAACATTAGAATGCCCCAAAAATTTGCACTTGTTAATCAGAAGTTATTCCTGATGGAGATGGGCTTAAAGATGCCATCCAGGAAGTTTGATGATGAAGGACCAGAACGGGTCATACACTGTTGGGGATAAAGGATCAGAATGGACCATATGCTAAATCGTATCTGAATAGCAAAGTGAGTTACCCCTTAGGCGGGTGACTTCATCGGGGATGACAGATCAGAATGGATCGTACGCTAGATCGTCTCTGAGTTGCAGAATGAACCGTGCGTTAGGCGGTATCTGACGAAGGTAGAATCAGAATGGATCATACGCTAGATCGTATCTGAGTTGAAGATCCAAATGGGTCGTATGTTAGACCGTATTGGAGTTGCAGAATGAGTCGTACGTTAGGCTGTATCTGAAAAGGGGTCAGAGTGGATCGTACGTTAGATCGCATCTGAGTTGAAGATCCAAATGGGTCGTACGTTAGACCGTATTGGAGTTGCAGAATGAGCCGTACGTTAGGCTGTATCTGAAGAAGGTAGAATCAGAATGGATCATACGCTAGATCGTATCTGAGTTGAAGATCCAAATGGGTCGTACGTTAGACCGCATTGGAGTTGCAGAATGAGCCGTACGTTAGGCTGTATCTGAAAAGGGGTAAGAGTGGATCGTACGTTAGATCGCATCTGAGTTGAAGATCCAAATGGGTCGTACGTTAGACCGTATTGGAGTTGCAGAATGAGCCGTACGTTAGGCTGTATCTGAAGAAGGTAGAATCAGAATGGATCATACGCTAGATCGTATCTGAGTTGAAGATCCAAATGGGTCGTACGTTAGACCGCATTGGAGTTGCAGAATGAGCCGTACGTTAGGCTGTATCTGAAAAGGGGTCAGAGTGGATCGTACGTTAGATCGTATCTGAGTTGCAGAATGAGCCGTATGCTAGGCTGTATCTGAAGAAGAAAGTAGTCGTACGCTAGACTACACCCCGGAATGTACCGTATGCTAGGCAGTATCTGAGGATTTGAAGATCCAAATGGGTCGTACGCTAGACCGTATTGGAGTAGTTGAAGGAGTCATATGTTGAGCTAAACCAGAATGAACCGTACGCTAGGCTATATCTGATAGTATTTGTATACGTTGTATTTGCAATGAATATCTGGGGTGGGCTTAAAGATGCCACTATTGGGAGGATATCAGAGTGCTTGTCAGAATGGATGTTCATATGAATTATATCTGAGAGATGTAGTTGAATCTTGAATGTAATTGATAAAGATGTTCGTCTGAATGGACCTTTGTTTTGACTGTATCAGGAGGATAATTAACCTGAAAAATAAAGTTAGCTTCATGCGATGTCATGATGCATGAGATGTTTTATGCTTATGAAAATAAATGCGAACAATGTATGCATGCGTATGCTGTGAAATGATGTAATGAATGAATTATGCGTCTGAAAAGTTTTTCCTGGCGACTCCCTGGGGAAAATAAATCCCCATCTTCTGGTTGGAGATACTTGTATTGATGACCCTTTCTCAGCTAGGGATACTTGATTTCTGTCTGATGGTGGAAACACTCAACAGAGCCCGGCTGGGGATGGAAGAGGTGACCAGTATGTCTGGTGATGCCAACTGTTTTTGTTGGGGAATGGAATTAGCAACCGGATTCATTGGAACGCATGGTTAGACCTTCTCCTCGATCCTGAAGTCTTTTGTAATTGCTATTTCCGTTTTGTGCATGTATTTTTGATAAACATCGATCATATTCAAATGCACATATTAATTCAAATTAAATCAATGGACGTTTACGCAAACAAAACAGAACAAGTAAAACAAAAGCATCTTTTGGAAAATAAAATTGTATTGATTTTGAAAGAGGGCCTATAAACAGGCAATTTGTGTACAAAGAGACAGAAATCCTAGTAAGAGGAAATTGTCGGGAACATAAAGAAAAAGCTATGAAGGAAAAGTCCTATCGATTCTAATTCTGCTACTGTCATTATGTCTTCAAGCATCTCATCTCCTGCTGTCGGATAGAAGTGATTGGCTTGTTCAGTCCCTTTGACTTGGGTGAAGCTGACTGAGAACGGGACATAGTCATACGCTTTTAATCCCTAATTTTTGCCTGGACCACCTTTTCAGGTTTTCAGTCCACCAGGATACCCTTTTTTGCCCAAGCCGCCTTTTCAGGTTTTCGACTCGTCGGGTGTACATTTTTATATGTTTATCCCTAATTTTTTCCCGAACCCTTTTGGTTCGCCGCGATGCCCTTACTTTTGCCTAGGTACGTCGACCTAGCGGGTCTCTTTTATGCGTAATATTTTTTGACTATGTCTGTGTTCACGGGATGCGGGAAGTCTTCGCCGTCCATCGTAGCAAGTATCATGGCTCCACCAGAGAATACCTTATTAACTACAAATGGCCCTTCATATGTGGGAGTCCATTTGCCCCTGGGATCACCTTGTGGTAGAATGATACGCTTTATCACCAATTCGCCGATTTGATACACCCGTCTCTTGACCTTTTTGTTGAATGCCTGAGTCATGCGCTTCTGATATATCTGCTGTCGCATCCTGCGAAAAATCAACCGGCGAGACTCAAAAATAAAACACACACAGAGCCGCCACTGCGCGTTATTTATCCCAAGATAGGGAAAGGAAACGCTCAGAAAAACCTGGAAAGGAAATGGTCTTGCGACCAAAGAGAAAGGGTAAGGGAGTCGGTTACGCGAGGGGAAGGTATTAGCACCCCTCACGTCCGTCGTACTCGACGGGATCCACGTTCTAAGAAAAGAAAAGGTTGCTAAACATCACACACACACACAAGGGAACGCAGGTGGGGTTAAGAGAAACGGGCTCGATAAGGTATCGCACCTTATGCCTACATATCTTGTCTGGAACAAGAATCAGAGCCTCTGTAGTTCGGCTTACGCACGCCAAACAACACAAAACATACAAACACACAAGGGTGGCAAACATGGAGCCCGACAACCACCGGATGGAATTACGTCGGCATCCGAACCAAAACACACTCAAAAGGGCAAACATGGAGCCCGACAGCCAATCCTGGGCTTACGTCGGCATCCGAACCAAAACACACAGTCAGATAACAAGTAAACACACGCAAAAAAGGAAAAGGTTGCCCGGAGTGGTCTCGCACGACCACCTGCCTACATACCTCGTCTGGAACGAGGATCAGGGCGATGTAGTTCCCCTGAAAGGGACTGAATTGCTAACCAGAAACCGGGGAAAGACACACTACTAGGGAGCTGGACTCGAGCCTAGTGTTGTCATGCATCGTTTACCCTAAGTTCGGTTTTCTATCCTACTTGCATAAGCAAACTATTCCTATCCAGGAAAGAAGCCAGCACACAAGCATACAGCATAATTCAAGTATACATCAAATGAGAACAAGCATCTCAAACAGATATCCGCACAGCACGCACTATAACCAAACAAGTGGCTCACACAATAGGTTTGACTGCCGAAGCGAGTCGTCTGTACGGGCTGGGTTTGCTCTTAACCTTGCCATTACGAGGCTAAGGTGAAGCAGATGAGAGGTGAAGTGAGGATCAGACCTCACAGCTCTTATCCCTAACCAGGGAGAGCTTCTGACAAATGAGCATGGGTCCAGAATAGGGGAACCCTTCTATACTCGATGACTCCGACTCGATTGTGCGACAGCACAGATCTTGGGCTTGTGTTCTCAATGCTACAACCATGTAATGGGAGCAATGAGAAGACTCACAGAATAGTGGGGGGTAGATTGCATACCCCTACCTTCCACCAATTGCCTTATTTAAAGGACTTTCACCTGCTTGGCACGAAAAATAAACAACCACAATCATTGCCTCTTAAGGAGGACTTCAGACATTTATTTGCCCGGTCAAATAACAGACCGGGTCTCCAGACTACATGAAGTTAGGAAGTTATACCTCAATGCAAGTTGCTTAAGCAAAGCAAAGCAAAAGTTCACAAGGAACTGAGCAACTAAAAGTACCTGGAAACAGTCAAACACAGTTAGTACTCAGACAGACAAAACTAAACAGCAAGTATCAACCAATTAATCTATACAGATCAATGCACAACAAAGCAAGCTCAAAGCTCAATCCCAAACTTCACAACCTACAAAACAATGTTATGTTAGTGTACAAACATCAAACAACATCAATTGCATTTAACTTGATTCATTCTCCATGTGCATTATGCTTTTGATCCTGAAAAATCAAGCAAATATTAGCAACTAGACCACTAGGCCAAGCCTAGGGTCCAAAGGCAAGAAAAATTCCTAAACAGCAAGGTATCTCTAACCAAACTCAAGCTAAAGTCAAACAAGAGCAAACACCATTAGTCTCATGTTCATATCATTCATCATGTTCATGTTATGCACAAAACAAGGCAAATTAGTTCAAATGAAGCACCAAACATGCAAACAGAACTATTGCATTCAAATCCATACCAAAACAATTCTAAAAATTCTCAAATAATTTACACCTAAACAGGGGATATTCAAGGTCTAGCATGTCAAATTTTAGCCAAATTGGACCAAGGGAACCATGTCAATGAAAATCAACAAAAACAGACACAATTATATGCTCCAAATCACAACACCAACACATGAACTCACTTCAAAAATTCATAACTCAATGAAAACAAAAAATAAATGGATGAGACCAAAACAGGGATGTTCCATCATGTGTCTATTTCAAGCATATCAAATTTCATGATCATTCAATACCATATGAGCATTTCACATTGATTCTACCAACCTATGTCACATGAACTTGCAAATTCAACCACCAGAGATGAAAAATAGCAATCAATTTGAAAATGCCACATAAAATTCCACAAAAATTCACATAGCATCTTAACATGCTAATCAATCATCATGCAAAATTTCACATTAATCCAACAAGTATAGGTCACTAAAACAAATCCAGCAAGTTGACATAATGAGGTGTGACACAAATTGTCACACCTAAGTTCCAAAATTTGCTGCTCAATGACCAGGTATCAAAAATTCATGAAATTTACATGTAAATCTCCATCAGCCAGTCCACAATCATCACAAAAATTTTCAAGCATTTATTTTAGAATATGAGGATTTCATGAACAAAATGGCACAATGTATCAAAATATGAACACATGTGAAATAAGCCTAGGTCAAATCATATTTTTGCCATGCACAACTTTGACCAATAGGTCAAACAAATTCTAGAGTCAACAACAAAGTCAAAGGAAAAACTCTCATATTTTTCTGAATTTTCTATAATTTTCTATGAATTTTTAAAGGTGTTATGAATTTTAAGAAATTTTTTAGAATTAATATAATTAAGAGAATTTTCAGTAATGGCACTATGGTAATTCTTGTAACAGTGGCGCGGGAAACATCATTTTTCAAACAGAAATGCGCTCACACGGATCAAACAGTAAACATAATTCAACAATTCATCTTCTTCTTCGAGCGACATTACCGTGTTCATCAACGGCAGCTTCGACTTTGCTTATTTCATCACCAAAATTAACAAACTAATAACCGTTGGAAAGGTCTGAATGTGAGGATCTCAAATACGTAATCAATTTCACCTAATTCTTAACACAACTTACGGATCGATCGAATAAAGTTTCACATTCAAAACTAAAAATCATGATATCTCGTTCTACAATCAACCAAATCGAAAACTACGAATTGCAGCACGCTCAGCAATGAATGAACTACAAAAACCACATCTCAATTCAAGAAATAATGAGACTCGGATTCGCACCTTATTTCGATGACAGCAAGTAATCCGCGAGCTTCGAGCTTCAAATCATGAAAACAGATGTAGAACACGCTTCAGGAAGATGAATTCTAAGCTCAAGTTCAACTGCTTTCACTCCTAGTGCAAGAATTTTTGATTTGCCATATGCGATGTAATGTTGGACAGTTGCAATTGGTGGAGCAATTGATGATGAGAACCACAAACAGATGTAGAGGAAGATGATGCAAGATTAACACAAAAGGAAATTCGAAAATTGATCAACAATTGAAGGAGTTTGATGAATTTGAAGATTTTGGTGTTCTTGAGATTTTGAGAGAATGTGATGAGTTTTTGATCCAACTTTGGTAAATGTGAAATTCTGTTATGCTTAGCATGTGATTAAGAATATATATGATACACTAATCCATGCTTAATCATGTAATTAACCAAAAATGCAAATGTTAAGTGAAATGGTTAACTTTCAAAGTGAGGGCAAAAGTGGAATTTCATAGGACAACTCAATGCCACCTATTTGACAGCTCACACACCTTCCAAATGCCATGTGTGAGCTGTTGCAATTTGTCTCATGCTCATTGGATAAGCCATTCTCAATTTCACTATGTATTTGCATTTTGTCCATTTTTGCCATTCCATTTTTCAAGCCAAATCCCAAACCATGAAGCCTAGCCATGAAGTGATGATTCCAACAAATTTTAAATGCCATTCATGAGGTGTAGCAAAAATTCCCACTCAAAAATTCCAATTATTTTGAAAGTTGGACAATTTTGCCCTTGGTCCACTTTAACTGTCCAGTTGAAAAGTGACTTTTTGCCTTGACCACTTTTGGAAAAATCCAATTATGCACCATGAAAGTACATGTCAAATGGAGTTTGTGCATATAAAGAACTTGCAATTTGGACAAACCATGTGGAAATTATGGCCTCCTGATTATGGGTCATTTTTGAATTTCACTGAGCCATAATTTTCCAACCATACATTGGAATTTCAAGTTCTTGGACTTTTTGGAAAGGTGAGAACAAGATCTACAACTTTCATGTTGAACAAATTTGCATTTGAAGCTTCCTTGGACACGTGGCTTTGAGGTCAAAAACTTTCCATTTTTGGAAACTTCAATTACAAGTCACTTTCTATTTTTGGCAGTTTTTGTCCTGACTTGATTTTCTTCATTTTTAAGCTTTGAGATGTCAAATAACACTTGTTCCAACATGAATGAAGTGTATCCAACTCATTTCCACCTCCAAATTCATCAGATCATGTACAGTTGACCACAGTTGACTTTTCAACTGATAGATGAATCTGGCAATGCATAGATCAAATTGAACCCCAATCTTCAACTGAAATAGCTCAAGGGTGATACCCTAGCCTCAATTAGCTCAATATAACCATATAATGAACCCCATAACCATCATAGACCCCATCTCCTGATTATGCCCTGATTGGCCCAATGCAACTGATTAGGGTTGACCAGTGGTCAAAACCCTAATCTCAAGGAATCTTCTTCAATCTCCTGATGACATCCAACCATGATGATGATGATGTATCATTGCAATCAAGATGAAGACCATCATCCATTAAGAATCACAAAACCCTAATTCACAGCCCAATCCTAAGATGGCCAATGATCAGTCAGTAAACCATAGGCTTGCACTTTGACTTCTCCATCTTCTGATCGAGACTTGAGAGGATAGTTTGCACAATGTAACCACATGATATGCAATATGCAATGCCTTAATGACCTAAAATGATATGTACAATGTTAATGCTAGTCCCAAGAGAGGAGGGCAAATTTTGAGGTGTTACAGCTGCCCCTATTCAATCCACTTTGAACCTGTCGATACGGAATAGCCTCGGCTTTCGGATGATCAGGGTGAAGAGTGATTGAATACCAAGAACAGACGAACAATTTGCACTCCGATGGGATAATAATTAACAACGCCTGTCAGAATCGGCGAAGAAACAATCTCGAAACTAAAAATATCCGTCTGGTACGGAGAAAGTCGGCTTGAATACCGAAACAACAACGTCGACCTGGATACCAAAATAAATGGTAACGCAGGGATAACCATGGCCTGAACACCACTCATCCGCTCGGGATTATTATTCCTTTCTTTTTATGCTTTTCTTGAACCCCGAAATTTTTCTTTCGCGCAAATGATCCCAGATCACCGCATTTGAACCCCGAAATCTTCTTTCCTTGTGATAACTCCGCTGGCAATCGTCGGAAATAACACCAATCACCACTCTGATGGCGACATATCAGAGGGTACACCTTCAACCAGACACTGACAGATGACCGGGAAGAAACTCGATGTTTACAGGCATCGGACGATGATGTTTTACAGGACACCAAAGAAAACTCGACCAAACATTAAACAATGACTGGGAGACAACTCGATGTTTACAGGCATCGGACAATGATGTTTACAGGCATCAAACAATGATGTTTACAGGCATCAAACAATGATGTTTACAGGCATCAAACAATGATGTGGACAGGCATCAAATAAGGATGTTTACAGGCATCAAACAATGATGTTTACAGGCATCAAAGAAAACTCGACCAAACATTAAACAATGACTGGGAGAAAACTCGATGTTTACAGGCATCGGACAATGATGTTTACAGGCATCAGACAATGATGTGGACAGGCATCAAACAATGATGTTTACAGGCATCAAAGAAAACTCGACCAAACATTAAACAATGACTGGGAGAAAACTCGATGTTTACAGGCATCGGACAATGATGTTTACAGGCATCAGACAATGATGTGGACAGGCATCAAACAATGATGTGGACAGGCATCAGACAAGGATGTTTACAGGCATCAAACAATGATCGACCAGACATTAAACAATGACTGGGAGAAAACTCGACGTTTACTGAACATCGAATGATGATGTTTTACAGGACACCAATCAAGCTCGACCAGACACTTACTGATGACTGGGAAATACTGTGGTTCCAAACCCACAATGCTGAACTCCTCGGAGTATCGTCTTCACTGTCCGGCAAAACCAAATCCCAAGCGGTAACCACGACTTGAATCGCGCTGATCGCGTAACGTCCTTTGATGTTATTTCCATCTCTGTCCGACGGAAACATTTCCTCCAATATCGCACTACTGGGGAACATTGCTGATCTGACGTCATGATGCTAAACTCCACAGAGTAACGTCTTCACCATCTGATGAAACCAAACCTTCAAGCGGTAACCACGGCTTAAATCGCGCTGATCGCGTAACCTTTCCATCTCTGCCCGACGGAAAAAGCACCCTCCAGTATCGCACTACTGGGGAATCTCTGATCGAATCCTGAGGCTAAAACTCCTCTGAATAACACCTTTGTTGTCTGGCAAAAACCACTCCTCAAACGGTAACCACAGCTTGAGACTAGTTCATGCGTGCAATATGATGCATGATTGATTTTTCTGCGTAATGCTCCATAATTATGAAAATGCTACGCGATTTATCATTATTTTTTTATGCAATATGCTATGCTTACGCTACATGATGAATGTATAAAAAATGTCCCCCTCAAGGGATTCTGCTGAGGAGCACGAGACACTCTGCTGAGGAACTCGACATTGCTCCAACTCCACCCTGCTGGGGAATAATACTGCTGCTGGGAATAAGGTAACCCTTACTGGGGAAGAACCTCCTTCGCACCCAATCCACTTGAGAAACTGCCGGGGATAAGCACCACCAACACTCTGTGGGGATATAACAATCTTTGACTTGCTAGGGATATAAATCCCAACTCTGCTTCGGGAACCCTCACAGATACCTGCCGACTTCACTGGGGAAATGCTCACAGATACTCCGCTGGGGAAACAACAGCCTCCAGGCTTGTCAACTGGGGAAGCATCAATCTATCACCTGCTGGGGACAACCATCCTGACCATGCTAGGGAAACGAATGCTACTCCGCTGGGGACAACCCATGCCATCCATAGGTAGGATACACTCAGCTGGGGATGCAGATATCGGCCTGCTACGGAAACTTGTCCAATCCACTGGTAGGATGAACACTGCTGGAGATATATTTCATTGAAACCCGCTCCACTCGGGGAACTGCTGGAGATATATTTCTTTGAACCCGCTCCACTCGGGGATAGCAACCTTCGGGCCTGGCTGCTGAGGAAACACCGTTGTAAACCTACCGGGGATAACCATCCTGACTCGGCTGGGGAAGTCCACAAACCTTGGATCTGCTGGTGAGTTGGTCCTCTAACTCTGCTTGGAGACATAGCTGGAAAAATGAGAAAAGTTGGTATAGAACACCCGTCGACTCGTCGAACCATGGTATCCACCTCCCAATCTCGCATCAGCTTTCCATTTTTGAGAATTCCCAGACTCGTCTGGACCTTTTCTGCTCCATCATCTTATATTCCAAGTCGCTCCGCGCTCGACGAGAAAGCGTACTCCCGGGAGTTACACATACTTTTCAATCTTTCGATTTTGAAGAGTCTTCTTGGTTAATTCCAAAAGTCGTCGGACATCTCGACGTCTCTCCGTCCTTTCTTCATGCACTCGTCCCTGATCGGACCCTGCGGGGAATTACATACTCTCAAGTCTTCCAACTTTGAAGAGTCTTCTTGATTATCATCAAGGATCATCGTATGTCTCAACGTCTCTTCCGTCATCCCTTCATATTCATTTGTTCCTGAGCGAACTCTCTGGGGATTTGCTACAAAACTTCCACATCACCACCTGCAAGTGAATGAAAATACCTAACAGTTCCTGCAAAACAGATCGTTAGATAAAACCGTGCCCCAGGCGTGTCAAGATTTCAACACTTGGGTCACTCATCCTTCCAAATAAGATTTCAAGTTTTCAATCTTATAAACATGCATTGGAAGGAACCTGTATGTCTTAAAATGCAAGATTCTTTATCAAAAATATCTGGATGTTTTTGCAATCAAAGCAGTAATGAAAAACAAAAACAAAATTATTTGACTGAATTTGCATTTTATTGATTTGAAAAGTGTGGCTCAAATGAGCAATACAAAGGAAGCAATTCCTGAAAAGAGGTAATTGCGCACAAGAGGAAAAATATATCCTAGTGGCAATGTGAAACCCGTGATCTCATCGAGTTCCAACTCGGTTACACCCCATATATCCTCAGACTCTCCATGCGTTCTGCCTTCTGAACAAGACAATTCTAACTGCTCCCTACCGGGTATTATCCATGATGCCTTAACCAAAGCGAAAACGATCATGCGAGACGCAGTTGTTCGTTTCAATCCCTCTTTTGCCTGGACCGCCCTCTCGGGTTTTCAGTCCACCGGGATACCCATTTTTGCCCAAGTCGCCTTTTCAGGTTTTCGACTTGCCGGGTGTACATTTTTCATTTTATCCCTAATTTTTGCCCGAACCTTTCTTCTGTTTTTGGTTCGCCGGGATGCCCATTTTTGCCTGGACTATTTTATTCTTTTCGTCCAGCGGGTCTATTTATACGAAGTATTTTTTAACTGCGTCCGCATTCACAGGGGATGGAAAATCTTCGCCATCCATGGTCGTTAACAACAAGGCTCCACCAGAGAAAACCTTCTTGACACGAACGGACCTTCATAATTCGGTGTCCATTTGCCCCTTCGATCGTTTTGAGGAGGAAGGATCCTTTTCAGCACCATATCACCCACGTGATATACCCGAGGTCGCACGCTTCATCCTTTGCTAGTACAACTGCCCATGACAGATGGCTGCTAGCCTCTTTTCCTCTATCAGGCTCAACTCTTCGTACCGGGTCCTTACCCATTCAGCCTCTTGCAACTTCACGTCCATCAGGACTCTCAAAGAGGGAATCTGAACCTCAACGGGTAACACAGCCTCCATCCCATATACCAATGAGAAAGGAGTTGCCCCAGTAGATGTGCGTACCGACGTGCGATACCCATGTAATGCAAATGGCAACATCTCATGCCAGTCTTTATAGGTTACCACCATTTTCTACACAATCACACCGCCGGTGCATTCAAACGTTATCCGGGCAACAAAAGCTCATTCACCTTAACCTCCCCATCAGACATCAAAATCCGTTCGGATTCAGGGTCAGGCCCCTCCTCCGGGATCGGTCACTCTCAATCTTTCGATTTGAGTACCTCGAGATGTCCTCATCAGGGAACTCAAACTTCATCGGTTGATAATCCTCCACGGGTTGTTGGGCGATGTAATCAGACAATACACCCCTTGATTGCTTTCTGAGAGTGTCACAAATCAGCCAATATTCTTTCGCCCTTTCACAACCCGTCCGGTTAATGTTGGATTCTCAAACCCATACTCGATCGGATCCATCTCGGAAATCCACAAAGTGGCATGAATCAACATATACTGTCTCAGTCGGCGAGCAGCCTATGCCAAAGTACATCAAGTTTTCTCGAACAGTGAATGTATTGTTTCACAGTCGGTAAACTTTTTGCTAAAGTAAATTGCATGCTCTTTTCGACAAGACTCGTCATGCTGACCCAATTCACCTCGTAGACCCCTCGAAGACCGTCAAGTACAGATTAACAGTCTCTCTCCACAGGAGGTATCAGAATCAGAGGTTCCCTGCAACTTATTCTTTTATTTTTTCCAATGCCCCTTGGCAATCATTATTTCACCTGACCGTTTGATTTTTTCCTTTTTTCTCTTGAATGGGTTCCCACGTGGCTGTTAAATGAGATGTGAACCATGACAGGTAGTTCACTCTCTCTAAGGAACCACGAATCTCTTTCTTTACTTTTTCTCGGTTCAGGCATTTTTTTTTTTTAGCAGGATGAACCTCGATTCCTCCCTTATAATGAACCCCCAGCAGCTTACCGGCTCGCACTCTGATAGTGCACTTACTCGAATTCAACCTCAGTTTGAATTATCTCAACCAGTCAACCGACTTACCCCGGTCAGCCAGATGCCCCACTTCCGTATGGGACTTTGCTATCATGTCACAGCATAGCATTCAATTTCCTGATGAATCATATCATGAAACAAAGTCATCATGGCTCTCTGATAAGTAGCACTGGCGTTCTGCTTCTCTAGAGGACAGTCCCCTTTCCATGGTAGCTTGTGCACAACGACACCGGTATCCGACCCTGGCATATCCTGACATGACCAGGCGAAGGTATCCACCTGCTCTTTCAACAGGGCTACCATTCTGCTCTCGACTCGCCTCTGAAGCGGCCTCATTTTCCTATTTCCTTCCTGACCTCGGCGGTGCTTGGAACAACAATCTCAACCCGCTCCTCGTGCGGCTGAATCACCTTCTCCTCTTGTTTTGACAACCTGGCTAATTCCAGCAGATCACAATCTTCTTCGCCTTCTTCTTCGGCATGATAGATCGGTTTGTCGAAGTCATATGAGGTGTAACCAAATCGTTATCAACGAGATCCGGAGAATTATTTTTGAAGTTGGGACGAGACAAATCACAAAAAGGAAAAATGAAAATAAACATTGCCATTTTTATTTGTTTTTAAACTGCAAAAATAAATGAAAAACAGGGAACACCACTTTTTGACTGAAAAACATCCATTTATTAATGATGCAGAAATGCAAATTTAAACATGAGGTGGCCCTTACAATGGACCATTACGTGTCGGGCAACACGTAAGGCTTTCATGCATATAAACTGAAAACAAGAAATTATTACTCTTCAGGATGAGTGTCAGTGCTGATCTTTTTAAGCCTTCCAGCTTCCTGGTACGCACGGCTTTATCCATGATTCAAGTTCACAGTCGCTGTCAGTTTCTTTACCCACTGTATAAGCGTGATCTGAATTTTCAGCAATTGCACCCACCATCGCCTGACCATGTGCCGGCATGGGATTGGCATTAACGTTGGGAGATGGAGCAAAATTGATAGCCTTGGAGTCTACCAGATCCTGTACAACATTCTTGAATGCTCTACAGCCCTCAATGTTATGCCCCGGTGTTCCAGAATGGAATTCACACTGGGCGTTCTCATCATAGTTAGGAGGCCTCTAATCTGTTCTCATCGGAACCATCGCCCTCGGCTGAACCAACCCAAGATCCATCAGCTTCTTGAACAAAACAGCATATGTCACAGGCGGCTTGTCAAAATGGCGATCGACCCCTTTTCCCTTCACCTGATACCCAGCTTTCTGTTGAGGTGGCTAACGTTGCTGTCGTACTGACTGATTACCAGCAGGGATGGTTACCGCAGTAGTGTGCTGGTAGTAACGATCCCCACCGTGTCCCCTTCGGGCATACACAACATTCGATTCACCCTCATTCTTGCGCTGACCATTCCCGAATGGCTTCTTTGATCCTGATGATGAAGCATTACCACCCTGGATCTTCCCCATTTTCAGCCAACTTTCAATTCTCTCTCCGGCCACCACAATGTCTGCAAAGTTAGTCACCGGGCATCCAACCATCCTTTCAGCAAAAACCCCTTGCAGGGTCCCCAGCAGAGTCGCCAGCTGTCGCATCCTGCGAAAAATCAACCGGCGAGACTCAAAAATAAAACACACACAGAGCCGCCACTGCGCGTTATTTATCCCAAGATAGGGAAAGGAAACGCTCAGAAAAACCTGGAAAGGAAATGGTCTTGCGACCAAAGAGAAAGGGTAAGGGAGTCGGTTACGCGAGGGGAAGGTATTAGCACCCCTCACGTCCGTCGTACTCGACGGGATCCACGTTCTAAGAAAAGAAAAGGTTGCTAAACATCACACACACACACAAGGGAACGCAGGTGGGGTTAAGAGAAACGGGCTCGATAAGGTATCGCACCTTATGCCTACATATCTTGTCTGGAACAAGAATCAGAGCCTCTGTAGTTCGGCTTACGCACGCCAAACAACACAAAACATACAAACACACAAGGGTGGCAAACATGGAGCCCGACAACCACCGGATGGAATTACGTCGGCATCCGAACCAAAACACACTCAAAAGGGCAAACATGGAGCCCGACAGCCAATCCTGGGCTTACGTCGGCATCCGAACCAAAACACACAGTCAGATAACAAGTAAACACACGCAAAAAAGGAAAAGGTTGCCCGGAGTGGTCTCGCACGACCACCTGCCTACATACCTCGTCTGGAACGAGGATCAGGGCGATGTAGTTCCCCTGAAAGGGACTGAATTGCTAACCAGAAACCGGGGAAAGACACACTACTAGGGAGCTGGACTCGAGCCTAGTGTTGTCATGCATCATTTACCCTAAGTTCGGTTTTCTATCCTACTTGCATAAGCAAACTACTCCTATCCAGGAAAGAAGCAAGCACACAAGCATACAGAATACGAGCATACATCAAATGAGAACAAGCATCTCAAACAAGCATGTCAATCAAATATCCACATAGCACGCACTATAGCCAAACAAGTGGCTCACACAATAGGTTTGACTGCCGAAGCGAGTCGTCTGTACGGGCTGGGTTTGCTCTTAACCTTGCCATTACGAGGCTAAGGTGAAGCAGATGAGAGGTGAAGTGAGGATCAGACCTCACAGCTCTTATCCCTAACCAGGGAGAGCTTCTGACAAATGAGCATGGGTCCAGAATGGGGGAACCCTTCTATACTCAGAGACTCTGACACAATGTGCACTGCACAGGATCTTGGGCTTGGATCTCAATGCTACAACCATGTAATGGGAGCAAGGAGAAGACTCAACTGAATAATGGGGGATAGATTGCTTATCCCTACCTTCCACCAATTGCCTTGATTAAGGACTTTACCTGCTTAGGCACAAAATTAAACAATCACAATCATCGCCTCTTAAGGAGGACTTCAGACATTTATTTGCCCGGCCCGGTAACAGCCGGGTCTCCAGACTACATGAAGTCAAGAGGACCTACCTCAATGCAAGTTGCTTAAGCAAAGCAAAGCAAAAGTTCGCAAGGAACTGAGCAACTAAAAGTACCTGGAAACAGTCAAACACAGTTAGTACTCAGACAGACAAAACTAAACAGCAAAAGTTTTAATCAGTTAATCTATACAGATCAATGCACAACAAAGCAAGCTCAAAGCTCAATCCCAAACTTCACAACCTAAAAAACAATGTTATGTTAGTGTACAAACATCAAACAACATCAGTTGCATTTAACTTGATTCATTCTCCATGTGCATTATGCTTTTGATCCTGAAAAATCAAGCAAATATTAGCAACAAGACCACTAGGCTAAGCCTAGGGTCCAAAGGCAAGAAAAATTCCTAAACAGCAAGGTATTCACCAACCAAAGTCAAATTAATGTCAAACAAGAGCAAACACCATTAGTCTCATGTCCATATCATTCATCATGCTCATGTTATGCACAAAACAATCCACATTGGTCCAAATGAAGCATCAAACATGCAAACAGAACTATTGCATTCAAATCCACATCAAAACAACTTCAAAAATTCTCAAATAAATTACACCTAAACAGGGGATATTCAAGGTCTACCATGTCAAATTTGAGCTCAATTGGGCAAATGGAACCATGTCAATAAAAATCAACAAAAACAGACACAATTACATGCTCCAAATCACAACATCAATACATGAACTCACTTCAAAAATCCATAACTTCATGAAAACAAAAAAGAAATGGATGAGACCAAAACAGGGATGTCACATTATGTGTCTATTATAAGCATATCAAATTTCATGATTATTCAATACCATATGAGCATTTCACATCAAATCTACCACCCTATGTCACACAAGCTTGCATAATTGGCTAACAGAGATGAAAAATAGCAATCAATTTGAAAATGCCACATAAAATTCCACAAAAATTCACATAGCATCTTAACATGTTAATCAACCATCATGCAAAATTTCACATTAATCCAACAAGTATAGGTCACTCAAAAAAATCCAGCAAGTTGACATAATGAGGTGTGACACAAATTGTCACACCTAAGTTCCAAAATTTGCTGCTCAATGACCAGGTATTAAAAATTCATAGAAAATTATAGAAAATTCAGAAAAATATGAGAGTTTTTCCTTTGACTTTGTTGTTGACTCTAGAATTTGTTTGACCTATTGGTCAAAGTTGTGCATGGCAAAAATATGATTTGACCTAGGCTTATTTCACATGTGTTCATATTTTGATACATTGTGCCATTTTGTTCATGAAATCGTCATATTCTAAAATAAATGCTTGAAAATTTTTGTGATGATTGTGGACTGGCTGATGGAGATTTACATGTAAATTTCATGAATTTTTGATACCTGGTCATTGAGCAGCAAATTTTGGAACTTAGGTGTGACAATTTGTGTCACACCTCATTATGTCAACTTGCTGGATTTTTTTGAGTGACCTATACTTGTTGGATTAATGTGAAATTTTGCATGATGGTTTATTAACATGTTAAGATGCTATGTGAATTTTTGTGGAATTTTATGTGGCATTTTCAAATTGATTGATATTTTTCATCTCTGTTAGCCAATTATGCAAGCTTGTGTGACATAGGGTGGTAGATTTGATGTGAAATGCTCATATGGTATTGAATAATCATGAAATTTGATATGCTTATAATAGACACATAATGTGACATCCCTGTTTTGGTCTCATCCATTTCTTTTTTGTTTTCATGAAGTTATGGATTTTTGAAGTGAGTTCATGTATTGATGTTGTGATTTGGAGCATGTAATTGTGTCTGTTTTTGTTGATTTTTATTGACATGGTTCCATTTGCCCAATTGAGCTCAAATTTGACATGGTAGACCTTGAATATCCCCTGTTTAGGTGTAATTTATTTGAGAATTTTTGAAGTTGTTTTGATGTGGATTTGAATGCAATAGTTCTGTTTGCATGTTTGATGCTTCATTTGGACCAATGTGGATTGTTTTGTGCATAACATGAGCATGATGAATGATATGGACATGAGACTAATGGTGTTTGCTCTTGTTTGACATTAATTTGACTTTGGTTGGTGAATACCTTGCTGTTTAGGAATTTTTCTTGCCTTTGGACCCTAGGCTTAGCCTAGTGGTCTTGTTGCTAATATTTGCTTGATTTTTCAGGATCAAAAGCATAATGCACATGGAGAATGAATCAAGTTAAATGCAACTGATGTTGTTTGATGTTTGTACACTAACATAACATTGTTTTGTAGGTTGTGAAGTTTGGGATTGAGCTTTGAGCTTGCTTTGTTGTGCATTGATCTGTATAGATTAACTGATTAAAACTTTTGCTGTTTAGTTTTGTCTGTCTGAGTACTAACTGTGTTTGACTGTTTCCAGGTACTTTTAGTTGCTCAGTTCCTTGCGAACTTTTGCTTTGCTTTGCTTAAGCAACTTGCATTGAGGTAGGTCCTCTTGACTTCATGTAGTCTGGAGACCCGGCTGTTACCGGGCCGGGCAAATAAATGTCTGAAGTCCTCCTTAAGAGGCGATGATTGTGATTGTTTAATTTTGTGCCTAAGCAGGTAAAGTCCTTAATCAAGGCAATTGGTGGAAGGTAGGGATAAGCAATCTATCCCCCACTATTCAGTTGAGTCTTCTCCTTGCTCCCATTACATGGTTGTAGCATTGAGATCCAAGCCCAAGATCCTGTGCAGTGCACATTGTGTCAGAGTCTCTGAGTATAGAAGGGTTCCCCCATTCTGGACCCATGCTCATTTGTCAGAAGCTCTCCCTGGTTAGGGATAAGAGCTGTGAGGTCTGATCCTCACTTCACCTCTCATCTGCTTCACCTTAGCCTCGTAATGGCAAGGTTAAGAGCAAACCCAGCCCGTACAGACGACTCGCTTCGGCAGTCAAACCTATTGTGTGAGCCACTTGTTTGGCTATAGTGCGTGCTATGTGGATATTTGATTGACATGCTTGTTTGAGATGCTTGTTCTCATTTGATGTATGCTCGTATTCTGTATGCTTGTATGCTTGCTTCTTTCCTGGATAGGAGTAGTTTGCTTATGCAAGTAGGATAGAAAACCGAACTTAGGGTAAACGATGCATGACAACACTAGGCTCGAGTCCAGCTCCCTAGTAGTGTGTCTTTCCCCGGTTTCTGGTTAGCAATTCAGTCCCTTTCAGGGGAACTACATCGCCCTGATCCTCGTTCCAGACGAGGTATGTAGGCAGGTGGTCGTGCGAGACCACTCCGGGCAACCTTTTCCTTTTTTGCGTGTGTTTACTTGTTATCTGACTGTGTGTTTTGGTTCGGATGCCGACGTAAGCCCAGGATTGGCTGTCGGGCTCCATGTTTGCCCTTTTGAGTGTGTTTTGGTTCGGATGCCGACGTAATTCCATCCGGTGGTTGTCGGGCTCCATGTTTGCCACCCTTGTGTGTTTGTATGTTTTGTGTTGTTTGGCGTGCGTAAGCCGAACTACAGAGGCTCTGATTCTTGTTCCAGACAAGATATGTAGGCATAAGGTGCGATACCTTATCGAGCCCGTTTCTCTTAACCCCACCTGCGTTCCCTTGTGTGTGTGTGTGATGTTTAGCAACCTTTTCTTTTCTTAGAACGTGGATCCCGTCGAGTACGACGGACGTGAGGGGTGCTAATACCTTCCCCTCGCGTAACCGACTCCCTTACCCTTTCTCTTTGGTCGCAAGACCATTTCCTTTCCAGGTTTTTCTGAGCGTTTCCTTTCCCTATCTTGGGATAAATAACGCGCAGTGGCGGCTCTGTGTGTGTTTTATTTTTGAGTCTCGCCGGTTGATTTTTCGCAGGATGCGACATCTGCCCATGACAAACAGCCGCGAGTCTCTTTTCATCAATCAAATTTATCTGATCGAGTCGAGTCTGAATCCATTCATCCTCGTCTAAACCTGTCTCTTTCATGATTCTTAGAGAGGGAATCTAAACCTTTACCGGTAGGACGACTTCCATTCCGTAGACTAAAGAGAAAGGAGTTGCCCCTGTCGAAGTGCGTACTGAAGTGCGATAACCGTGAAGAGCAAATGGTAACATCTCATGTCAGTCTTTGTACGTTACTGTCATCTTTTGTATGATCTTCTTGATATTCTTATTAGCAGCCTCCACGGCGCCGTTCATCTTTGGCCGGTATGGAGAAGAGTTATGGTGTTTTATCTTAAATTGCGTGCAGAGTTCAGTAATCATCTTGTTGTACAAATTAGTGCCATTATCAGTGATAACTCTTTCAGGGACGCCATATCGACAAATAAGACTATTCTTGATGAACCGTGCCACCACATTCTTGGTAACAGAAGCAAATGAGGCTGCCTCTACCCACTTTGTAAAGTAATCAATCGCAACAAGAATGAAGCGATGTCCGTTAGAAGCAGTAGGTTTAATCTCCCCAATCATATCAATGCCCCACATTGCGAAGGGCCAAGGGGCTGTCAACACGTTTAAAGGAGCAGGAGGCACATGTACTTTATCCGCATAGATCTGGCACTTGTGACAAGTTCTGGAGTGATGGTGGCAATCAGCTTCCATGGTAGACCAATAATACCCTGATCTCAGAATCTTCTTGGCCATTGCATGTCCACTAGAGTGAGTCCCAAAAATACCGTCATGCATGTCTTCCATAATCTTTTCTGCTTCCTTTTTATCCACACAACGAAGCAAAGTCGAATCATGATTACGTTTGTATAATATTCCATTACTCAAAAAGAATTTAGCGGAGAACTTCCTCAGGAATTTTCTGTCATTGATGGACGCCCCTTCAGGGTATTCCCGAGCTTCTAAATATCTTTTTACTTCGTGGAACCAAGGTTTCTCTTCTACTTCATCCGTGTTAAGTTCATAACAATATGCTGGTTCATCTAGTCGTTCAATGGTGATCCTGGGAGCTTCATTGTCCCATCTGACTCTGAACATAGATGACATGGTGGCCATGGCGTCCGCCAACTGATTCTCTTCTCGTGGAATATGTTCGAATGTAATCTCTTCAAAGTATGGGATTAATGTCAACACCCACTCTCGATAAGGGATGAGATTCGGATGTTTAGTGTCCCATTCTCCTTTGATCTGACTGATTACTAATGCTGAGTCTCCGTACACACTCAAAAACTTGATTCTCAGGTCTATAGCAGCTATGAGTCCCAAAATACATGCTTCATATTCGGCCATATTGTTGGTACAATCGAAACATAGTCTAGCAGTGAAAGGCGTATGGCAACCCTTGGGAGAAATAATTACAACACCAACACCATTACCCAACGCATTAGAAGATCCATCGAAAACCATAGTCCATCGGGATCCTAGTTCGGGTCCTTCATCTGGTCCAGGTTCTTCGTAATCAGTAACAAGCATGACATCCTCATCTGGGAACTCAAAATTCATAGATTGGTAATCATCCACTGCTTGATGAGCCAAATGATCGGCCAACACGCTTCCTTTGATTGCTTTCTGGGTAGTATACTGGATATCATACTCTGTTAAAATCATCTGCCATCTCGCTATTCTTCCGGAGAGGGCAGGTTTCTCAAATATGTATTTGATGGGATCCATCTTAGAAATCAACAAAGTGGTATGATTCAACATATACTGTCTTAGTCGGCGAGCAGCCCAGGCCAAAGCACAGCAAGTTCTCTCGAGCAGTGAGTATCTTGTTTCACAGTTGGTAAACTTTTTGCTAAGGTAGTATATGGCATGCTCTTTTCGACCAGACTCGTCATGTTGCCCCAACACACACCCCATTGAATTTTCTAACACGGTCAAATACATGATTAGAGGTCTTCCTTCAACTGGTGGCGTCAGGATCGGAGGTTCCTGGAGATACTTCTTGATTTTGTCAAAAGCTTCCTGACATTCATCATTCCATATCATCTCTTGATTCTTCCTCAGTAGTTTGAAGATGGGTTTGCAGGTAGCTGTTAAATGGGAGATAAACCGGGCGATGTAATTCAAACGTCCCAAGAAACCTCTGACTTCCCTATCTGTACGGGGCACTGGCATTTCTTGAATAGCTCTCACCTTAGCCGGGTCAACCTCAATTCCTTTACCACTGACAATAAATCCCAAGAGTTTACCGGATCTTACTCCAAAGGTGCATTTGTTCGGGTTCAATCTCAGCTTGTATTTCTTCAACCTCTCAAACAATTTGTACAAATGATCGAGATGTTCTTCTTCAGTATGAGATCTAGATATCATGTCATCCACATATACTTATATTTCATGATGAATCATATCATGGAACAAAACCACCATAGCACGCTGGTACGTTGCCCCGGCGTTCTTTAAACCGAATGGCATTACTTTGTAACAGAAAGTGCCCCATTGCGTCACAAACGTAGTTTTCTCCATGTCTTCAGGTGCCATCTTAATCTGGTTATAACCTGAGAATCCATCCATGAAGGAGAATACTTTGTGTTGAGCGATATTGTCCACCAGAACATCAATGTGCGGGAGTGGAAAGTCATCTTTGGGACTTGCTTTATTCAGATCTCTGTAATCTACGCACATTCGCACCTTACCATCCTTCTTCGGCACTGGTACCACATTAGCAACCCATTGAGGATAAGAAGTAACGGCTAGGAAACCGACGTTAAATTGTTTCATAACTTCGACTTTGATTTTCTCGGACATTTCAGGACGCATGCGGCGAACCTTTTGCTTAACAGGACGACAATCTTCCTTCGTTGGCAAACGATGTACTACTATATCAGTATCCAATCCTGGCATGTCTTCATAAGACCAAGCAAAAATCTCTACATAGTCATGTAACATCTGAATCAATCTTTCTTTAATACTGTTTTCCAAGCCTGCTCCTATTTTGACTTCTTTCTTGTCCAATTCAGTACCCAGATTTACAATTTCAATTGACTCTTCATGCGGCTGTATAATCCTTTCTTCTTGCAGTAACAGTCGGGCAAGTTCTCCAGGTACTTCACAATCTTCCTCACTTCCATCCTCGGCTTGGTAGATCGGATTTTCAAAGTCATAATGAACAGTAGTAGAACTATTATCAACAGGATCCAGAGTGGGTATGGATCTGCAATTCGTTACGTGAGTGTGTGTAAGAAAACATAGCTTTTTCGGAAGATGACAGGAAAGATAAAGAGCGCAATATTTGAATGCAAAAAGTCCATTGATTTATTGAATGTGAATATGCTTATGAAAATGACAAAACCCTTAACAAATTAGCTATTGTGCCTCGGGCATAGACACAATGCTTTAAGAAGTTCAATTGTAAAACTAAAAAATTTTGCAACAATAAAACAGACAATAACAATTACTCCTGACTAAAGGAAATCGGGATAGTGTCTTCAGCCTTCCAATTATTGAGTCCGTCACCAATTGTTGGGAAAATCCAGCTATCCAGATCGCAATCGCTATCAGCATCTTCTACAGCATTAATCTGATCTTTGACCGCCCTTTCAGAGTTAAATCCCAGACCAGACTTGTCAGACTTGTATGGTACGTTGATCAGTTGACCCCAACCAGTACGACCACCGTTTTCAACCACGGCTTGAGCATCTTTCAGAGAAATCATGGCAGGAGGAGCACGAATAACCTTGGGCACCAGGGGAGTTGGCTTAAGGACAGGGCTGGTCGGAGGAACTACTTCAAATGACTGAGAAGGAGTCTCAAAGAATTCACCATCCATCTCGATGTATCTGAAGGCCTGCACACTACTGACAATATATTCTTCTTCTCCATACACAGTGACAACCTTACCCTTTATTGGATACCTCAGCTTTTGATGGAGAGATGAAGCTACAACACTTGCCCCATGAATCCAAGGGCGTCCCAGCAAGCAGGAATAGGCAGGACGAATGTTCATTACGTGAAAGATAGTGTTGAAGACTTGAGGTCCTATCTTGATAGGGAGAACCACTTCACCATGGACAACACTCTTCGCACCATCGTAAGCACGCACCACAATGTCACTAGGCTTCAGTTCAATGCTTTTACAGTCAAGTTTATCGAAAACGGCTTTCGGTAGTACATTCAAAGAAGAGCCATTATCGATCAACACATGAGACAAAGTGATCCCCTTACACTTAATGGAGATATGCAGAGCTTTATTGTGATTCTTTCCTGCTGGTGTCAGGTCAACATCAGAAAAGCCTAGGCCATTGTCGACAGCCAGGTGAGCAACATAGTTTTCGAACTGATCGACGGATGTCTCCTGAGGTACATGAGCAGTCTTCAGGAATTTTATCAGTGCATTGGCATGAGATTCAGAAGATAATAACAAGGATAACATCGAGATCTTAGACGGAGTATGCCCCAGCTGTTCTACCACATCAAAATCACTCTTGCGGATGATTTTCAGCATTTCTTCCATTTCTTGTTTGGCAACATCTTCAGTAGTAACTTCGACGGGTGTCCCTGACTGAGAAGGGTGAACTGGTTCCTTTCCTCGGGTTTCAGGGGCGGGAGGCGAGATTTCTGGAGAGAAGATCCTTCCACTTCGAGTAACTTTACTAGTCCCAACAATGTTATTAGGACTAGCAGGATTACCAACTTGCTTCACGCCATGTATGTAAATATCACCTCCATAATTCCACGGAATGGCTTTGCTTGAGGAATACGGTACTGGGCCAGGTGCAGTAATGATTAGGGGGGCTACCTTGGGCTCAGCAGTAATCTTCACAGGTACTCTAGTAGCGGTAATCTTCACTGGACCTTTGGACCTGGCAATCACAGATATTTCTTCCACAGGGTTTTCCACCTTAGGAATCTTTTCGAAGAGAATTGTACGATCGTCCATCAGCCGTTGAATACCATTCCTCAACTTCAAGCACTCGTTGGGTCGAAGTACACAAAGATCGCAACTTTCAGCACAACCTGGAAATAAACCAGCTTGCAATAAATTCTTCTTGATGATCAGAAGAGGAGACGTTAAGTCCGCATCATTAGCAATGCGAGAATTGTCATTCACAGAATTAACAGTCTTGTCATGGTTAGGCATAGGAGCAGTGATGACATTAGGAGTCTCCGGAGGATCAAATTCAATTTCTCCCGCGTCGATCATATCCTGAATTTTATTCTTCAACAACCAACAATCGTTTGTATCATGCCCGGGGCTATCGGAGTGATATGCACACCTGGCATTGGGATTATAACGAGGATAAGTAGTGTTGACATTCGCAGGAGGGCCTCTGAGGGTAATTAAATTCGCCTTCAGCATACCCTGCAGTGCTTGTGCTAAAGTCATATTGATCTTGGTAAACTGCCTTCTTGGCCTGTCTTGTCTGTGCTGGAAGTTTTGAGATGGCGGTGCTGCAATTGTAACTGCTCCAATGGTATGGTCACGATTTTTCTTGTTACGACTCTTTTGACCATACACAGCATTTGATTCGTTCCTCCCCTGGTAGGACCTTTTGGTGCTTGCAGAGGTAGTCGCCTGTATCTTTCCACTTCGAATGCCACTTTCAACACGTTCACCCGTCAATATAAGGTCAGTGAAACCTGATGAAGAACTTCCCAATAGATGGCTGTAGAATGGACCAGTCAGTGTACCCATGAACATGTCCACTAATTCTCGATCAGTCATAGGGGGTTTGACTCTGCCAGCCAAATCTCTCCATTTTTGAGCATATTCTTTGAAGCTTTCTTTAGATCCCATAGTCATATTCTGCAACTGTAGCCGAGTAGGCGCCAATTCAGAATTGTACTGGTAGTGCTTGTAGAAAGCCGTCGCTAAGTCAGTCCAGGTGCGGATGTTAGAGCTCTCGAGCTGATAATACCACTCCAACTGTGTGCCAGATAGGCTCTCCTGGAAGAAATGGATCCATAGTTTCCTATCAGTGGTATACGGCTGAATCTTTCTCACATAAGCTCTCAAATGCATCTGAGGACAAGACGCACCATCATACTTAGTGAAAGTGGGGATCTTGAATTTGCGAGGAATGACCACATCAGAGACCAGTCCCAAGCTTTCGAAATCCAGACCGGGCGTCTTCTGACCCTCCATAGCTAGCATGCGTTCTTCCAACAACTTATACTTATCCTCTTTTGGAGAGTACTGTTCATCTTCATAATCTTCGTCGTCGTCCTCCTGGTTGAGGGGATCAGCATTCTCATCTTCCGGATCATTTTCCGTCTCCTCTTCTTGATCTTTCGGAAGTCTAATCTTGATTCCCGCAGCCTGTCCTTTATGCCTTCTTCCCGGGTTAATGTAACTCACAGGTTTCTGGTCTTTCTTCTTCTCGAGCAAGAGAGCCTTCAGTTCCTCCTGCCCCTTGGATAAGCTCAGCATCATCTCCTGGAATTGAGCATTCTGAGCCTGGAGATCTTTGACAGTTTGTTCGAGAGCCATTTTTCTGTTTACAATAGGAAAACCGTGAGAACATAGATCCTTTAGAATACCTGTTATGCAATGTTATGTCATGCTATGCAATGTATGAAATGTTTTCAAGGACTTTTGGAATTTAACTTTGCGTAAACCACCAAAAAGAGGGAAACTTTTATTAATAATTTTTTTTTAATCCATGTTCATTACAAAAGGAAATAATAAAAATACAATGAAAGCTCAAATCTCCCAGGGACGACTTCTTTTCGGACGAAGATATGTATTGAGTCTTCGTTCCTCATTAAGTTGGCTGGTGAGCTCTAATACTTTCTTCCTTTCTGCAACGAACTGAGTCTCAAAAGTATCCCTTTCCTCTCTCAACTGGATCCAGGATCTCTTTAATTCTTCAACCTCGGTAGGCATATCTGGATAAGGAATGATCTGAGGAGTACCTCCTTCAACCTCTGGTTCAACAATCAGCGGTCCGACTGCAAGGTATGTCATGACAAGTTCACGAGCTCTGGCGCGTACCCATCTGAGATAAGGTTCCATAGGAATAGAGTTTTTCTGTCCTAAAGTGCTTCTTTTCACCATGCCCCAGGCTCGTACAAATCTCTGACGGAGACCTTTGGAGTCGGTGTCATAGTCAAACACTGTGCCTTGAATAATTCTTTCATGTGGACCCTCTCTTCGAGCATACCCCAACTGGCGTAGGGCTAAAGCTGGGTTATAAGTAATACCTCCTCTTATCCCCAGGAGTGGTACGTTAGGGAATTCTCCACAACGGTCAATGATGATAACATTTTCTTTGAGATGAGGACACCAACGGATGTCTGAATGGGAGAGCGATATTATCCTTTGAGACCATTTCAGATTTTGCTCATTCTTCAAGACTGATTGAGGAAGGTGCGAAATAAACCACCTAGACAATAAAGGTATGCAGCACATGAGAGTCCCTTGCCTTTTCATAGTACGGGTGTGAAGGGAATGCAAAATGTCTCCAAGCAAGGTAGGCACAGGGTTATGAGTGAGAAATATCTTAATAGCATTCATGTCTATGAATTGGTCCGAGTTAGGAAATAACACCAAACCATAGATTAGTAATGCTAGAACGTCTTCGAAAGCATGGACATTCATAACCTTTAAGAATTCTCGGGCCTTATTTATCAGAAACTTGGCAAGTAAACCCTTAACTCCACTTCTTGTTACCCAATTGGTTTCAATATCGGACTTTGTCATGTGTAAAGCCGCGACAACTTCTTCAGACTTCGGCATCTTTTCTAAACCACTGAAAGGTGTTTGATCAAGGATAGGTATCCCAAGCATCCTGGAGAATTCTTCTAAGGTGGGTACCAGCTGATAATCTGGGAACGTGAAGCAATGATGTTTAGGATTGAAGAACTGGAATAGGACCCTCATCATATCCTCTTTGAAACGAGTGGTAACCAAATTGAGGAGAGAACCATGTTTCTTGATGAACTGAGCCTGATCGGGAAGTTCTGACACTAAATCTTTGAGTTGAGGAGAGACGGCTACCAAATTGATCCGGATGGTCTTCCTGGGAGTCATAGCCCTGTTTCAAAGCAAAGTTAAATCCCTAAGTCCTTGAAATGGTTAGTACAATGCCATGATGTTATGATGTTATGATGTTATGATGTTAAGTAAACAACAAGCACAAACAAGTCACACAACAATCATTCTTAGGTTTTAAGGCTTGCATGAGTTCCATAGGTAAATACCCTCCCCACTGAAGTTTGGTTGGTTCAACCTGTCCTAGAATAGTAACCGGGTTCTAGAAGGATCTCAAATCATTGACCTTCCTTTAAGTCCACCTCAGTGCAACACCAAGCGGTTGACCGAAGCTTCCCTAAAGTCCAATCTCAAAGAGTGTAGTATCGAGTCTCAACCAACCCCAGTCGGAACCGAAGTCAGTTATCTCACTACTTTCTAATGGCTAGGATGAGTCAATTAGGGTTCTAAAGGTCTGGTTAATGCTTTGATGACACCACGCGGAAGCCAAATTTTTCCTCAAGTAAACATGAGGAACATCAGGACCTCCAAAGTGTCACATTAACCGTAGCCATCATTTTGACCATTCCAGTAAACGCCGGATAGTCGCGATGATCTTTTGCTACTTACCTAAGGTACACTAGATCCGGGTGTAGGATCTTTCACTCAAGCATAAAATACCCAAGCAATCCCTTAAAAGCAAATCAGGTAATTTGAATAAGTGATCTTGTTTTTAAGGTAACCCCTCTTTTTAAGGCTCCCCAGCAGAGTCGCCAGTTCTGTCATACGGTGAACTGACTTTGTGTGTTTTGCTTCGGAAAGCAAATGTCGCGGTTAGCAAGAGTCGCCACCGACTTTTCTTTTATCCAATAAGGAAAGGTGGAAAAGAACAGGAAAGACCTTAATTAGATTTTGGGTTCGGGAGGTACATTATACAAAGGGAAGGTGTTAGCACCCTTTGTATCCATGGTTATCCATGGGCTCTTAATTGCTTGATCACTTATGTTTGTCTGGAAAAAGTGGTTGTGAATTGTTTAGAAAATGTTTTGAAAAGAGAATTTAACTTTGTAATGATTCTTGTATGAATGTATACAAAGTGGTTATCTCGTTTAGTTTTGAAAGTTGTTTAGAAAAATATAACTCGGTAATGATTCTAGTATGAATGTATACCAAGTGGTGATTTTCTAAAAGATGTTTTGAAAGGTGTGGGGTGTGAAAAATATTTTTAGGTTGTGAGCCAGCAATTAAGGGTTATACCTACCCAAGGTCTTTATGGGCATTTCCTATCCTTATGAGGGTAAAACTGTCCTTACTATTAAGAAGTAAGTAGTTTTATCCTTTGGATGTTAAAGGGTCATCGATTGGTCATTGAAGGCAACATTTGTAAGGATACCTTAGCATTCGAAGGGACGATCATCATTTAGCCGTAGGCTACACCGAAGGGTCATCGAGGGACAAAATCATATATTCGAAGGCAACATCCGAGGGACTATGATTTATTTTATAGGGGCATGATGATTTAACCGAAGGGTCTTTGCTAGGTGTATCCCTACATCCGTGGGACATGACCATAATACCGTAATACCATAAGGCAACAAAGAAAGGTCCAAGATCACATATTCAAAGGCAAAGTTTTACAATTAATTAGATAGCCGTAATCAATTAGGTAATTAGAGTGAATTTCCACATTAAAATCGATTAAACAATTAGGATGAATCTCCACATTAAAATCAACTAAATAATTAGGAGGAATCTCCACAAGGGTATCCCACAAATAAAGTGGAATACCTAGCAAGCTACTTGTTCCTGGGAATATGTGAACCCTTACAACATTCAGCACACAGGTCAGAATACCAAACGGGGGTGCAATCGAGGATTACACCGCAAAGGAAAACACAGCAGTAGGAATGTCAGGCAAAATAACGCATGATTAACATAGAACAGATCAAATAAGCACAGAACAGAACACCCAAAATATTAGCGACTGTCACGTTCGCCTCTGCCTCGCCTAGCGAAGGCCTAGCGAATACTCGCTACAGGCTCGCTTAGCGATGTGCTAGCGAGCGGCTGCAGGTTTTGAATTTCAGAACAGTATGACCTCAGCCTGCTGCACGCCTTATGGCATCCAATACACAAATTACTGTAAGTTATAAATGCGCCTAAGAGGGGGGGGGGGGTGAATTAGGTGGTTAAAAATTCTTCGATCTTGTTTCCGGTTTTTGATTATTTTTCGATTAAGTGTGGAAAATTAAATTGCGGAAAGTAAAAAGACACCGGAAATTATAGTGGTTCCCTTCACAATCCGAAGGTACATCCACTCCCCTTTCGCCTCGAAAGAGATTTCACTATAGTTAGAATTATGGTACAGCCTACTCACACCAATGGTGATGCTTACTATCTAACCTATAGGTAAACAAGTGTATGAAGAACAATCCTCTTCAACACCAACCCTTGTGTCCAACAATACTGGATCACAAGTCAAACAGAAATAAATCCTTTTTAATGATTTGAACAAAGTGTAGTATTATCAATCTTCTCTTGATTGATCTTCTCCTTTAGATAAATAATTCACTCAATGGTAATATACAAGTGTTCAACAAAAATAGAATGAGATGAAACTTTGATTATGAACACTTTTAACAATATTGAAGGAAAATATGAAAGAGTGATTATGTTAAGTTTGTATGAAAATTCTTGGAGGTGAAAATTCATTTTTGAAAATTAAGAATTTATATTGCCAAAACACCTTTTCAAAGAGGTATCATTTTCTCCATAAACATTGATGAAAAGATATAATTTTTCAAAAACATTTTCACTGTAACGAACAGTGTTAACCGGTTAACCAAATGGGTTAACCGGTTAATGCATACAACGTTAACAAAGAATTTCAAAAACTGGGCCGTTAACCGGTTAACCCATATGGTTAACCGGTTAACACTGTTGAAATGCAGAAAAATACTTTAAGAAAATTGTGTCTTGCATTTCAATGTGTTAACAAAAGGTTATGTTTAAAAAAAAGCAAATGCAGATCATGATTGTTGAACACTTGTATACTAATCTAAGAGTGAGTTAGATATACCTAAGAAGTGAATCAACAATCTTGCAAACGGTTGACTTGAAAAAGAAGCTTGATCAAAATGTTCCTCATGCGTATGTGGCTTGATCACTTTGATGCTTGAATTATCTTTGAAGCTCTTCTCTTTGATCATTCCAAGATAAATCTTCAAGACTTTAAATAATATGAAATCTTGTTCTCGCTTCAATGTCTTGATCCATTTCCTTTTTGAGCATGCATAACATCTTGAAAGAATAATGTTGTCTTCATCAAAACCATTTAGAGGCTTGCCTTCACAATTACATGGTTCAGCATTCACAATATTCAGGCACATTTAAATTCCCATGCAAAACCTCAAATATGTTTATGAATTCAATTATAATATCATATGCAAATTAAGAACATAAAGCGGTAATGGTAATACAAACCTGTTTGCAATCGAATTGCAACCTTGAATTGGCAAGTTGGATTGAGTTGGGCGGCGGTAACCTCGATGCGGATGAGTTTCCTTCAGGGTTTCCTTTAGGGTTGCTCTGAATTCTCTGGGTTAGCCTCCAGGGTTTGTTGTGCCTTCTTTCTATCTCCGGTTTTCCTTCCGTTTTCGTCTTCCCTCTTCCTGAATGAAGCTCTGTTATTTATAATACTCTTTTGTGACCTAATGGGCTCAGAATGAAGCCCTGAATTTTCTGATATCCGCAAGCTTCGCTAGGCGAGCGGTATAGCGAGGGGTTCGCTAGGCGAAGGATTTGCTCGCCTAGTGAGCAAGCCAATTTGGGCCATTTTCTGGATTTGGGCCATCTGTGTGCTGGGCCTTTGTTCTTTTGAGATTAATGCCTTGAAAAATAAGTTGGGGTGCCTTAAAAAATGCCTTGTAATGTTAACGGGCAAATTTTGGGGTATGACACTGTTGTTGAAGGAGATACTTCTTACATCATTCTTCATCCAGACATGCCCACTGACATGGAAGAGTTACAGAGGTTCTGGATCCAGTTGAAGGAGCAAAGAGATACTTTTGAGACTCATTACAAGGCAAGTCAGGAAAGAATCCTGGAGCTAACAAAACAACTTCACGAGGAGCGGAATCTCAACTCATACCTCAACACAAAGAGGAAACGTCCATGGGAGACTTAAAACCCCATTTTTTGTATTCATTTCATTTTTATTGTAAGCCCAAGGGGCAAACAAGTTTATTACTAATAAAAGTTTACTTTTTGGTGGTTTAAACAAATTTAGATCCTACGGTCCTTGAAAACATTGCATAAGCATCTACATACCATATTATTGCATCACAAGTTTCTTATGAACAAGTATCTTATCTTCTCGCTGTTTATTTCGGCAGAAATGGCTCTTGAACAGACTGTCAAAGATCTCCAGGCTCAGAATGCACAATTCCAAGAGTTGATTCTGAACTTGTCCAAGGGGCAAGATGAGTTGAAGACATTGCTGGCTAAGAAGAAGAAGAAAACTAGAAGATTCAGAGGCCCTATCAAGACAAAGGAACATGTTGATGATTATGAGTCTGAAAATTCTGAGAAAGAGGGAGGTAGTCTCCATGATACTGTGGGAGATTCTGATTCTGAAGCAAATTATTATCATGATCCTAATGAAGATAAGTACAAGATGCTGGTGGATAGAATGAATGCTATGGAGTCACAAAAATCTTCTGGGCTGGATTTTGAAGATCTGAGTTTAATATCTGGAGTGGTTATACCTATTGGTTTCAAGGTTCCTGCTTTTGTGGTGTATGATGGTGTCTCATGTCCCAAGCTGCATTTAAGATCCTATGTCCGGAGGATTCAACCACATACAGCTAATAAGAAGTTATGGATTCATTTCTTCCAAGAGAGCTTGTCTGGAGCTCAATTGGAATGGTACTATCAATTGGAGAGTGTCAATATCCGTGATTGGAATGATCTTGCTGAGGCCTTCTACAGGCAATACCAATACAATGCTGATTTAGCACCTACTCGCATGCAGCTACAAAGCATGTCAATGGGTGCTAAGGAGAATTTCAAGGAGTATGCCCAGAAATGGAGAGACCTGGCTGGCAGAGTTCAACCTCCTCTGACTGACAGGGAGCTAGTGGATATGTTTATGAGTACGCTGAATAGTCCTTTCTATAGTCACCTCATTGGAAGCTCATCATCTGGTTTCACTGAGCTGATAATGACTGGAGAGCGTGTGGAAAGTGGTATAAGAAGTGGTAAGATACAGGTGGGTGCCTCTTCATCAAGCACTGCAAAGAAGCCCCCTAGTGGAAAGAAGGAGTCTAATGCTGTGTATGGTCAACCTGGCCGTAACAGAAGTCACCAATCCGTAGGAGCAGTTCACATTTCTAATCCTACTCCTGCAACACCAGAGCTACCACAGAGTAATCAACAGAAGCCTAGAAGACAATTCACCAAGATCAACATGTCACTGGCCCAAGCCTTGCAACACATGTTGAAAGGGGAACTCATTACTTTGAAGGACCCTCCTCAGAATCCTAATACTTCCTCTCCTCGGTACAATCCTAATGCACGATGTGCCTATCATTCTAATTGTCCGGGACATGACACCAACAATTGCTGGGTGCTGAAAAATAAGATTCAAGATATGATTGAAGCTGGGGAGATTGAATTTGACCCTCCTGGGACTCCAAATGTGATTACTGCTCCCATGCCCAATCATGAGAAGACTGTTAATGCTGTTGATGAAGTTTCATATGTTTCCTCAGTAGCAGATGTGACTACTCCCTTATCTATTATCAAGAAGAAGCTGGTGCAGGCTGGATTCTTTCCAGGTTGCAACGAAGACTATTTTTATTGTGCCTACAAACCTGATAGCTGCTGGAAGTTGAAAGATGGTATTCAACGCCTCATGGACAATTACACTATATTGTTTGAGAGAACTCCTTCCGTGGAAAGTATGTGTGAACACCTAACTCGAGGTAAGAAGTTTGAAGATGTGGATATGGTTGATAAAGTTCCAGTGAAGATTACCTCCAAAGGCCCTGTCAAGATCACTTCCAAGGGTCCTATTAAAATTACTGCTGAAGGCCTGGTGAAGATTGTTGCTGAAGTTAGAGTGCCTCCCATGATTATTACCACTCCTGGCCCTATTCCTTATACTTCGGATAAAGCTATACCCTGGAATTACGGTTCTGATGTTTATATCCATGGTGTTAAGCAGGAACCTTTGACTGATACACCTGTTACTGATGATAACCTTGATGTTGATAATATTGCTGGATCTAGTAAGATCACCAGAAGTGGAAGAATTTTCTCTCCTCCAGCTACCTCAAAAAATACAGTTCCTCCAACTACTACCTCCACTTCTGAGCCAAGTACTGATGCTCGAGGCAAAGGTCCTGTGGTTGAACCTGTGCAAGCTGAAGCACCGACTGCTGAAAATCTCTCTAAACAGATGGAAGAAGTGCTGAAGATCATTCGTAAGAGTGATTATGATATTGTTGACCAGTTGGGGCATACTCCCTCCAAAATTTCCATGTTGTCTTTGTTGCTGTGTTCTGAGGCTCATGCTAAAGCCTTGATCAAATTCTTAAGGACTGCTCATGTACCAAATGAAATTTCTGTGGATCAATTTGAAAATTGTGTTGCACATCTGACTTATGATAATGGGTTAGGTTTTTCTAATGCTGACTTGACTCCTGCCAAAAGAAACCATAACAGAGCTTTACATATCTCCATTGAATATAGGGGCACTACCTTGACTCATGTGTTGATAGACAATGGCTCTTCATTGAATGTACTTCCCAAAGAGGTTCTGAACAAGCTCAGTCTTGAAGATGTTGTGTTAAGATCAAGTAATATAGTGGTGAGAGCCTTTGATGGTTCAAGAAGAGTGGTGCATGGAGAAATAGATCTCCCGATCAAAGTAGGCTCTCAAGTCTTCGATTCTACCTTCTATGTAATGGATATTCGTCCTGTGTACTCTTGTCTGCTTGGGCGCCCCTGGATCCACGGGGCAGGTGCTGTGACCTCCACTCTACATCAGAAGTTGAGATATCCAGTGAAGGGAAAGACCGTAACTGTTTATGGAGAGGAAGAATATATGGTCAGTCATGTGAACACATTTAAGTATGTTGAAGTGGAAGGTGAATATGTTGAGACCCCTTGCCAGACATTTGAAGTAGTTCCTTGGGTCGTTCCCGCTACTGAAGCTCCTCCTATGGTTAAAAGAGTTCCTGTGGTTACCAGAGTACCTCCTACAATGGCTTCCCTCAAAGATGCTAGAGCTGTGGTTGAAGAAGGTGGTTGTACTATTTGGGGTCAGCTTCCCGACATTCCTTACAAGTCTGACAAGTTTGGTTTGGGTTTCACTGCAGAGTCCCAGAAGGCTGTTCGTCGCGCTCATGCTGTTCGTATCACCAATCAAGGGAACATGAAAGATCAAATCAATGTTGTGGGTGACTATAATGAAGACTACAATCTGGATAACTGGATTTTTCCTACTGTGGGTGATGGGCTCAACAATTGGAAGACTGAAGACGTTATTCCTATCTCCTTTAGTCAGGAGTAAATACTATTACTGCGTTGTTATTTTTAAGCCTTGTGCCTTACCCGGGGCAATGGTATGCTTGTTTCGGGATGTCATTTCATTTGCATACTTCATTCAATAAAAATCAATGGACGTTTCGTTTTCGTAAATATTGGGCTCTTTGTTTTTCTTTTATTTTATTTTCATCAGCTATGTGTTCTTACACACACCCACATCACTAAAATGCAGATCCTCATCCACTATGGATCCTGTTGATAACAGTTCTACTATTGCCAATTATAATTTCGAGGATCCTGTTGATATATCAAGCTGAAGATGAAAAGGATGAAGATTGTGAAGTACCTGTAGAGCTTGCTAGGTTATTACAACAAGAAGAGAAAGCTATACAGCCACATAAAGAGCCAATCGAAGTTGTGAATCTGGGAACTGAAGAAAATAGGAAAGAGGTCAAGATAGGAGCTGAATTAGAAGATGGTGTCAAGAGCAGATTAATTCAAATGTTACGTGATTATGTGGAAATCTTTGCTTGGTCCTATGAAGATATGCCAGGGTTGGATACGGACATTGTGGTTCACCGTTTACCGGTAAAAGAAGATTGTCGTCCAAAGAAGCAGAAGGTTCGTCGCATGCGTCCTGAAATGTCAGAAAAGATTAAAGCAGAGGTAATGAAACAATTTGATGCAGGGTTCTTAGCTGTGACTTCTTATCCTCAATGGGTTGCAAATGTGGTACCGGTACCTAAGAAAGATGGTAAAGTACGTATGTGTGTAGACTACAGGGATTTGAATAAGGCCAGCCCCAAAGATGACTTTCCACTGCCTCATATTGATGTTCTGGTAGACAACACTGCTCAGCATAAAGTATTCTCTTTCATGGATGGTTTCTCTGGTTACAATCAAATCAAGATGGCACCTGAAGATATGGAGAAGACTACATTTGTTACACAGTGGGGTACCTTTTGCTATAAAGTGATGCCATTTGGTTTGAAGAATGCCGGGGCAACATATCAGCATGCTATGGTGGCTTTGTTTCACGATATGATTCATCATGAGATAGAGGTATATGTGGATGATATGATAGCCAGGTCCCAGAATGAAGAGCAACACCTTGATCATCTGCATAAGTTGTTTGAAAGGTTGAAGAAATACAAATTGAGATTGAACCCAAACAAGTGTACTTTTGGAGTTAGGTCTGGTAAACTCCTGGGTTTCATTGTCAGTGGAAAAGGTATTGAAGTAGACCCTGCAAAAGTGAAAGCTATACAAGAGATGCCAGCTCCCCGTACTGAGAAGGAAGTTAGAGGTTTCTTGGGACGATTGAATTACATTGCAAGATTTATTTCCCAATTAACTGCTACCTGTGAACCAATCTTCAAGTTGTTAAAGAAAGATCAGGTAATGGAGTGGAATGATGAGTGCCAGACAGCCTTTGATGAAATCAAGAGATATCTCCTAGAACCTCCAATTTTGATGCCACCAGTTGATGGAAGACCCTTGATTATGTACTTAACAGTATTAGACAACTCAATGGGGTGTGTGTTGGGGCAACATGACGAGTCTGGTCGAAAAGAACAGGCAATATACTACCTTAGCAAAAAGTTTACCGACTGTGAAACAAGATACTCACTGCTCGAGAAAACTTGCTGCGCTTTGGCATGGGCTGCTCGCCGACTAAGACAGTATATGTTGACTCATACTACCTTATTGATTTCGAAGATGGATCCAATCAAGTACATATTCGAGAAACCTGCTCTCTCCGGACGAATAGCGAGATGGCAAATGATCTTAACAGAATATGATATACAATACACTACTCAGAAGGCCATTAAAGGAAGTGTTGTAGCTGATCATTTGGCTCATCAGGCAGTGGATGATTACCAGTCAATGAGTTTTGAATTCCCCGATGAAGACATTATGATTATTACCAAAGAACCTGGACAATATGACGGACCTGAACAAGGATCCCGATGGACTATGGTTTTTGATGGAGCTTCTAATGCACTTGGTAATGGTGTTGGTGTTGTGATCATTTCCCCTGAAGGTTGTCATACCCCGATTACTGCAAGACTTTGTTTCTATTGTACCAATAACATGGCTGAGTATGAGGCATGTATCCTGGGCATCAGAGCTGCCATTGATATGAAAATTCAGTTCCTGGACGTATATGGAGATTCAGCCCTGGTAGTGAGTCAGATTAAAGGAGATTGGGATACCAAGCATGAAAATCTTATTCCCTACAGAGAGCATGTGTTGTCTTTGATCCCACATTTTGAAGAGATTACCTTTGGACACATTCCACGAGGAGAGAATCAGTTGGCAGATGCATTAGCCACATGGCATCTATGTTTGAGATTAGCTGGGATGATGAAGCTCCCAAGATTACTATTGATAGATTTGAGAAGCCTGCATACTGCAATGAGATTGATACTGAAGGAGGAGAGGAAAAGCCTTGGTTCTATGAAGTAAAAAGATATCTTGAAACTCAGGAGTTCCCTGAAGGGGCATCTGTCAAAGATAAGAAGTTTCTGAGGAGGTTTTCTGCTAAGTTCTTCTTGAGTAATGGAATTTTGTACAAACGCAATCATGATTCAACTTTGCTTCGTTGTGTGGATAAGAAGGAAGCAACAGAGATTATGGAAGACATGCATGATGGGATTTTTGGCACTCATTCTAGTGGTCATACTATGACAAAGAAGGTATTGAGAGCAGGATACTATTGGTCTACCATGGAAGCTGACTGCTATCAACATTCTAGGACATGTCACAAGTGTCAAATCTATGCTGATAAAGTGCATATACCTCCGGCTCCATTAAATGTGTTGACTGCTCCTTGGCCTTTTGCCATGTGGGGCATTGATATGATTGGTGAGATCAAGCCTACTGCTTCTAATGGGCATCGTTTCATCCTAGTTGCTATTGATTACTTTACAAAGTGGGTAGAGGCAGCCTCATTCGCATCTGTTACCAAGAATGTTGTGGCTCGATTCATTAAGAATAATCTCATATGTAGGTATGGCATCCCTGAAAGGATTATCACAGACAATGGCTCTAATCTGAACAATACCATGATTACTGATCTCTGCATGCAGTTCAAGATTAAGCATCACAACTCTTATCCGTATCGTCCGAAGATGAATGGGGCAGTAGAAGCTGCTAATAAGAACATTAAGAAGATTCTATAGAAGATGATTGTTACTTACAAGGATTGGCACGAGATGTTACCATTTGCTCTTCATGGTTATCGTACTACAATACGTACTTCAACAGGGGCAACCCCATTCTCTTTAGTCTATGGTATGGAAGCAGTTCTGCCCATTGAAGTTCAGATCCCTTCCTTAAGAATCATGAAGGACGCAGGCTTGGATGAAGATGAATGGATTCAGACTCGACTCGACCAGATAAATTTGATTGATGAGAAGAGGTTGGCAGCTGTTTGTCATGGTCAGATGTACCAGAAACGGATGATCAAAGCTTTCAATAAGAAGGTTAAGCCAAAGGTATATCAGGCTGGTGACTTGGTAATCAAGCGTATCATACTACCACAGGGTGATCCTAGGGGCAAGTGGACTCCTACATATGAAGGACCATTTGTGGTCAAAAGAGTATTCTCAGGAGGTGCCATGATGCTTACTACTATGGATGGTGAAGACTTTCCACAGCCTGTAAACGCAGACATAGTTAAAAAATACTACGCATAAAAAGAGACCCGCTAGGTTGACTGGCCTAGGGAAAAATAAGGGCATCCCGGCAAACCAAAAGGGTTCGGGCAAAAATTAGGGATATATATAAAAAAATGTACACCCGGCAAGTCAAAAACCTGAAAAGGCGGCTTGGGCAAAAAAGGGTATCCCGGTGGATTGAAAACCTGAAAGGGCAATCCAGGCAAAAGTTAGGGATTAAAGCGTATGACTATGTCTCGTTTGGATCACTCATGTAACTTCAACTGATGGTGCTACCTAAATCAAGTTCAAACAGATAAAGATCAATCCAATCGTTTCTGTCTCAACAGCAGAAGATGAGATATTTGAAGATAATGGCAATAGTAGAATTGAAACTCAATAGGATCATTTTTCACATAGCTGTTTTCTTTGTTTTATAAAAAATTTACGACGAATTCCTCTTACTAGGATTTCTGTCTCCTTGTACAAACTTGCCTATGTATAGGTCACTTTATGATATAAATAAAATTTCATCTTTGAATCCAGATTTACTTTTACTCTATTTACATAAGCGAAAACGTCCATTGGTTGTGTTTGAATGTATGTATGCTTTTGAATACGATTGATGTTTACCAGAAATGCATAAAATGCAGTAATAGTATTTACTAAGGACGAACGAGGGTAGTAGTTCAACGAAGCTTCGCCGGTTCATCCCCACTACAAATCCCCAGTAGAGCAAATCTATCTTTATAGATGCTTCGAATTACGTCTCCCCTTGAATTTATGTCCATCTCTTTTATCCTCAGTCGGGATACTCAGGAACTTATTCCTTCAATAGAAGTACCACGAACGAATACGGGAAGTGACAAATACTATACTATCAAACAAGACGGGAACGAGTTCCTCATATTCTTCAGCAACGAATCGGGATTTATTTTCCCTAGCCAGCAGTTGTTAGACAAAGATATCCGGACACTTCAGGCCGCATGATTCATACATACATCATTTACATCATACCATGACATATCCATAAGTGCATAATACATTTACTTAGATGCACCATGCCATGCATGCATACATATTGCATAAACTAACCTTTTCCTTGCAGGATGGTTATATACAGATAAAATACTATCAACAATTCACAACAGGTCAGAAACGATCTATACGAAGATCTAGTGCTGATACTTAATCATTACTCAAGGTGTCCTTGGATAGTAGGCAAACGGTCTATACGAAGATCTATTCCCTAGTCTAGGATGTTTTCAGGAGAGTTAATCCTGATACTCTGTTGTCCTCGGATAGTAGGCAAACGGTCTATACGAAGATCTATTCCCTAATCCAGGATATTTCCAGAAGAGATAATCATCACGAAGATTTATTTCTACTGGTTTATTCAACAATTCAAAACAGTTCAGAGACAATCTATACGAAGGTCTAGTGCTGACACTTAATTCAGAAAGAAATCGCCATGAAGATTTGGTTCTGACACTTAAATTAAAAGTATGTTCTTAGATACGATTCAGAGACGGCCTATACGAAGACCTAGTACTGATATCCAGTATCAACATCAAGATGTTATCACCTCCTGATATTATGGATGGCATCTATAAGCCCATCTCCAGTTCTTCCAAGTGGCATCTTCAAGCCCACTTAAGCATATACAACCAGTCATCAGTGTTACTTTACGCACCGGCCAGTGCAAATTTTTGGGCTTTTGTGTTCAATCCCCTTCAACCTTCCAAGTCACGAATGGCACACAGACCAATCTAACTCCTCAGGTTTCAGAAAATTGAACAGGGGCAGCTGTTGCACCCCAAAATTTGCCCTCTATTTTTAACTCTAACCAATTTTTTGTTTCACATTCATTTGCATCATCTTCATAGCATAACATTTTTTTCTGTCTTAATATTAGCCGGAATAATTTCTCGGAATTTACAAACAGACTGGTCAAATTAACTTTTTAACTGTGCCTAAAATTAGTCAACGAAAAAATGTCAAGTTTAAGTTTGCAAATGTCGGTAACTTTAATCTGCGGTTCACGTGGTTTAATTTGACATGCTAAAAATATTTTTACGACTATTTTTGGTCATATGTTGATCAGTCTGAGCAGTTTAAACGGTCATAATTTTTATTTCAAAATCCGACCAAACGCTGTATTTTTCCGAGTCATTTATTTCGCGCTGATTATTTTGACGTGTTCATTTTATTTTCTCGAGCATTTTGGTGCCCGACTTTTTTTTTTTTTGAGTCTATTTATTTTTATATTGGGTCTAGAATAAATAAATAGGTTAATTAGTTTTTATTTTAATTTTAACTATTTTAATTATTTAACTTTATTCAGTTTTTAATTTAATATTGGGTTTCAAAATAAACTTAGGCCCATTATCATTAACCTAATTTGTTCCTATATATATTTACTAGCATAACTGATAGAGGGAGGCCAAAAGACAGAACAAAAAAGAGAAACTGAGAGTGGCTGATCTATACTATCGTACACACCGTTTGGTAATAGTTTATATATGATATATACTTTATCTATTTTGTTGATATATTTGTTACTGTGTTTCAAATACATGTTCATATGTGTGACTGTGTTATGTATTCCAGATACATGCGGTTTGGTTAAATATATCAGGATATCGCCGTTTTGCTTTTTTTATGCACATAAGTATAACATGTATAATAATTTGGTTCATTGTATTATGTATTTGATGTGTTTGTTTTTATATAAGTTTTACATGTCTCATAATATATAATATAATATAATAATAATTTTGTTGTTAATAAAAATGCATATGGATCATATAATATATAATTTATAATATGTAACTAGTGTGTTAAATATATATATATTTCTATTTTATGTTATAATTTGATTATGTTTTCGGATCGGATCGTGTCAATACGCCGTTTTCACATATACGTGTATGAGGCGTGGCATTTGTGTTATCCGATCCAGTTGCGATGATCGCAATTTTGCGCTAGCAACGCCGTTGTTTTTTTTTAATTCATATTTTTTTTTATATATACATATATTTAGATCTGCACACTTTTTTTTTCATAACTAACTACCCTGATTTTTCCTAAACCCTGACAATTTCGCCACAAACTCTAAATTTCAAACCTAAAACTTTAACCGTGTTGTTTCCTCTAAACCATAAACCTTTTCTTAAACCTTAACAAACCTTATTATTATTTCCTATTCTCGCTCATATTTATGTTATTCATACACTGCTTCGCCCTTGTAATATTTTAAGTTTTAACTTGTAATATTTTCAGTTTTACTTTTCGCCATCTTTATTATGTAACTGCACCAAAGCGTTGTAATAATTAGGATTTTATTTTCAGCCATTTATTTTCTGCCATTTTATTTTTCTGCCATTTATTTTTCTGCCATTTAAATTCCTGCCATTGATCCTATATTAACTGCGTGGTTTAGTAATGTAGGGCGTGAAAACCTACTAAATTAATTATTTAATATTTTTTTATAACCTTTATATTTTTTTGTAAATAAATAATAAATACTAACTATTTTAATAACTTTTTTTTATTACTTACTTATAATAATAAATCCTTATATATTTTGTAAATAAAATCTAATTGACTATTTTTCTAATTGAATAATAATAATAAACCTATTAATCTACTAATTTGATATTTTCTATAACCTTTATTTATTTTGTAAATAACAAACTTAATATTTTTCATATAACTCTTTTATTTTATAATTTGTACATTAATGTATTTTAAATTCTTTTATTATTACTAATTTATTTTAAACTCATATTTTTCTAATAACTTCTAAAAAAATCTAACTTGTTTAACTTAAAATAATTTCTTTTAAAATTCTAACCTTTTTATTATCACTTTATTATTATTGTTATTTTATTATTGCTTTATTACCATTGTTTATTTATTATTTTATTATTATTTGCTTTTATCTATTCTATTTTTGCTTCATTATTTTCCTTATTTTAATTTTGTTTTATTTATAATATTAGGAACAAATGTATAGGTTGTAAATTTATTCTTTCTCGCCTGATTATTATGTATCTGTCCCATAGCCATGTAATAGTTTATGAATTTATTTTTCTTGCTTTTATTTTTTGTAAATATTTATTGCGTGGTTAGTAATTTAGGGAGTGCAAAAAAACTAACTGTAAATAATTGAACTTAGAAAATTAAATTCAAGATAAATATCTGAAAAATAACACTCACACACGTAAGTCGATCTTTGATCGCCATCTGTACTTCCTAGGGTATTCCTCTTGGTTGCCTTCTTTAAATTGTCAAGTCCCTCGAAAATAGGGGTGTCTTAAGCAGAGTCCCTTCAAACAGAAAAATCATCAAGTCCCTATAAACTTAAAAGATCAAGTCCCTACGAGGTTGCCTACGATATAATGATCTTGTCCCTTCGGTAAATATGATGATAGTCCCTACGAGTTGCTAAAGACACCCCTTATGTTGCCTTCATTGACCATACGATGACCCTACGCCCGTCCCTTAAACACATCCAAGGTAATGACTACCTATTCCTTAATAATAGGGACAGTATTACCATTGAAAGAATATACGAGAACACGAAAGACTTAATCTAGGGTAGGTATCTCATAGTTACTTGCTCACATTTTTCAAAATTACTTTTACACCTCACAATTTCTAAACTAGGCTTTGTATACACCCATACGAGGGTCATTACAAAGTACTTAAAGAAATTTTTCTAATCACACACTACACTCTTGCAAACAAACAAAGTGAGCTAAGTAACTAAGAGCCCATGGATAACCATGGATATAAAGGGTGCTAATACCTTCCCTTTGTATAACCTACCCCCCGAACTCAAAATCTTTTTAAGGTCTTTCCTGTTCTTTTATGTCCTTTCCTTTTGGATAAAATAAAAGTCGGTGGCGACTCTTGCTATCCGCAACATTTAACTAAAGTCATTTCTCCCACCGTGTTACACTAAGCCATGGTGCTTTCACACTCATTGAATAATTAAAGCTAACCAAGTTTGTTTTAGAAAAATCAAGTTAAAAGTCAAAACAACCTTTAAAGTATTTCTACAGAGTCAATATGTCAAACATTACTTTAACCGCGATCCTTACATTCTAACCTTTAAAAGATTTAGCCAGACATAGTAACACAAACAAATTTAACGGTGTTAATCATGATGAAAAGTTTGTTTTAGGATATGAGGCGTAAAGAGCGAGTAAAGTGCGTAAAATAAATAAAGTAATGCGAGTGCGGAAAATAAATAAAGTAAAGCGAGTGCGGAAAATAAATAAAGTAAAGCGAGTGCGGAAAATAAATAAAGTAAAGCGAGTACGGAAAATAAATAAAGTAAAAGCGATGCGGGAAAATAAATAAAATAAAAGCGATGCGGGGAATAAATAAAATAAAAGCTATGCGGGAAATAAATAAATAAAGTGAAATAAAAACCTGCTCTAAATGGAGGGCTTTAAATCTGGTACAAAAATAAACCTCCGACTCCTGAAGCTAAAGACGACATCAACTCGAAGTGACCAAACTCAATCTCACAAAGGTGCGATAACCCCCCAATGTGAAGGACTATCGCTATTACAAATGATAAATATATGCTTAGTGTTGTAAAACTAAGTTGGATGATTAGAAAACGAAATGGAATGAGCTATTTATAGAGGTTTTCAGCAGCTTGCAAAGACCATGGTGCCCTCCAACTTCCCCCTAGTGGGAACGTGACTTCCAAAGGTGACGCCCGTCATCCCTTCATGGCGCCCGCCATATGTGTAAATGGGGTGGATAATGGGAACATGGCGGTTACCTCCTAGTTGAGGGCTGATGACTCATGGCTTCTCCTATAGCGGCCGCCATGTGCAATGCCATGTGTGTAATTTCGCCGAAAACCCTAATTTTAGGTCTTTTTGCTTCGTTTCTTCCAAAAGAGTCCGAAAGTGATAAATATCTAAAAACAAGAGAAAAGAGAGCATAATACAAACAAAATGATAATAAAGTCCTAATAAACATGTGAAATCCGAGTCAAAAACACGGTGTAATTCAGTGTGATCAAATTCTCCCACACTTAAACCTTTGCTTGTCCTCAAGCAAAACTCTTTATAGTTTATGCAAGAAAATCAGTATCAACTAGAGTTTATTCGAGGCAAAAAGACTTACGAGTTCATTCAAGGATGTATCGATAGGTGCTAATGAATCGAACTAAGGGTATTGTAGTGACACTTCCCGCAATTGCGATCGTAGGCTTCGTTCCTATACAAATCTATCCACATTACCCTACCATACGTAAGCCTTCTTTTTGTTTTCTTAAAGTCCTTTTCATTCAGGTGCAATCACATTAAGCTCGTTATCCGTACATACTCATAGTAAAGTGATCGGTTAGTGATTATGATCTTAAGCATGGGGCTCTGGTACATAAGTTAGTGTAACCCTTTTATTCAACCCAATTTGCAGTCGTGGGGGATTGGATCATAATCCACCCTACCAAGTTCAGCACCAGATACCTCTGAACCAACAAGCAAATAAGCTTATTTTTTTATTTTTCTAAGCATGGGGCTCCGGTACATAAGTTGGTGTAACCCTTTTATTCAACCCAATTTGCAGTTGTGGGGGATTGGATCGTAATCCACCCTACCAAGTTCAGCACCAGATACCTCTGAACCAACAAACAAATAGGCTTATTTTTTTTTCTTCTGCATGTTCTGCATATGTTTTTATTTTGCTGGGTTAAATGACCGTGTGAGAGTCACCTAGCCCAGATTTTTATGCGATTTGAGAACAAAGCAGGAATTTTTGTGATCATTCACTTATTTTCATCGGTCCCCTACGTAGAGAATGCTTAAGCTGGAGATGACTACTAGGATAAACTACTTAAGGACTTATTTGGAACAAAAATTAGGGCTACAACATATGAGGTATCGGGATCAACTCTTATAATCATGAAGCCTAAGGTGTTAACACAATACCGATTTTTAGAAAAAGTTTTCCCAAGTCTTTTACATCCTGTTATAAACCTGTCTTATAGCCTGAATGTTCAAGGTGTACTGTTTTCTTGGCTAATTTTTTTTGGTAAGGTTAAAGAAATGAGGGAAATGAGGATACATTACCCAGATGACTCGTCAGACACATGTTATTTTATTGAAAGGGAAAAACAAGCAACTAAAACATAAAACATACTAAAATTAAAGGAAAACGATAAAAAGCGATAAAAGTAAAGGAAAACGATAAAAAGCAATAAAAAAAAGGAAAGATGAAAAGCGACAAAATCTCCTCCCACACTTAAACCGAACATTATCCTTAATGTTTCGATATGAGATAGGGTAGGAGTAACCTGGAAGAGAGAGAGAGAGAGAGAGAGAGAGAGAGAGAGAGAGAGAGAGAGAGAGAGAGAGAGAGAGAGAGAGAGAGAACTAGGGGTGAACACCGGTACCGTCACCGCCTTGGTCAGGATGCCTGGGTCAACGATGTCTGGTTCGAGTACTAAGTCCTTCCTTCAGCTGCTGAGAGCGACCTAGGAGAGATCCTTGGGTGGCCCCGATGAGAGCGAAGTGACGCTCATTAGCCTGTCACTAGCGTTGCTGCTCATTAGTGATTGCAAGCAAGGACTCATTCACAGTCCGATGTGCTTGCTCACTACGTTACTGGGAAGCTACCATAAAACTCATATTATCTGACAGTTATTGGTTTATGGTATTCAGAAGGGTGTCACACCTTCCCTCACGAGCCAGGTGCTCGCAGCACATCTCCTCGGTGATGTAGAGACCGAGAGTGGTACCTGCAAAAAGGGTTAGAGGAAGAAGGTGCAGTGTGTGCAGGTGATGCAACAGGAATATCATGAGCAGGTGACTGGTCGCGCCGGTCATACTCATCATCGGTCCCTTGCCCGTCATCCATAGGAACGTTAGGTGGCAAAGGACCGGTAAAGGGTGGAGCATCTAGATCGTATGTACAGTTCCTCGCATGTCGCACATCCGTACGCTGAGAGAAAGGTAGGACAACACTAGGTACAGCTGCACCATGTATCATGAGGTAGAAACCACCTTCTCGCCGCACCTTGCATATTTTTTAAGGATGCCAGACATATGGGTCAACATGAAAGGAACAGGATTGATCCTGCGATTAGCGAGGCAACCCTGTAAAAACAGCAATTCTCGAGCATTTACTTTATTAGAATTTTCCCGGCCAAATATGGTACAAGCCAAAAGGTATCTAAAAATACGTATGGACGGGTTATGGATATTAGAAGCCAAAATTCCTTCAAAGGAAGTGACATTCACATTAGATAATCTGTTCCAAAAAGTAAATGCCTCGAGTGCCCATTCAGTATCCAAGGGCGTCTCACAGATAGCACCATCACCATAAGGCATTCCGAGCAAACCCGCTAAAGCATCAGTAGTGTACTCGTATTAAATATTCTAAAACAGACGGTACCTACCGTGCTAGCGGTGCCGGGGTAAACAATGTAAATTAGGGAACTCAAAAATTCCCTAGTGAGCCTATCGTAGGTGGGTGCTTTACCAGCAAAAATATCGTGTAATCCTAGATTATCAAGCATGTGGAAAACACCATGGTATGTGCCTATAGTGTACAAACAATCTTCGTCGACATACCTGGTAGCAAGGATCTCCCGAGTTTGCAATCTTTGCAAAACTTTGTTTTGTCGCTCACCGGGCTTTCCTCCATGAAGAATGATGTCGTTAAACTCCATTCCGACCATTAATGGTGATTGTAGAGAAAAATGAGTATTTATAGAAAAGAAATGAAAAAAATGGAATTTAATGGATTTTTGGTGGAGAAATGGAGAAGTGAAGTTGGGAAATTGTAATGGTTTGTGGTGAAAATGAGAAGCTTGGGAATTTTTTATGAACTTTGGTGGAGTTGGGAGATCTTAGGAAAAATAAAGTAACCATAATGTCATCGAAAACAATAAAAGTAGGCATAAATAATAAGTAACGGGAAAAATAGGGAAATTCAAACGGTATTTCTCGGTTTATGATGGCATGAATGCTCGGGGTACGGTGGAGTCTTTTCGTCTTCGTATCCTCGAAGCTCTGTGATCTGGGGTCAGAGATCGGCGATCTCATCATGCAGCATATCAGTCTCGGTGTCGTGTGAGGCAACTGATACTTCAACCTGTAAGGCAACATCAGCAAGCTCCTGGCGAAGCTTAACCAATTCGGACTGCATGCTCGGAGTCTGGAGATTCGGATTATTGGTATGGACTTTGATTCTGATCGGTCCAATCTTCGACGCATCTACTGTCTCTCCCTTCCCTTCTATGGCGTACGCCCAGTTGGCCTGATCAATCACACAAGTCACCTGAGGGTCAGGTAAAGTGAAGTAGTAAATGGTCTCACCCTCAATTAACAGTCTGTATTGATTCGGTTGGAAAGAAGATCTCCTCATGAGGCCAGGGTCTAGACATAAATCAATATCCATCAAGGTGTAGCTGCAGTAAGACGTCGGGTGAGATAGTCTTCTATCGAGTCCCAGGGCTGAGGCTATATGAGTCACCGTGCTTCCAACATGTATAGGGCTCGCAGCAGAGCGAACATTAAGATATAGACTCTCGATCAAGAAAACTCCACAATCTACCGGGCGTGACTGAGTGGTACAGTACATGAAGAAGATCTCTTCAGCACTCACATGCGTATCAGGGTCACTCTTCCCCAGGAAGGTGTGGACAATGATCATCTGGAAGTATCGGAAAGCAGGGTTGTGAATCTTGTTCGAGACTTGGGTGGAAGGGTCAGGGCTACCTCCATACGTGATATCGCTCCAAAACTTCTCGACGTCTCGGCTCAGAAAGTAGCTCATGGGGAGCTCAGATGAAGCATCATAGGCAGTCTGAAAACCAAGCAAGTCGCCGAAACGCTTGTGGTTGAAGGTGTATTCTGCCCCAAACAACCTGAAGTTAATGTATCCTCCATCACTGGCGTGACCAACATAAGGCTCATAGATAAGCGAGCTCAGGAACTCCAAAGTCAGGTTCCTGTAAGTCACGTGCATAACATCAGTGTATTTATCCCACTGCAATTGATTGCACAAGTGCCTGACACTAGGCTCAATGCCTAATGCCTCCATGCAGCTCGAGTCAGGATATCTGGTGGGCAGTACTAGGCGCTGTGAAAGCATGTTGTAGCGCTGTTCTTGAACTGGTTCACGAAAGATTACTGGCATAGGGTCGATATTCTCCATTCCTGAAAAGTTAGATTAGAAACAGAGGACACCTGAAATCACAAATATTATAACTGTTAGTCTCCACATAGATATACATATATAAAACAAATAAAAATATAAATTGAAAATAGTAAAAGTAAAGGAAAAGAAATCATGGGTTGCCTCCCATGCAGCGCTTGTTTAACGTTGTTAGCTTGACGATTCGAACTTTGTATGTTAGAGGTAGGAACTGGAGGGTCAGTCAGAGTTTGGTCATGACATTCTGTGGGTATGTCACCTCCTTGGTATTGCTTCAGTCTTTGTCCATTTACCACAAATCGATTACAGGAGTTGTTCCGGATTTCAACTGCTCCAGATTTTAGGATTTTGGACACCTCAAAGGAGCCTGTCCATCTCGAACGCAACTTACTTGGAAAAAGACGTAATCTCGAATTGAAGAGGAGAACAGAGTTTCCTATATTAAATTCCTTTTTCACGATCCTCTTGTCGTGCCAAGCTTTGGTTCTCTATTTGTATATAACGACATTCTCGTAAGCGTTCTGGCGGAGTTCCTCTAATTTGAGAATATCAAGGATTCACTTCTTGCCAGACGCCAGGTAATCCAAATTTAGAGTCTTGATGGCCCAATATGCCTTGTGCTTGAGTTCAAAAGGTAAGTGGCATGACTTTCCGTAGACCAACTGGTACGGTGTAGTTCCAATATGGCTTTTGTAAGCAGTTATGTAAGCCCACAGTGCTTCTGTTAGCTTTTCAGACCAATCTTTTCTAGATATTGATACAATTTTCTCCAAGATCTGCTTAATCTCTCTGTTGGATACTTCCACTTGACCATTAGTCTGGGGGTGATATGGTGTTGCTACTCTGTGACAAAATGACCATTGCATTTATTCTAATGGTGTTAATTATTTGACTTGATTAGAAAAAAAAAATTGATAGTCCAATATTCAAATTTAAAACTTGAAAAAAAAGATGATAATCCCAAATTCAAATTTGAAACTTGAAAAAAAATGGTATGTGGTAGGAATGATTTAAACTTGTTTTCTAACAAAAAAAATGTCTAATAAAAAACCTACAACATTAAATGAATGTGTGAGATATTGGATCTAACTCTAATATGATCGAGGGGTAGCTTCTTGGTTTGACAATTCAATAGGACCTTAACATGCCATCGAAGTATGTTCACATGTTGTAGTCGAAGTATGTTAGGATTGTTAGTTGATCGCGACTTAGTAAGTCTATGGGATTCGTGACTGCAAGTGCACAATCTTATCGTGTAGTTTTAAAGATTATCGAACCTAAAAGACTAATAATCGAACATACTGTTATCTAATGTTATTATGTAAATCTAAGGCTGGGGATCTTTCTAAGAGTGGAGGGATGAAGAGAAATAACTTCTAACGAGAACATAATATTAATAAAAAATATTTAATAACGGGATATTGGTATGTAACGTATCAAACTTCGGGGATTCGATAGATAGTTGGTGTAATCTTAAAGATCAAAATATTCTTTAGTAGAAACTATATATTTAAAAGACTTTGTCTCACACTCTCGTTTTTATTGACTCTGACCATACTCTTAAACCAGAATGCTTGGCTCTCGCTGTCTCATTATGAATTTAAAAGTAATTTTTGGAAATAAATAAAGTTTAATTAATCCTAAAACGCTCTTGCTGTGTTTAGGATTAATGCCTAGTTTCAGCTATCCGGTTAAAATCTCAAACTCTCGTTCTTATTGACCGTAACCTTTATTTGATTTTTACTCTCGTACGAAAAATATTTTTGAATTCAAAACAAGAAACTATAATTGGAAAATAATATTTTATAAAAGCCAACACCAATTATTTACGAATCTCGTCGTTTTGACGGTCTTTACATATTGATACCTATTGGTTTAGCCAGACATGGATCTGAGAACAGACATGATATTCAGATAATTAAGCATACAATAAGGCATAAGCAATAAAAATGGCAATTAGAACAAAACCTGGAATATAAATCGAGAACTTGGAATGAATGTTGATTCTTCAAATTAAACAATTTCGGCACGCTTTGGCCACCGAGTACGCCGTTATAATCAAATTTAGTTGCTTAAACAAAAATCGCAATAGTCCCCGATGTGGAGAATTTATTGCTTTTACAAGGTAAAAATCTGCTTAAGAAAATCTAATAACAAAATCTGACTAAAAAAATGTACACCCTTCTGTGAAGACTAACGTCCCTATATATACTCCTCGTTCCTCCTTAAAAGTAGCCTTGAATATCTACTAGTGGGGAGCGGTTGGTTGAAAGAGTAAAACCGGACGTGGCGAAAAGTGTGGAGAAGAACAAGGAGGACCGAGTTGGTGGCGGCTGCCAGAACCCTAATATGGTCCATGTGGCGGGCGCCACTTCATGTGAGGTGGGCGTCACCTTAATGCATCGTGGTGGATGCCACCCTTCA